>NC_088177.1:10347669-10653205 GCF_028769735.1 Zonotrichia leucophrys gambelii
GGTTATTTATGTATATCAAATCTTTTGGTGAATTTAACTTACTTTTTTGTTGTGAGACTTGCTGGACTTTACTGTTAATTTTTTTCTTGTCTTTCATCTACTTCTTCAGATGATGTTGGGTGCTTGGAGTATTTCCTATAAGTTTCTCTACTGCTCCCTGTAATTCTGATTTTGAGTCCTTCTACAAAGTTAAGAATAGAATCAGTTCATAAGCTAATTTTGCACAGGATTTTGCAACAGTAGGTACTTCTACAGCTGAAAACTTCAGAAGTCTATACCATCAGATCTGCTGGTGTAGATTTGCTGGAGAACCTAAATTTGAGTGTGTGCCTAAAATTTCCTTGTTAAGATGCAGGAACCACTACCTGGTATGAAGGGGCATTGCAAATGGTCTCAGGCCTCAAAATCTTGTAAATTGTGGCCTCATAAATATTCTCTTGCTTTCTTCTCACCCAGCCCATGAAGAAATCTGCACAACCAACGACGGTGTCATGTACCGCGTTGGGGACCAGTGGGATAAGCAGCATGACATGGGCCACATGATGAGATGTACTTGTGTAGGAAATGGCCGTGGAGAGTGGACCTGCATTGCCTATTCACAGCTCAGAGGTACTGAATTTCATGTTATATCACCACTTCAGTCAAAGTAGGAGATGGGAGAAGTTGGTATTCTTTTCTGTCATTGTGAGTTTGAGCCCACACTCAAGAACTGTTGTATCGCCAAGGGAGATACAGGCTAGAATTAAGGAGGAAGTATTTTACAGAAAGGGTGGTCAAATACTGGAATCATCTACCCAGGGAGGTGGTAGAATCACCATCCCTCGATAAGTTTAAAAAAAGACTGGATGTGGCACTTGGTGCCATGATCTAGTTGAGGTGTTAGAACATGGGTTGGACTCGATGATCTTAAAGGTCTCTTCCAACCTAGAATTTCTGTGATTCTGTGTGATTCTGTTCACTCTTTGGAGTAGTAAGGGGATTAAAGGAGCTGTGAAGTTCTTGTCTTGTTTATGTGCTGGAAAAGTATATTCCAGCCTTTACAGGCTCTGAAGCAGAAGCAAACCTTGATTGTCTTGGTCATGGTATCCCTCCCTCCTTTTGTCTACATTTAGGAATTGGCAGCACTGTGATTTTACATGGAGCTCAGTATAGGCACCTCCCCGCCTCAAGAACAGACAAAACTCCAGACTAGTCTGAAGTTTGAAAGCAGAGTTGTTGTGTTTTATTGTTCTGCAGTGAAATTTTCAATTCCTTTGTGCTGGATTGGCCTTTTGCTGGCTAATCTATATGAAAGGCTGGCAGGAAAGCATGGAGATTACTCTTATTTATTTACTCATTTGTGTGAGTGGTCCAAGTGGAGAAGTACTTAAGCAATACCAAAAAAGAAGACTTAAAAGCACAGACATTTGATCATCCTACAGCATTGGCTTCATGTCTGGAAAAGGCAGGGGGGTTGCTGTCAAGAGGCCAAGAAAGGACTCTTTTAACACCACTGCTGAAGTGGGATATAATTTATAGGGAAAGACTCACTCAGGGGCTTTGGAAGGGGTTTTTTATATGTGTTCCTTCAGCATGAAAAGGACTGCTCAAAGTTCTGGGCTGTGCAAGTCCTGTTTCCACTTGCACAGCTAGTTCTCTGCAGTTCCATTCTGGAGTTGAAGTGGTCTTTCTTGCTGAGGGGAGGGTAGAGATACTTTGCTTTTTCAAAAGGCAAAGGTTATCTATCTGAGTAGAGCTGTTTAAACACAGCAGCCAGACCTTGGCGCCTGCAGGAGGGTCTGAGCACTCCTTGGTTTATCCAGATGCTGTGCCCATGGTGTGGGAAAATATCATGGGGAATAAAATCATGGGAATCGTGGCCTCACTTCCCCAAGGACAGCTGGTCCAGGATTGACTCCAGACCTGAACTTGGGTCTCTTGGGTCCCACTTAACAAAACAACTTGCTTCTGGGCTTGTTTTCATGTTTGTTTTGTCTTTCTGCTCCTTGCTGTGATTAGACTGGCTTTAGGAATTCTGGGCCAGATCCCAGATGGACATTGAACCTCATAGAGTGATACCATTGTACTACAGCATGGGGTCTGGTTACTGTGTTGTGAGGGAAGGGTAGGCACCAGCAGCATCTTGTGTGTGGGAAAGATCAGCCTCCACCTTTAGATTACTACAGAGGGTAGCAGAGGTACCCAGCAGAAGAACATCATGAGCATGGCTGTACTTCTTCATTGTATCTTCATAAATTTGGAGCAGCCCTTTTCTCCTTGTGTAGTTGCAGTGGTTTGAGGCTGAGGAGTTTGGGCTGAGATGTTCCTCAGAGGAGATGGTCAGAGTCAGTGTGGTGGTTTAGAGTTTTGTTCACACATGGAACCTGTCTAAAGGAACAAAGAGGCAGTTCTGTAGCTGGATTGTGTCCTACAGACCCCTTTTCTGCAAGTGTTGTTTTTTTGTACAGTGCTGATAGATGAATTTGAGAGCTGGGCTGTGTGTGCAGCCCTGTGAGGGTCACAGAGTACAGAAAGGAGGGCTCCTCTCTGCCTTGGATGGAGCTGCTCACAATCAGTCTGTGTGCTGATCTAGCAAGGGAATGATGTTCCAGGCAGAAAGGTTCTGTCTCAATGCTTAGGCCCATTGCTGATGAGCTCTGCTCTCTCCCCCAGACCAGTGCATTGTGGATGGCATCACCTACGATGTGAACCAGACCTTCCACAAGCGCCATGACGAGGGGCACATGCTGAACTGCACCTGCTTTGGCCAGGGCCGGGGCAGGTGGAAGTGTGATCCTGTAGGTAAGTCACTGGCTGTCCCCCTTGGCAGACACACTTTGTGCCTCTGTGCAAACTGGCTGTGGTATGGACAGACTGGTGTGGGAGTTTGGGCCCAGTCTTTGTGCACTTTCTGTCTTGAATTTTACAAAAGCAAAACTAGAAGCGACACTGCATTTGCTGGAGGGTAAGTGAGAGGACATTTGTTAATTTAAGGACATATGCCTGGGTTATCACACCTGCCACAGAAGAACCACGACTGTGGCAAGCATATATTGTAAAATGTAGCAGCTTGTGGTAACAGGGTAGTTAGCCTGTGGTCATTTGGCTGGATTCTGGTACCTCAGCTGTCAGCAGGGCTCTCAGCCTGAACACTGATAAAACATTCAGCTGGGCCCTAATGCTAGGATCAGTTTTCTTGCCTTTCTCTATCCTAAAATCTTTCAGAGTTTTCTCCCTGAACTGAGGAAGGAACACCAGCATATATTAACTTACCTTGGACTGAATTGATTTTTTGGCTGCCCTTTGTTCTAGCAAAGAGAGAGCTCAGGATGAGAACACGTGTTAATAGTGCTCTGGAGGTTAGCTAAAACCATCATGATTCTCTGCAGGAAGGAGATTTCATGTCTTCTTCCTCCCCCCCTTCCCTAGAAAACCTTGATTGGAAGATAAGAACTGGCTGTTTGGTTTGCAGTTACTAAGTCCAAGAGAGCTTCAAACTATTGCCAAGAAAACCTATTAGAAATTGCTGGTTGTGAAGCTCTGCTTTATTAAGAGTAGTATCTCTATGTGTTTACTCAAGGAACACAGATTGTAAAGCTCCAGAGAATTACTAGTTTGAAGGAAGGGGTGGGGGCATGATTTCAGCTATCTGTATAAGTGCAATTAAAGTTTTAATTTTGTTGGCTGTCTCTAAACAAAGCTTTTATTTATCCAAGCAAACACAATGCTGGTTCTCACTGAAGATTTCTGTGGAGCCAGGCATACATGCAGTTGTCAGGGCAGAAAGTGTGCTGAAGTGCTGTGCTGTATTTACACTAGCTCAGCTGATTTCAGGATCTGATCTGTCCCCCTTTGGTTTATACCATGGTAAATCTGGAAAGATTCTGCTGAAAATAAAAACATTCTGGGTACTATTAAAACATAAATGAATTCTGAAGGCAGGAGGAATTTTTGCCTTTGATCTCCTTGAGAGAGCAGCATGGTTTAGCTTTGGATGAGAGATGAACTCAGTTGGCCAGGGCAGAACTGAGCTCCAGAGTGGATGACATTCTTTCTAGAAGGAACACCCCACTGAAATGCATCACAGCTGAATTAGCCTCCTAATATCCAACTTAATACATGCAGTGCTGTATTAAGAACCTTGATTTGAGACTCCAATTCTGTTGCCACTTTATTTGCAAATAGAGGTACATAAAAATAAACATCGGCGCTGCATTTTTTTGTGCAAAAAGGGGGGGATTTTTTTACTTTTGGGACTTTTTTGTAGCTATTCCAGTGTGGTTTCACTAAGACCCAGTGTGAACTGTCCCTCTTGTGCCTCCAGACCAGTGCCAGGACTCAGAAACCCGGACCTTCTACCAGATTGGAGACTCCTGGGAGAAGTACGTGCATGGGGTCAGGTACCAGTGCTACTGCTATGGTCGTGGGATTGGAGAGTGGCACTGCCAACCTCTGCAGACCTACCCAGGTAAGAAACTAACAGAAAATGAACTCACCTGCTGAGTGAGACCTGAGGAAGGCCAGCTTCCCACCCCTCACCTGTTCAAGTTTCTGTACCTAATGTCTTTTGATTTCTTCTTAAAACAGAACAGATTCTCCTGTCCCTTGGCAGACACAAGCAGTGGTCAGGGACTGATAAAGAGGGGCTCAGGCTGTTTGCAGCTATTCCTGAGGCCAGGGTTAGTTCAGAGAATGACCCTCAGTGCACACAGCAGCTTGGGTTTACATTGACTCTTGGTATTTAGTAGTATCACATGTGTAATCTTCAGTTTATATTTCCTGAAACTCACATGTGTGGTTCTTCCTTTTCCACTCATTACAGAAGCAAAATCCATCATGGAACAAAATGTTTTTCCTGATCAGTGCCCCAAAGACATTAAATATTTGAACTCTTGTTTGTCCAGGCAATTCCAGGAACTCTATAGGAGTGGGCAATGCCTGTTTGTTGGTTGTTCAGCTTCAGTTCCCTGAACAGAACATGAGGGGAACTTCTTTACTTTCCTGTTCAAGGTTGCAACTGCCACTGTCTTAATCTGAATAAGATGAAGTATTAAGGCTTGCTGAGCTTCATTTACTGCTGTTGGATTGCTTAAACAAACATCTCCCTGAGCTATGTGAAATATGCATGCCTCCAGCCTGGAGACCAGGCTTGGGGCTGCTTTAGACACAAGAGTGACTGAAAATGTGTAAATAAACCAGATCTAATGTTTCTGAATGTAGGTTTGGGGTTAGGTGAGCTTTGAAATTTTCTGCCTGTGGGCACAAGTTTGTTTTTCTAGAAATCCTGTTAAATGGGGAACAGGTATATATGTTACATGGTTGTCCAAATAAATTATTATTAGAAATGTTGGGAATGGGGTGAGGGTGCAGCTATTTAATGGCTTAAACACTTTCCTGCAGATTCCAGGGATCTCTTTGCTGGGATTTTCTGAGAACTAACATGAGGACAGTGCTGCTGAGTGTTCAGTGACACCTCCCCAGTGAGCCCAGGTTCTCTGAAAAGAGAACCATAGGATCATAAAACCTGTCCTCTATTGGAGAGCTTGGAGGAAATAGGCCTGAGCCTGACCTAGCTGAGTGCAATCAATAGTCTTAAGCATTAGAGCACTGCAGAACTTGTATTTTCATTAGTTCTTCGGCCTCTTTTGTCTCAGGACTTCCACCTACCCTTCTGGTGGGGTTAGTGGGCAGAAGAAAAGTCTCACTATCTGTGGAGTCTTCCGCAGAGTCAAGAAAATTTGGTGTTTCAAATGAACTGATGAAGAAATTTAGTAAAATAGTAGATTAGTGTCTATTTTCAGAGTATATTCAGTGTCAGACCAGAAATTTTCCCTCACCGTGCTGCATGATTAGACCTGGATTTGGCAGATGGTTTTTATCAGCTCCATTGCAGAAGATATTAGTGAAGAAAACAATTATTTGCTGAGAAGTTCCTCCTGTTTCTTTGAACAGCAGGACTTTGTTTTGCAGACCTTTTCTGTACTAGACCTCTCCTATTTTCCATTTCATTGGTAGTTAACAGGAAATGGACCCAAGCAGTGCTCATAACTTCCCCACAGAATTTATTCTTACTCACTGGCTTTCTAGGTAGCAATTAAGAATAGAAAGACAATAGAACTGATTTCCCATGTATAGAAATACCATATTAGCCATGCAGCTTTCTTGCTTTTTAATGACTCCACAACATCCCCAGCAGGTTAAAACACCAATTCTGTTTTTTCAGGCTCAACTGGACCTGTTCAGGTGATCATCACAGAGAGCACCAATCAGCCAAACTCCCACCCCATCCAGTGGAATGCTCCTGAACGGTCTCACATCACCCAGTACATCCTGCGCTGGAGACCTGTGAGTGCCACATCTGCCATCGTTTGTTCCTCAAGAGTTCTTTATTTGGCTTTTCCTGGTGTCTGTAAGAAGTGGCTGACACAGCTTCTGCGAACTTGAGTTGCTTATTCAGTGTCTTTGGCCTCTTGAGGTCAACAGCTACTCTTGAGCATCAAGGGGAGAGCCAGTGCTGTATAAACACTTCATGTTTTCTTGCCCAAACTTCACTGGTTGCTGTGTTCATAAAATATTTTATTAAACAAAGCACTAGTACAGCAAGCAGGCAAGTTTATATCCTTAGGAATGCAAATCCTTGTGGAAGCTTCTTCATCCAAAGAAATGCTGTTTTAGTAACATGGGCATATGCAGAAACTACTGGTATCCATTTTTATTCTGTTAATGTGGAGGTAAAAATGATTAGGATATGAAGTCATAAACAGCTTGTGTAGGATTAAATAAAGAGTCACTTCCATCTTCTCCAAAGTCTGAACCAAAACTGGTTAACCACAGCTTGTTGGCTGGCTCCTCTGTGAGGAATGATTTGGTTTAACCAGCACAGATGAGCTGAGTTCCAGCTCCCCTGAGTACAGCTTCACAAAAGACCACTTAATGATTAAGAGCATTAGTACCTCAATGCTGCCTGTTATTAAGAGAACAATAAAGGCCCAGATCCAAAGGCACTCAAGTCTTTACTGATTTCAGTATATCTTGGATGAAGGCCTGAATGAAATGGACTTTAAAGCACTGGAGTACAAACCTCAGAGGATGGAGCATTATTTTAAAGCTTCCCATAGAGTTCAAACACAGGGTAGAAGGGAAGAACCTCTCTGTATATTGTTTTCAGATGATGGCTTTAGTGTGTTATTATGAACAGGCTTCAAAAGTCTCTTTTCCAGCCAGTACTTCATGCCTTTCTGTGCTTTTGGTGAAGGAATGAGTTGAATTTATAACAAATAATGCTCCTTTAAAGGGTAAAGTTCACAGCTAGGTTGTTTTTAGTTTAACCCTGTAAAACCTAATAACTCAATGCCATTGGTCCTGCTTCTTGGCATAATTTTCTCATCTCCTTTGTCTTGTTTTGTCTGTGCACTAAAGCCATTCAAGTCACACCTGTGTTTGAATATTACAGGGAGCAGTGACCACCTAGCAGGTTAGGTCACTAGATTGCCCTGTTTGCAGCCTAGGGTATCTCTCACTGTCTGAGTGTCCTTTTTCTTGCAGAAAAACTCAGGCAGGCAGTGGAAGGAAGCCACCATCCCTGGCCACAGGAACTCCTACACCATCTCAGGCCTGAAGCCTGGTGTGATTTATGAGGGACAGCTCATCAGTGTGCAGCAGTATGGCCACAAGGAAGTCACCCGCTTTGATTTCACCACAACCAGCACCACAGCAGTGACAAGTGAGCTGAGCAGGGGGACATCCAGGGAATGACATCCCTCATCTCCTTCACCCACGTCCTTGTTTTGTGCATCCCACTCAATACAAAATTGTAGTGATGCTTAATGCAACCTCTCTCTCCTCTCTCTGATAGGCAACACTGTTTCAGGAGAGACAACTCTTCTTCCTCCCGTGGTTGCTACTTCAGAATCAGTCACTGAAATCACATCCAACAGCTTTGTTGTCTCCTGGGTTTCTGCCTCTGACACCGTTTCTGGATTCCGCGTTGAGTACGAGCTGAGCGAGGAGGGTGACGAGCCCCAGTACCTTGGTGAGACAGTGCTGTGTGTGCCAGGCCAAAGTAGGGGGATGAGCCCCAGTGCCTTGGTGAGACAGTGCTGTGTGTGCCAGGCCAAAGTAGGGGGATGAGCCCCAGTGCCTTGGTGAGACAGTGCTGTGTGTGCCAGGGCAAAGCAGGGGGATGAGCCCCAGTGCCTTGGTGAGACAGTGCTGTGTGTGCCAGGGCAAAGCAGGGGATGAGCCCAGTGCCTGGTGAGACAGTGCTGTGTGTGCCAGGGCAAAGCAGGGGGATGAGCCCCAGTGCCTTGGTGAGACAGTGCTGTGTGTGCCAGGGCAAAGCAGGGGGATGAGCCCCAGTGCCTTGGTGAGACAGTGCTGTGTGTGCCAGGGCAAAGCAGGGGGATGAGCCCCAGTGCCTTGGTGAGACAGTGCTGTGTGTGCCAGGGCAAAGCAGGGGGATGAGCCCCAGTGCCTTGGTGAGACAGTGCTGGGTGTGCCAGGGCAAAGCCCTGCTCACAGTCAGGGCATCACTGCTTTGTGGCACTCAGTAGAGCTGGTGTGAACATCACAGTGAGCACCTCCCTGTCTTTCAGTAGGATTCAGTTAGGATGTGAGAGTGGCAGGAGCAGCTCGGATTAAAAACTCAGTTCCTTTTCTTCATTAATAGCTGTAAGAGAACAAGGCAAGTAAATAGCAATAATAGCAATATCCCCTCAGAATGTTGTCCCAGAATTCTGCAGAGGAAAACTGCCTGAGCCAGGAGTGGTGGATGGGTAATAACTCTGAGTAGATATAATTATTCTTTTCATCTCCGTGAATCTTTGCTCCATTTTCTTTGCTCAGGGTTTTGTTTTTTTTTTTCATTTTACAATAATGTAAAGTTACTGGCTTCCACAGCATCCTGAAATGAGCAGCAGTGCAGATGAGAAAAGAACCAAATCTGGTTTTTTTGAACCTGCCTCCTGGCTAATTTCCTTTGGCATACCTTTGTCCTTCCATCAGAATGGACAGAGAAATCTTTCCCAAATGCCCTCTTGGCTGCTTATCTCATGGATATCTCATCATATCTCAACTGCTCTGTCAGTTGTTTTGTTTGGATCAGGTCTTCCTCATCTTTGATAATATGGCAATTTAGCTGAGCTGGGAAGCTGGTTAAAAGCACTGGACTCAGACACAGCAATTGAAACTGGTTTTCTAACATTTACTGTAGAGCCCATGGCACCACTACATGTAATTTCATTTTAACTTCTTTTTCCTAGTTTCCTGTCTTAGCAGTGGTAATAGCAATATCTCACCTCAAGCATTTGAAGTTATAATAGTTACTGGGACATGAGCGTGGTAGAACATGACAAAAAGAACAGCAATCTCCTGATCTAATAATTCTCCCTAGACTGTTAGTCCCCTGAACTCACAGGCTTGGACACTGAGCAGTGGTGGCACTTGTGGGGACTGCCACCACTGTCACCACCTTTCTTTCTGCCCAGACAGCTGAGCTGTGAAGCAGCTTCAGAGCTCATCTGTCTACAGACAGGGGTTTACAGGCAGATTGAAAGGCAATTCCTAGTTTCCCCCAAGACGCATGGCTTCAGTCTGGTCAGCAAGGAGCTGCTTCTTGGGGAGTTTTCTACATCTGGCACGTAGGTGGACATCTGGGAGAAGGGAAAGAAGTCCACTAGCCCTCATAATGTCATTCTTCTCACTCATGAGTCAGTGTTTCCACATAACCTACTCATGTGAAAGTTTTACCATATATTTCTGTACTGAAAGTTCAACAGTCAGGGTATGAAATGAGTGTTCAGCTGAGATGGCTACAGTGTGCAGGGGGCTGCTGCTCAAGGTGCCGTGCAGTATCCCTTGGTTGCTAGTCCCAACTCTCCACACAACTCTTCTGAGGTGAACCAAACACAGTGCAGAGAAATTGTTGTTTTATTGCAGGAAGACTGTGCTTCAACCCAGATTAGAACAGGCTTCTCAATTATTTAATTTGGAGAGAAAGCAAGAAGATGGAATTGCTAAACCAAATTTTTCTCTCCTGCCTTCCTCAGATCTTCCAAGCACAGCCACTTCTGTCAACATCCCTGACTTGCTTCCTGGTCGCAAGTATATTGTTAATGTCTACCAGATCTCTGAGGAGGGAGAGCAGAATCTCATCCTGTCTACTTCACAGACTACAGGTATGTGTTGGGGGCTGTTGTTGCTGTTGAAAGCTGTTGTTACTGTTTGCTCAAGATATTTTTGTTACCTCTCATCTCACACTTGCTGTCCTCCTGTGTTTGTCTTAAACAGCTCCTGATGCACCACCTGAGCACACAGTGGAAAGTGTGGATGACACATCCATTGTCATCAGCTGGAGCAGGCCACAGGCTCCAATCACAGGTTTGTCCTGTTGGAGTGCACTTATTCTGCATTATTGATAGAACCTAAAATGTAGGTGAAAAGGAAAATATAACTCTGGGATAAAGGTATTGCAAAATTCTGCCTGGTCAGAGAGACCAGCTGGAAAGCACATGGGCAGTTCAGCATTTCCTTGGCTTCAGTGGCTGAACCAAGCAAGGCTGGATGTAAAACAATTCCTTCTGGATTTGTGTTAAATAAAAACAAGCCCTTATATTTGTATCTGTCATCCAGACCATCCCATAGTGAGCATGAGAGCAGTGCAGGCCTAAATCCACATGTCAGACCTCAGATCCTAACCCAGGTCAGGCTGTGCTTTGGAAGGTGGTGTGGGTGTGTGGTCTGTAAGTGGGACGTGAGCACAGGCAGGCCACAGGTCCTTCTGCAGTTCAGGACTATTTTTATCAAAGCTCAGGAGGGAGATCAGTTCAGCCCTCATTTCTAGCATTCTTTGTGCTTACTGCTTGTGCTGAGGATTACATACTTCTCTTGCTTCAGGCTACAGGATTGTCTACGTTCCCTCTGTGGAAGGCAGCAGCACAGAGCTCAACCTGCCTGACACTGCCACCTCTGTGACACTCAGTGACCTGATGCCAGGGGTTCAGTACAACATCAGCATCTATGCTGTGGAAGAAAACCAGGAGAGCACTCCTGTCTTCATCCAGCAGGAAACCACTGGGGTCCCACGCACAGGTAATGCTCATCTTCTGGGGTTCAGTCACTGAGGTTTCTGCTGCTAAGGGAGTGCTTAAATGAGCTCAGTTATGGTTTTGTGGGCTTGAATTGTAAGTTTCACTGGTATTGAAGTTCTCTAGTAAAATCATATTTATTGACACATTCAAAACACCATTTTGCATGAAGAGCTTTTAATTCCTAGGGATTGGGCTGCAGGCAGGTCTTGCACTGTCTGCAGAAGAGATCAATTTGCCAAGTTATCTTAGGGGGATTCTGCTAAGAAATCCTCTGAAGTGCCTGGTGTATTATTTTGACCCAGCACTTGGCTCCCAGATGTTCAGGGTTATGTATCAGACACCACAACACAATGTTCAAACTGTTCACCTGACTTTTCCCTCTCCCTTCCAGTCCTACCCATTATTTTCCTTTACAGTCAGTGGGGAAGGGAGATTGCTCAGCATTGACTGATGTGCCAAAGCACCATAAGATCTAAACTTGAGGCACTCAGTATTTAAAAAACTTCTGGTTTCAGGGTTCTTTAAGTATCCAGTTGGATTGAGTAACCAAACCAAAAGAAGGGATAGTGAAAGAATTGGGATTTGATGTGGTAAGCAGTGGAATTTCATGGTCCTGCAAGTTGCAAGCACATGTTTGCAAATGGGAATTTACCAGGAGTGAACTCAGCTCAATGATTTTATGGTTTGGCTTCTGCATCTTCCAAAAATGTGCACTGGTTAACCTTAGGACAGTATCAGTCCCAGTCTCAAGAAACTTAATTTAAACACAGGAATTCAAGGGTGCAGTACTGTGGCCCAACACTGAGGGAACGGCATTTTGCATTTGACTGCAGTAAGGCCAGATCAGCCCCTGTACTTGTTTAATTATAAAAGGTGGATTTCAAGTTATTCACAGACATTCAGGACATGCTGTGGGTTTTGAAAACCCTCTCTTTTAATTTTAGAAGGAGGTTACTGTTTCCAGCCCCTGGAGTACTTTTGTTTCCCCTCAGGCTTTGGTTCTGCATTACTTGAAGTTCTGTAGCATACCACATCTGGTCTTTCAATTCTTTCTGTCACAGCAAGATACCTTCTGAAGACATAGTATACTTTAAAGTAGATTAGAGTTGTAGTCTGCTTGAATATTGTCTGGGAATATGTGTAGGCATGTTTACAGTGAGGTTACCCTGATTTTTTTTAACTTGGTAAGTAGTCTTGGGCTAGCCATTGTTCAAGGAAAATTCACTTTTATTTTCCTTCCATGGAAACCTCTAACTTCTCCTTCTGCTAAGGACTCCCTGTGACAACTGTTGTACCCCTGTGCTTTCAGATGAGGTGCCTTCCCCCAGAGACCTGCAGTTTGTGGAGGTTTCTGACATCAAGATCACCATCATGTGGACCCCTCCCCAGAGCCAAGTGTCCGGCTACCGGGTGGAGGTGATCCCCGTCAACCGCCCCGGCCAGCACGGCCAGAGGCTGCCCATCACCAGGAGCGCCTTTGCTGAAGTCATTGACCTGATCCCAGGAACAACCTACCTCTTCAAGATCTTTGCTGTAAACCAGGGCAGGGAGAGCAAACCTTTGACTGGAGAGCAAACCACCAGTAAGTGTCTTTTTTTCGGCCTTTTGAAGCGTGGATTTTTCTGTCACTTGGAGAAATGTATAAACAGAGCACTTGAAGTGCAACAGTTCTAGCCCAGGAGGTATCCCATCAGTAGGATGATAGGACTGGGAATTCATTCATTCTAACAATGATCTCTTCAGCAGATTTATCCTCCTCCAGGGCTTTCCAATGGGAGTGCAAGTCTCATGGCACTTTAAAACAATTTCGTATGGCTGGAATTCAACTTTTTTATTGCTGACTGAGAATTGATGGACCCTGCAGTTCTTTTACAGCACAGATCACAGCCTGTGACTTTTATAATTTTTTTTTTTCTTTTCCTGGTACCTTAGGGCAGATTTCAATATGACTTAAAAGCCTTGCTGAGGTTCCTCTGAAAATCCCCATCTCCCTTCTGACAGCTCCATACCTATCTGGCTCCCCTGGCAGCAGTAGCAGTTGTGCCTGCACATGCAAGGAAGGCTCATGCAGAATCCCTCAGAATCTGATTGCTAATGATCTAGAGGCAGTGCAGCTCCTCACCAGTGTGAGGAGAAATGCACTTTGTCAGGCACTGTTTTTTGCTTTGCAGCAGTGCAGAGAAGAGAGAGGAGCAGTGGCTGGGCAAGATGTAGGGTTTCAGATGGAAGAGTAGGAATTTTATCTGGGTGGTTATCTCAGTTTTTGATCCAAGAGGAGCAGATCAGACAGAACACGGGACATTGTTTGTTTGATCAGGTCCTGTTTATTGGACAATTGAAGGGTGAGTGGGTATTTGTGTTGGGTCACTTTATTCAAAGGGACAAAATTCAGCTATGTGCATCTGCTGCTCTTCTGCTAATTTTCAGTAAATAAGAGCAACTTCTGAGAACCCAGCCTGGCTGTTAGTAACATGAGAGGGAAGGAAAGGAAATGGGATAATCTGTGAATATAGCCATGCTGTTTGAGGAATATCCTTACTTCCATCCATAAAGTTATGAGCAATGAATAGTGCCTGTCCCTTGACTGTGCAGGGAGAATGGGATCCTTATGTCCATCCTTTGCCACAGGTGTCTAATTTGAGCCCAGCACAGATGGTGTGAGCACCCCCCCTCCTCTTTCAAGCGAGGCTTTCAAAAGCAAGGATGCAACTTAGGAATCTGAGCCCTCTTGGAGGCATTTAGAACAAGAAGGGCTCAGTTCCCAGCCAGATCTGTAATTTTCTGTGGTTGTTTTGAGGAGCCTGGGCTAGGTGTAGGGTTCCTCTGACACTGCACAGAGAGGTGTACATTGGAGTATAGACATTTAATTCAGACAGCAGAGTCACAAATGTCTGGAATCGTTTTCCATAGGCTGTGATCATCTGCTTAACTGCTTGGCCCAAACCACATTGCAGAAACTATTCACATAAATTGCATCCTGTAATCGAAAGTCCTGGGAAACAGAAATCATTCAGGGTTCCCAAGGAAAACCCTGCAGCAAAAGTCTCTTCCCACGGTGTAAATGTGATTCTCTTTTTGGCCTTCCGTTAAAAAGCAGTCTACAAATAAACTCTGTGTGTGTGTGTGTGGCTTTTTAATCTTCCCCTTTTCCCTCTGCCATGGGGAGAGGAAGTGATAGAAGCCTAATAGAGCTGGCAAATTAAATTGTGCAGAAAGGAACTGACTTTAGGCTACACATTTTAGGAAGATACAATCTTTGTCAGATGAGACTTAGCCCAGATCTAAGTACCAGCAAGGGATAAAGTTAACTTTCAGTGGGTTGGAGATGAGCTTAAGCCAGGTTACACTCCTTTTTGAGTTCTCCCCAGTTGTTTCCAGTGGTGGAAGAAGGAAGACCTCACTTCCTTTTTCCTCCCTCCTCAAAAATGGAGAAAACAAAAAGGACAAAAGCATCTTGCTGCTGAATCGCTGAGAGAGTGATGAAAGCATTAAATTTTTTTGCCAAAATATTTCTTCTCCAGGAGGAGAAAAAAACATTTGCCAGCAAAAAAGGGCATTGATGAAACCTCACTGCTCTTAGGTTCGGTATATGGTTAAAATATAGCAAAGGTGGGGAGACTTGCCATGTGAACCCTGTGAACTCCTTGCTGCAGCCAGTGCTACCCTGCCTGCTGTGGGGGCAAATTCCCCTGCAGAGCCTCACCTTGCCTCAGCCCAAGGCAGTGACATCTCCACCAGTCACTGTGGCTCCAGTGAAGGAGCTGTGCTGCCTCAGCCTCTTATTTATGGAGTTATCTGGGTTATCACCTTCAGCAGATTCCCAGGGGCACTGATAAAAAAGGGAGGAAGCCTGGTAAGAGCTGTTCCCTGAGTCCCAGGGGAGAGGTGAGCATGCTTGGAATTGTTGGATGGTTGGTTCTGTGGTGTGAATATTTTTAAGTACATCTAGGAACTGGTTTTCTGCAGAAAGTCGCTGACTACTACTTATTTTGACATTCAAATGACAAAGTAGGGCTGGTTTATTTTGGGAAGGGATTTTGAGAGGACTGGGCAAGGATTTAAAAGAATAAATCTTTTTCATAGAAAAGGGCTAAAATTAGGTTTCCGTGCTTACACGGACAAGTCTAAACCAAGCTGGTTTTAAAAAAATGCTCTGCACTCATGAGAAACTGTTGAAATTCCTGAGTGTGTTGGGGTCAACCTTTAGGCTGCCTTCCCCATGGGATGCAGAGATGGCAGAGACCCAAATCAGTGCAGCCTGGAGCGCTCAGGTCTGCCTGTCTCGGTGAATTAATGGATGGTGCTGAGGCGTGGATGCAGAAGTGAAATAACTTCCCAGCTCTCTCACAAGTGCCACCTTCTCTCCTCCCACAACCCATTAGAAATCCAGGCCATGCTTTGGAAGTGGGGGTGAGGTGGAGGTTCAGCTGTGAAGCTGATGGGTGTTCTGCTTTGCCTCCCCAGAGCTCGACGCCCCCACCAACCTGCGGTTCCTCAACACCACGGAGCACTCGGTGCTGGTGCTGTGGACGCGGCCCCGCGCCGTCATCACGGGCTACAGGCTGACAGCAGGGCCCACCAGGGGAGGGCAGCCCCGCACCTACAACGTGGGGCCCTCTGCCACCAAGTACCTGCTGAGGAACCTGCAGCCTGGCACCGAGTACACCGTGTACCTGGTGGCCGTGAAGGGCGACCAGCAGAGCAGCAGAGAGACCGGCGTCTTCACCACTTGTGAGTGAGGCACACGCACGTCACATCCCCCTTTTATACCCTGGCCTTCTTCAGAACTTGTGCTGAAAAGTGCCTATTGTGAGTTGATTTACAGGGGCAGCCTTTTGAAGTAGCATTCCAGCAGCTGAACATCTTGGGAAATGCTCCTTGTTGTTCTTTCTGAACTCGTTGGCAGGAAAAAGGAGCTATTTGCATAAAAAAGCTTTTAGTAAAATATATTTCAGCTTTCCTGATGATTAAAAACAAGAGGGAGAGCTTTACTACTGGTACCTCACTTTTTGCTTTACTGGATGTCAGAGAAATTTAATTTTACTTGATCTTTCTAATTGCTTGGTTTTGGCATGACAAATGAAGGAAAGAATACAAATCCCTTTAAAATGGGCAAGGAATGATTAGTCTGGTACTTACATAAAGCTGAAAGCAGTCATTTCTCAAGCTCAGCCATACCATCTAAGGCAGCTCAACTGCAGTTACCCAAACTGACACAAACATTGTATTCTATGGGGTTTTTTGGGGTTTTTTTGCATTTCAGTCATCTCTTTGTGATGCTGGTTTGGAAGAAATATTAAGCAGATTTTGGAAGGAAAGGGAGTTCTGTAACAACCCCCACACACTTCTAAAAAGATGATGATGCCATCACATAAACTAGCAAAAGTCAAAGCCACCCAAGCCCAGAACCACATCCTCTTTTCAAAAGAGAATGTGGTTTCTTTTAGAACAATGTGAAACTAAAATAAGGGCTCAAACTTTCAATCAGAGTACCATTGTTGACATTGGCAAGGTGCTTTTTGCTGACAGTCCTATCTATAAATATTCCTCAAGTAGAATGTGATTTGATATCTTAGATATAATATATTCTGGCTTGTCTGAATAAAACCAGTCCAGTTTCAGACTATAGATCTGATTAACCAGGCCTCTTCATTAATAACATTACTAACAAGGCCATTTCAGATTAAACTCGGTGGTGTTATTTAGGCTGATTTTGGCATGCACAGAGGCTTTGGCTTCTGTGTGATGCTTCTGACAGATGTCAGTGAGACCACAGATGCCTCAGACTGATGTTGGCTCCTTTCTGCTGACTTCACAAGATGTTAGTGAGGGATGGGATGGTCCTTGCTGGGACAGCTGGATGACAGACAGGGGTGTGGTACTCTGCTGATTGGAAGGCATATGGTGGATGAATAAAAAAAAAATAGCTGAGTTTTGAGGAACACTTTAGATACCATGCCAAAAAACAGGATTCCCCAGATTCTTGGAGCTGGATGCATAAAGGATCATGCATCCACTTGAGTGTTTTTGTTTGCCTCAGGAATAAAAGCTCTGGCTGTGATTAGACCACTTGCATACTGTGTCTGTCAAGCCCAGCAGCAGACAAAAATCATCTGTCAGATCTCTCTCAAATCACTGGATTTTCAGAAGTGATCTAGTTCAGCACTCATTTCATACCTCTGGCTATTTGTGCTGCTGTAGGTCAGGTTTTCAAACTGTTTGGAGCCATCACAGCAGGTAGACTTGAACTCTGGTCAATTCACTCCACAGATCAGCCTGCTGGCTCTGTTCCTCCTTTTAACACAGAAGTGACCGAGACCTCTATTGTCATCACCTGGACACCTGCCCCAAGGATTGGTTTCAAGGTAGGATGAGCTAAATCATGTGTTGGTTTTCCTCTTGCTTCACTGTGGTGGGGAGGGCAGATTGAAGCCATTTCCTATGGACTGTGGTGAAGATGGCAGCACAAAGGGGAGAGGTGCAGAGGGCATGTTGCTCACAGGGAGCAGGTTTAGGTGACAGAGGTCAGTGCAGACATGGGGTTTCAGCTCAAGTGGGACATGTAGAGCACGAGTTACAGGGCTAACAGCTGGAGCTCAGCCCTAGTGGTGCTGCTGGGTGGTCAGTCAGGTGCTGACAGCTCGTGACTGAAAAGCAAACCCCTGTGCCCTGCAGCTGGGCGTGCGGCCGAGCCAGGGCGGGGAGGCTCCACGCGAGGTGATCTCCGACTCCGGCAGCATCGTCATCTCCGGGCTCACCCCCGGCGTGGAGTACACCTACAGTCTGACAGTGCTGATGGATGGCCAGGAGAGAGAGACCCCCATCATCAGGAGAGTCACTACACGTATGGCACCTGCTCTTCCTCCATCATGCCCTTTTCCACTCCCTTCTGGGAGGCAGTTCTGGTCTCTCCGCCCTGTCGTGGGCTGGTTTTTCAGTGACAGCAGCACTGGCTCATGCAGTGCAGGGTCACAGCTTTAGGGGGGTATTTCTGGCTAATTCCAAAGGGTGAGAATATTGTGGGGAGAGGGGTGCTGAGGCAGCCAGCATGATTCTTGGTGCCATCAGTGACCCATTTCTCTGAACACTTGCAGCACTGGCCCCACCAACCAGACTGCGCCTGAGGTCCAATCCAGACACTGGCATCCTGATCGTCTCTTGGGAGAGAAGCACATCTCCAGGTAACCTTGTGAACTCACTCTCTGCTCAAACCTCCCCTTGGAGCAGAATGCTAACTAACACTTCTTCTGTGGTGCCCTTCAGTTTGGTGGGGAATCGGCCATTGATTAATATAAAGAAAAATACAAATGTTTCTATATATATTTAAGGATATAATTTGCAGCTAATTACAACTTGCCATAAGACTCCTAATGATTTACATTCTGTATAAAATGCTGTTTTGGAGCATGAATGTGTTAGAATATTTCGGCTGTTTTAAGGATTTGAAGGGTTTCTTCAAATATATAAGTGGCTGAAAAATAATCTGAGGGAAGGAAAGCAGAGTGAACCACAAAGATTTGTGGAAGTGACAAATGGAAAGTCAGTGTGGAAGTTCTGACAATGTTCAGGATGAACTCTTCTCCCACAATAGCTGATGGGAGCTCTGCAATTGATTCCCATAAGAAGTGGACTGAAAGTTTTCAAAAACCTCTGTTGGTAGCTGAATCTTTTTCTGAGAGTCCTGAGAGAAGTTCCTCTCAAAACTCCTGAGATTTTCAGTTTGGTGGGGTCCCAAAGGGAGCAGAAATGCCATGAGGGTGGCATGGCTAGGTCCTGGGAAGCTCATTTTGGGGTGCTTGACAAAGCAGCCTCTTTTCTGCTGGGCCCAGGGTGGCAAAATCACTTGTAAAATGTCACATTTGCTTCAGCTATCACACTGAGGACTGATGTAAGTGGGTCCATGAGGAAACTGCTGACTCTGGCCTCTGTATTTCAGGCATCACTGGGTACCGTGTGACCACTGCTCCCACGGATGGGCAGCAGGGCTCTACCCTGGAGGAGGTGGTGGGTGCAGATCAGACCACCTGCACCTTTGAGAACCTCAACCCTGGCGTGGAGTACAACGTCAGCGTCTACTCTGTCAAGGATGACCAGGAGAGTGTGCCCATCTCAGAAACCATCACACCAGGTAACCAAAGCTTGAGCAGCAACTTCAGCTGCCCAAGCTCAAATGGCTAAGCCTGACAGCTCTACAATGCAGAACTTGTATTAGTTCTGCTGGTAGAGGGCTTAGACTTCACATTTAGTTTCAAGAGGCAGAACAGCTATGTTCCAGTCTGTGACAGAACTTCTTACACCCATGCATGGGGAGCCTGTGTGGTGCTTCACAGGCTGGTCATCAGCACATGGATCTGCTGTGTCAGTGCACTGAGCTGGGCAGCAGCAGCAGCAGGGATTTAACTTAGCCCTGAAGTGCCCCAGCATCTGGAGCACAGCTGGTGGGAGCAGGAAGTAGGTGAGCAGAGGTATGAGTGGGAAAGAGCACAGGAGAAATTCTGGCAGCACTGGTGGCAGAAGATCACTTGAGCACAATGGAGAGGAAAGCCAAGATGGAAAGGTCCGTCACTGTGGCACTTGAGGCACAGTATGGAGTGTGCCACCTCACATGACATCTGTGGGGACTGCAGAAACTGCCTTTGTAGCCACAGTAGCAAAATTAATATGCATTTCCCCAAATGGTTGCATTTAGTTTTCCTTTGTGAAGGCTTCGTTTGTTTTTGTTTCTGCTCTGAGATGATGCCAGCTACTGTGTTTGCTTGCTCTTGTAACACTGCTTTAAAATTTCTGTGCTTCACTGAAGTGCTGTGTGCTCCCTGGGGTGAACTAATACTGTGATGCTGCATAGTTATGCAGGAATAGCTTTAGCCCCTCACCATCTTCTGATGAGGGAAAGCTAAGAATGTATGTGTCTGGCTTTTACAACTCTTTAAAGGTGATATGGTACATGCATTCCATGTGGGTAAACAACTATTTTACAGAAAACTGGCTTTTTTTTGGCACCTTTTCTGTAAAATAAGTGTTTTCCAAGAAGGACATCAAAAAAGAACAAAGCCACTATTATTAAAGCAATATTGCTGTCCCTTAATTTCTTTTTAAACTAACTTGTAATGAACAGAATGGACACAGAGTCCTGCATCTTTGACTCACTGATGTCTGATCCTGAGTGAGGAAGAGCATCCATTAGTTCCCACTGGTTTCAGGATCACCCTGATAAAGCTACACAGCCAAATCTTGTGGCTGAAGTCAATACCAGTTTATTGACTTGAGCAACTGAAGGTTTGGCCATTGTTAATTAATAATGCATCTAAAGTTCCCCATTCCCTGCCCAGTTCTGCTGGTTCTAACATGCAGGAAATGAGCACCTTTGCTAATGGAATAATATCAGCAGGGAAAACAGTTACAGCTGGGCTTATTTTCCCGACAGAAATTTAGGCAGCATCTTAAAGGTCATTAAAGGGCATTCTTATTCAGGGGCTGAAACTTGAGATTTTGAACAATTTTAGCCACATATGTCAGGCTCTTGGGCACATCATATGCTGGGCATAACCTCTGAATTCGGGGATGTTGTCACTCAGACAAAATTAATACCATCTAAAGGTCATTTTTAACCATTTCCATGTTTCCAAGGGAGTGTTCTGTTACTTACTGTTTCACATCATCTGTTTTTAGCACATATATTGCAGCAGTTAGTTGGTAAGTAGACCTTGAGGAATTCTGGGCCAGATCCTCAAGCCATTGCAGGCATTTGAGGCTTTTTTCCAAGTGCAGTGGAAATAGTTCAGACAGTGGATGATGTACCCTGGAACTTTGTGAAGGTTCTCAGCAGCTGAGGGTCTGATTTAGCCTCTTCAAGTGAGTTGAAGAGTTGATGTTTTATGATCCCAGTGATAAAAGTTAGATCCACCATTTGAACAAAACAAGAGTTTTAGAGGGTCAATCAACAGAGTTTTTTTATTTGCACTTTAGTAAACTTTGCTCTCTTTTAATATACCTGTAGAAAGAAAAAAGGGCTTTTTTCTACTTCTGTTTTTGTCAAAAAATGATGGGTCTTTGTGGCTCATCGTTGCTCAAAGTGAATTTGTTGCAAGTTAAGTGCCTCTTTGAAAACTCTGTCTAAAGAGAACTGGAGTTTCAGCTTGTGAAGCAATCAGGGTTTCAGCTTCTGTCTGCCCAGGGAACCAGCTGGAGACTGCACTGAAGGGTAAATCTGAGAAAACAAAGTGAAAACCACAAAAGCAAAAACACAACAAAAACCACCCCACCAAAATCCTTCCTGTTCCCCCAAACCCCCAACAGAAATTGTGCATATCACCGCAATTGCTTCAAGTTCTGTCGATGTTAATAGTGATGACCACTGCTTTTTTCTCCTTGTCTTTCTTTTTGCCTCCGTGTGTCTCTGCCTCTCCCATTTGCTCTTTGCCTCATTAGAGGTGCCCCAGCTCACTGACCTAAGCTTTGTTGACATAACTGACTCGAGCATCGGCCTGAGGTGGACCCCGTTAAACGCCTCCGCCATTATTGGGTACCGCATCACAGTAGTGGCAGCAGGAGAAAGTGTCCCTATTTTTGAAGATTTTGTGGACTCCTCAGTAGGATACTACACAGTGACAGGCTTGGAGCCGGGCATTGATTACGACATCAGTGTAATCACACTCATTAATGGCGGAGAGAGCGCCCCTACCACTCTGACACAGCAAACGGGTGAATTTTGAAAACTTCTGTGTTTTGTGACGTGGATGGTGTCACTGGCTGTCACTGGCTGTTGGGGTGCTGGGGCTTTGTCCAAAGAGGAATTGAGCCCCTTGCTGCAGGAAAGCCAGGCAGATCCAGCTGGCTCCTTTCCCCAGATGGCAGCTGGGGATGGATGTGGCGCTGCTCATTTTTGAATTGGAGGCATTTTAATACCATGAATGACTACAGACTTGCCAGACTCACCTTCTGCTGTTCAGATTTCCAGGATCCAGTTGGAATCAAGAGCCTGAAACATGAGCTGTGTGTTTGTTTAAAACATTGATTCCTCAAAATAGGAGTGCTGGAGGGCGGAGCAGATCAGTAGACACCCTCCAGCCTTGACAGCTGTTTGAGCTTCCTGCAGCCCATTTCCATGGTGGCTCCACTCTTTCCACAATGCCCCAAAGGATGCAGATGGACACCACTCCCTGAGTACATGCCAGTGACAGCCATGCCACACCATCAAGGGTTTCTTATAGTGCATGAGCTGAAGGAGAGCTGGAAACTGGTTCTTGCATGAAATCTTGTTGGGTTTGAAAGTCCTGAGGCTGTAAATCCTTTGACATGAGTAGAAGTAGAGTCATAGGAAATTAGTGACATACCCTCTCCTCTCCTGTGTGTGCATGTATGGATTCTAGATGAGATTACTTTTCCATCTGTAGCTGCTGTATGGCAACTTTAAACCTCTCTTGGCACCACATCTGTAATACAAAATCCAGCTGCTAGAAGCACATCCTTGAAACTTGCTACCTTGTTTTTAAATTAGCCCCACGGGGTACATTTAACATATCAGGAATTGCCAAGAGGTTAAAGCAGCTTGACAGCAGTGCAGACACATTTTTCTCTTAACTGCAGTAGAACCAAATGTAGTTTAGAAGTCTGTTTGCATGAGTCTGATGCCGTAGTCAGTTGTGCATGAGATACCTTCTCTGGTGGTTGATTCCCTGAGCAGACCCCTTGCTCAATATGAGTCTGAGAGCTGAGGTGGGTTTGTTCTTTGCTGTGCAGCTGTGCCTCCTCCCACTGACCTGCGCTTCACTAACGTGGGGCCTGACACCATGAGGGTGACTTGGACTGCCCCGACCTCCATCGTGCTGAGCGGATTCCTGGTGCGCTACTCGCCCGCCAAGAAGGAGGAAGATGTTGCAGAGGTCACAGTCTCCCCCTCAGACAACATGGTCATCCTAACAAGTGAGTGGGTTACCTGCATAAATCAAACAAACATGAGAAGCCCCTCGTCATAAAATCATAAGATTTCGAAAAGACCTCCAAGGTCTTTGAGTCATCAACTTCGCATCACCATGTGCCAATCCACACACACCACCTGAACGCTTCCACTCCTGGCCAACATTTCAGTGAGGAAATTTTTCCTGATATCCATTCTCAATCTCCTCTAGTGCAGGTTGAGGTCTTGTGTTTTCTTGTTACCTTGGAGAAAAGACTGGCCCTCACCTTGCTACAGGTTGTAGAGGGTGAGAAGGTCCACGTAGCACAAGATGAGGCAAAAAAAAATTGTTTGAGTGTGGCTGGCCAAATTCTCAGCTGATGTAAAGTGATGTTGCAAGCAGCCTCATAGAAACTCAGACCAGATGGGATTTGGCCTCTAGCTTTACCCAAGTTAAAGCCAAACCACAGGCAGGTTTTTTCCTATCAATCCAAGGACAGTGATGAATCAGGCTGTGAGGCAATTGTATTGATTTGCAGCCTGGTTAGGTATTAACAGTAAATACGTGTTGTTCGCCTGGTTTGCCAGTAATGTCAAGGACTTGCAGTGCAGAGGTTCAGAAGAGGATAAGAATATGCAAAAGGCCATTGCTCCTTTGACTTTGTATGCTCAGACCAGAAAGCACATCCTGTTTTGGAACCTTACAGGACATGGCAGCAAAAATTGGGCATTTTCCAAAAGCCGACATTAATTTTTGGGGCAAAAACTGTGTTGTATTTATAGTTAGGTTTTTTTTCTCTTATCTAAGAGTCTGGTTGGTTAGGTGAGAGACAAGGCTTGTTTTCAGAATAAAAAAAAACAAATTTAGAGTTTGTCTTGAGTTAGAACAGCTTTGTTGGAAATCTTTGGCCCTTATATCAGCTAAAGCTTTGGCCTGGTGCATAGATAAACTAGCAGATAACTAGAATGGACCCTGTAAAAAGGTAATTGCTTCTAGTCAATCTCCACAAACTGATGAAGCAATGATATAGGATATCATGCTTGTTGAGGTTAAAACACTGCAAGGAGCCATGGTGCCACAAAAATAACTGATTTAAACTTTTGATTGTCCTGGAGGCTCACATCTTCCATCAAGCAGCACCTGATTGTCTCCTAAAAAACACAGTTAAAATCGTGTAGGTTGATTAACTTCTTGATGTTAGCAAAGGAATATTAGCCCACATTCCTGTTCTTCAACTCCACAGACCTGCTCCCTGGCACTGAATATCTGGTGAGAGTCTACAGCGTTTCTGAGCAGCACGAGAGCGCACCTTTGTACGGAGTCCAGAAAACAGGTACTTGGATGCATCCTTTAAAAATTCATTAGTGGGACTGAATTACTTTTTTTCTCCTGTGAAGATGCCAGGCAGCCTGGTTGAGCTCACCCTTGTATCTCTTGAACCACCCAGGCCTGGATTCCCCCACTGGCCTGGACTTCTCGGATATAACGGCGAACTCGTTCACGGTGCACTGGATCGCTCCCCGTGCCACCATCACGGGCTACAGGATCCGCTACCAGCCCGAGCAGGGCGGGAGCCGGCCCAAGGAGGAGAGGGTGCCCCCCTCCAGGAACTCCATCACCCTCACCAACCTGCTGCCAGGCACCGAGTACGTGGTCAGCATCATCGCTGTCAACGGCAGGGAGGAGAGCCTGCCCTTGGTTGGCCAGCAGACAACAGGTGAGGCTGCAGGGACTGCTGGGTTTGGGGTGTCCTCTAGCAAAGTCATTTCTCTTAAACCACATCTCCCCTGCCAGCTTCACTCATGAGGAAATGCCTGTGTGCTGAGGTACGGCTTGGTTTAGGATAAGGTGGGAGGACCCATGCTGCTTTCAGATGTTTCTAGGGCCAGCAGAACTGTTTTCATTAAATCCAGTCCAATGCCATATGGTTTTTAACCAGATACATTTCTTTGGCTCAGAGCACGTTCCTCTTCCAAGGACAGACAGATGAGTAGCAGAGGAGCACAGTATAAGTGGAGTATGTAGCTGATGTACAACTGTGTTTAAATTCCTTCTTTTTAAATTCCTTCTCAATTCTCTGTTTTTCTAGTGTCTGATGTTCCAAGGGACCTGGAAGTCACCCCTACCAGCCCAACCAGCCTCAAGATTTCCTGGGATGCTCCTGCAGTGACAGTCAGATACTACAGGATCACTTATGGTGAAACAGGTGAGGGCAGGCTGCTACAGCTGGTCACAGACCAGAAACTGTTCTGAGGCCATTAGAAAGCAAACAGCAAAGGCACCTTGGGCTGTAGCAGACACATAAGTGCTTTTTTAAAAAAAGAGCAAATTATGTTTTGTCTACCTAAAAGAGTATCTAGAGTATTCCAGTAATTTTAGAAGTGGTTCTATGTGCATGTTTCATTCTTTTCCTCTAAACAATTTTGACCCAACAACTGCTGAAATCAACAGGGTCTTGTCTTCAGTTTGCTGCATCTAGGACTGTCCTGGTTTTTGTAGAGATTTTATATGTATACTTTACAGGTCCATCACATTTCTTTCTTAACCTACTCTTGCTAGGTGGAAGCAGCCCAGTACAGGAGTTCACAGTGCCTGGCACCGTGTCCACTGCCACCATCACTGGCATCAAGCCTGGTGTTGAATACACCATCACTGTGTATGCTGTGACTGGCCGTGGAGACAGCCCTGCCAGCAGCAAGCCAGTCACTGTCACCTACAGGACAGGTGAGATCTGATTAAACCAAACAAAGCAACAAACCCACAGCTTTGTGTTGGCTTTTCCCCATGAATGTGTACTGCTGACCCCTGGTTTCTTTTAGAAGCCATAGGCTGTAGGGCTGTCAGTTTGTGGAGCTGTGTGTCTTGGTGGTACAGAAGGGATCTGTGGACCTGGAGAAGGAAAACCCTGTGGAGTCCAGATGGGGATAAAAGCAGTGCTCAACTGCTCACTGCAGAGTGCAAATCCTGTTGGGCTCTCATAATGTGGGGTCACTGCTGGCTTAACTCCAGTACTTCACTGTCAGATTGTGATCCTGAGGAGTCTTGCCATTTTTTCTAATGCCAAGACTGTTGTGTTGCTCCTGATTTGGATATAGCCAAATCCTACTTCTTCTGTAGCTGCAGATAAAGGCATTAAGTAGACTTTAAAACAACAAAAATCCTCAGCTAACATTGATATGAGATCACTCACCCACACATCATGGTTCAGGCTTTTTTGCTCTGGGCTACCATGAAAGGCAAATAAATAACATGTGTTTTCTAAGCAGTTCAGAATAAAATTCAGCCAGGACACAAAAGTGGAGGGAGGGTTTCCTGTACCAACATACTCAGAAAAATGATTTTTGTTGCCCAGAAATAGACACACCATCCCAGATGCAAGTCACTGATGTCCAGGACAACAGTATCAGCATCAGATGGCTCCCTTCAACATCCCCAGTCACAGGCTATCGGGTGACTGCTAATCCCAAGAATGGACATGGGCCCTCAAAAACAAAAAATGTCCCTGCAGGTAAGAGTTGTGTCATCCTTCACTGGATCTGTAAAGACTGCAAGATGTGACCATTGAAATCCTGCTGCTGGTTGTACCTTTTTTTTTTTCATCTTGCTGATTTTCAGTTCTATCTCATCCAGGACAGATGAGCTCAGGCAGATTTTTGTCCCAAAAGCTTCAGATTTCTGTGACACCACTGTACTGTAAAAGTTTGTTCTTGGCAAAGAAAATAGCATTGGATTTTCTAGCATCCAGCAAAACTTGCTGGAATCCTTTGGAAGCCACATAACGTGACCATTGGCCACAGCATGGGTTCAGTCACATACACTGCAGGTTTGTAGTGTAGTACCTGTGGAACCTGCCATGTCAGCCCTCAGGAAAACTGCATGTTGTGGGATCAGCACAGCACTTGGGGATGTTTGTGATGCAGCTGGTGGTCATTCTTATCCTAAAAAGTGGTGAAAGCTGGTCTCCCTGTACCTAGTTCTACCCACTGTGCTGACCTGCCCTTTCAGCTGTGGAGCCTTGGAGCAGGTACAAATGGCAATTGTGCACTGCCAGAGAAGCATGGTGCAATTTAAAGGCAAATTTAATTTGTCAGTCCCACCTTGTTTTAATAACATTTATTCACAGTATGGCTTAGACAGGCCATTCATTCAAGGCTACTTTGAGGCCAGCTTTGTGCTGTTCTTTCTGACTGATGGTGTTCTCTCCTGCCAGATCA
Organism: Zonotrichia leucophrys gambelii; assembly: GCF_028769735.1. Taxonomy (NCBI): domain Eukaryota; kingdom Metazoa; phylum Chordata; class Aves; order Passeriformes; family Passerellidae; genus Zonotrichia; species Zonotrichia leucophrys. Next base: position 10,374,847 of record NC_088177.1, read on the forward strand.
AACTCAAGTCACTATTGAAGGTCTGCAGCCCACAGTGGAGTACGTGGTCAGTGTCTATGCTCAGAATCAGAATGGGGAGAGCCAGCCCTTGGTTCAGACAGCTGTCACCAGTACGTATTTCACTTCATGGCAACCAACACGTGTTTTCTATTGATCTCTGAACCTACCACCACATTCCCAGGGAAAGCAAAAGCCAGGGGCCTGGTCTCCAGGAGAGAGTGAGGTGGTCTGCCCTGTGAGAAGTACCATGCACCTAAGCTGCAAATGCTGGCAAAAATGCAGTCCCTCTGCCTCCAACACTGCCAAAATGCAATTTCCTGCCCCCTCAAAGTGCTGCGCTTCTTATTTTCTTTCACTAAAGCTACAAAAGCCTTTTGGGGTTTCCAACAACCAATTGGGTTTGCCATCAGCCAATCAGTGGATAAAATGTGCCGAGATCGCCTTTGTGTGGAGCTAGGTGGCAAAGGTGATTGCTATTAAGGGACTGGACTGGGCTTGGGAGCACTTGCCCTGTGTGAGAGAGTAAGGGAAACCACATGGGTTATACTTGGGATGAAGCACTGCAAAAAAATGAAATTCCAGGACTGAGGTGCTGTGTAGAAAACAGCAGTCCTGCTCAGGTCACAGGAGAGACAGAAAACCTTGTAACGCAGGGATATGTTTGAGCTAAAGTGCTTTTGAGGGATACCTCTGGGGTAGGGATTTGATTCTTACTTCCCTGCTCAAGCTTGTATTCAAAACCATGACTCATCCCCAAACACTGCAGACAGCAGGAGCTTCTCCAGAGCTTTGCAGAGATGAGTGAAGAGTCCACATTCAAATTCCTGGACAAAAATCACCTTTGCCAACTAGAAAATGCAGAAAAATGAAGACTAATACAACATGGCAAATGAAAAAGATGAAGCTTTCTAGAAAAGCATGGTTTTGATTGAATATAAAAATCACATGCTAGATCCTCCCATTTTGTGTATTTCTGTGATAGCCACTCCAGACTTCTGAGGAACAAGGCTCACTTCCCCTGCTCTGAGCTCCCACCTTGCCAAGAAATCCTGTGAATTGGTTTAATTAATGGAGGTGTGCATATCACCCAGTTGCACCTGTGGACATTCCCTGTGCACTCAATACAAAGCTGAAAAGTTTGTTTCTAACTGATTCTACAATATAATATGCTGAGTAATTTTGCTTTCTTGATGAGTATGTTAATTGGATCTTAATTTATGAAAGAAAATAGCGGGATGGATTCTCCTTGGACTGGCACTTAGCACAGCAGCTCCCAGTAGTGAACAGCAAGTGCAGCATGACCCCAAACTTACAGAGCCAGGTGGGTTCTCTGGCTGCCTTTGGCACCAGCAGCCATTTAAATGGCAGAAATGGGTCTTAGCACTCCCATTCCTTTTTTTCTCTTGTCCCCTTTTAAGGTAGCTTAATGCTACTGGGGTTGTGTGAAAGAGGTTTTGGTGCCAGGGGGACTCAAAAATAGTTGAGAATTGGTGCTCTGGCTGCTTTGAAGGTGACAATGCAGGTCCTTTTGTTTTCAGCAAAGCCAAGATTGCCTTCCTGCTGCCTGGCACCTGCAAACTCAGGCTTAGGAATGCAAGCATGCGTGCAAGGTGCAGCACAGAGGAGAATCCAGTGCCCCCCTTGCCACACCAGACTGAAAACCGCTTTGCATGTAATGGAAATGCTTTTTATTTTCCTCACCCACAACCTGCTTTTTATCACTTAACCTCTTACCATTAATTTGCCTAACAGACATTGACCGCCCTAAAGGACTAACATTCACTGAGGTGGATGTTGATTCCATCAAAATTGCTTGGGAAAGCCCTCAGGGGCAAGTCACCAGGTACAGGGTGACCTACTCAAGCCCTGAGGATGGAATCCATGAGCTATTGCCGGCTCCAGGGGGCGAAGAAGACACTGCTGAGCTGCATGGCCTCAGGCCAGGTTCTGAGTACACTATCAATATCGTTGCCATTTACGATGACATGGAGAGCCTGCCCCTCACTGGGACCCAGTCCACAGGTACAGCTCCCACCACCCCCAGCAGGCCATGGCAGCAGCGGGTTCTGCCCCCAGGGATCAAGTGTGCTTCCATGTGCAACTGGTGCTCCAAGTGGGGCAGCCCAGGGGATGGGATTGCTCCTGAGGGATGGCTTAGCTGGGGCCAGAGAGCTGCCTGGAGCAGAGTCAGCCTGCATACACATCAGGCAAGAGAGCAGGATTGCAGGATCTCCTCTTGAGAGAAAGGAGGGAGGGTGTCCAGTGGTTTTGTGTCCCTGGTCACAGAGCCTGAGCCATGGTGAGCGCTCTCACAGCGCTCTTGTCTTGCCTTCAAGGGTATGGGACACTCTAAGCGCAGGTAGGGAGCAACAAGAAAGATGAGGGCAGCTTTCATGGCCCAGGGACCTTGCTGTTGGAGCCAAAGATCAGCAGGAAGGGCTGGCAGATTGCTGAACACTCAGGTCTCACAGAGATCCTTACTGGCACTGCCCTAGGGAGCACAGCCCACTGCATGCCCACACCCTGCACCTCATCTCCTCCACAGGAGAGTCCCTTCTGTGCCAGGCTGATCCAGCTGCAATTCCATGCATTGAAAATTCCTTGATGAGAAAGGAAAATCACTGCAAGGAATTAGCTTAACTTCGCTTCCAGCAATATGGAATCCATTGCAAGCTTCCAGCGTTACCAGATGTGACTTTATTACAAAGACAGGTAGCACCTGTGTAATAAAGGTCTCCCATTCATTTGTGGCTGAAAAGTTGGCACTTTAATTCCAGGGGTGGAATGAATTCAGTGGGTCCTAGTGTATGGATCTGCTGTGCTAAACTGAGGCAAAGTGATGTAATGATGGAACAGCTGGCTGACTACCTGCCAGAAATGCAAATATAATACTTTTTCAAACACACCCTCTGTGGTTTACCTTTTGAGGGCTGTTCAAAAGTGGATTTGAAGTCATTCAAGACTTTCCATTGACTCTCATGGGCTTTAGATTGAGCTCTGGGCTAAGCCAGAAGGAAGAATTATCCTGTATTTCCACTTTGTAAAACTGGAAAGCATTGATAGCCATGTGCCATAGTGGGCACTGTGCTAAGGTGTATCTTTGCTCTGTTTACAGCCCCAGGCTTACCAACAGTAAGGCAAGAGACTATTTCAATGTACACTCATTTTTTTGGGCAGGAATTTGTTTGTAAGGATAGTGGATGTGTTAGCTCCTGAACAGGCCCTTGTGTGCTGAGCCTTATGGCCACCACAGCTCTGCTTTTCCATTGCCTTGCTCGCTGTGTAAGTGGCTGTAAAATGCTTCCCCTCTCCATTTGCAGTATTTTTATATCTTCTCTGCAATTCCTGAGCCTGCTTCCTACTCACTTTTGTAAGTCATCCATGGTATTTTGGAAATGAACAGACCGGGGCGAGTGGAGCAGGACTGAACTGTGAGCTGCGTGATGAAAAGCAGAGACTGGTAGAATAATTAAAACAGCCTGGCCTGCTAGAGATTTAATCACTTTCCCAAGCCTTTACCTTGTATCCCACCAAATGTCATTGCTCACTTAACTTCAGGATTGAAGCATTGATATCTCCTAATTTCTGCTGAAAAGTGTTTCTGTAGATTTGAACAACACATCCCCTCCTATGGTGTTTTATGCCTGTGTTTGTACAAGGCACTCCACTTTCCTGGCCTAAACCTGTCCCATGTTCAGGAGACAATACTGTCTTACCCAACTGTCTTTTTTTAAAGTAACCACGTGCCTGTCTGGATTTTTGCAGCAATTCCACCTCCAACAAACCTGAGGTTTGCTCAGGTAACTCCCACCAGTCTCACCATCAACTGGAACGCGCCCAACGTTCGCCTCACTGGCTACAGAGTCAGAGTGAACCCCAAAGAAAAGACTGGTCCTATGAAAGAAATCAACCTTTCTCCAGACAGCACATCTGCAGTCGTGTCTGGCTTGATGGTAACTTTTTTCTTTGTGTTGTGGAAATGAGATTTTTGGAAGAAATGTCAGATTCCTGGGTCAGGAGCTCAGTTGGGGTAGATCATTACAGCTCCTAAGGGTCTGGCTCTGAAGATCATGGCAAGTCAGCCTGCAGCTACTCAGCACTGTAGTTTTTTAAAAGGCAAGTAATTGGCCTGCTGAAGCTGCATTCTACCCGCTTCCTCATCTAGCACAGAGAGACTGGATGCCTAATCAAATGCAAATTACCAGGTTCACAATCAAAAGTAACCCAGCAAAATGCTTTTACTCATCTCTCACAAAAGAGGTCAGATAAAGTGATCTGATGCAGGGATTTCAAGCTGTGATATGGGAGCTCTGGCAGTCTATTGCCTATTTTTAAGACATCTGCAAAATATACATTAAAAATACAAGTCTTTTGTGACTTAGGCTTAAATTTGCTATATAGCCATCTTCTCCACTGGAAGCATTTCAGGAGTTCCTGAACTGGAGAAGGCTGAAAATAACTGCTTTTATGGTTCCTGCGATCTTAAAAAGCTACTGATCTGTTTTTAAGGAGTTTTATGAATCATTTTCAAAAATGAGCCTTAAAAAACATTCTAATCTAAGTGGACCCATGGTCTGATGCAGCCAAGGACAAAACCCCCCATGCTGTAACATTCACCATTATCTTTTATTCACATTATTTTATTCTTTATCATAGCAAATGGCATCCATTAACCCTGGGAAAAATAGGAGGGAAATTAGAGTTTCTCTGAAGAATCAGCTTTAAAGCACAGATTTCTAAAATGAGGGGTGATAAATAAGCTTCTTCCTGGATTTCTTCTCCTCCTGAGGTGGCACATGTGCACAGTGTCTCAGGGTCCGTGCCTACTCTTTTATTCCAGCTGGAAATGATTAGAATTATCCCATCAGTCCTTCCCTAATTTATTTTAAGGCTTCATATTTCAGTAAGTGATGACTTAGCAACGTGGCTCCACCAAACACTGACTGAGGGCAGGAATATTTCCCTCTGTGCTGGGTCCTTCTCTTAACATGGCACAACTCTGTCCGTTCTAGGTAGCAACCAAGTATGAAGTGAGTGTGTATGCCCTGAAGGACTCCCTGACCAGCAGACCAGCCCAGGGGGTGGTCACAACCCTTGAAAGTAAGTGGTGGCCCTCCCCAAATGGCCACCTGGGGCTGTGTGGGTGCAGAGGAGCTGTGCCCAAAGCTGGGGCTCTGTCCAAAGCTCCATCCCAGGCTGCACCAACCCTTGGCTGGTAAGATTGCCACCCCCCCTGTACTGACAGGACCCTTCCCTTGTGTGCAGATGTGAGTCCCCCTCGCAGGCCCCGGGTGACAGATGTCACTGAGACCACCATCACCATCACCTGGAGGACCAAGACTGAGACCATCACTGGCTTCCTGGTGGAAGCTGTCCCTGCAGGTGGCCAGAACCCCATTCAGAGGACCATCAGCCCTGATCTCAGGAGTTACACCATCACTGGTAAGTGAGGGTTGCTCCAGGGCCACATCAGAAGGTACACACTGGCTTCTTGTTTTGGATTTGAATATCCTTGATGAGAAATACTACAGGAGCAAAAGGTGGGAAAAAATATCTGAGGCATCAAGAGGTTATTGAAAGACCTTCTGATGGCCATCTTAGGTGGCTTCCTCTCCTTAGCTAATATTTGTGTTTCAACTTCGTTTTAGGCCTGCAGCCTGGCACTGACTACAAGATCTACCTGTACACTCTGAACGAGAATGCACGCAGCTCCCCGGTGGTTCTGGATGCCTCCACTGGTAAAGACCTTGTCTGACCTTTTTGCAATCACATATGGCCAGTTAGGAGTTGTCTGTATCTGATCACACTTAATATTCCCTGGCAATAGGTTTGAGAAGGGTGTCAAGCAGCTCGGGTGAAGAATGTGCCGGTCTTTTCTGTATTTGATGTTTTAAACCCTTTTGTTTCCACCCAGCTATCGATGCTCCTTCTAACCTGCGCTTCCTCACGACCACGAGCAACTCCCTGCTGGCCACGTGGCAGCCTCCCCGAGCCAAGATCACAGGCTACATCATCAGATATGAGAAACCTGGCTCACCTGTCAAGGAGGTGCTGCCTCGGCCCCGGCCCGGCACCACCGAGGCCACCATCACTGGTAACTCTGTTCTCTCTGGGAGCTCTTCACCTAAAACCCTTCAATTTTGAGAGAGAGAGGGGAAGGCCTAATTATAAAATGTGATTATAATTCATGATAAGCTAATAGGGAGAAAATTGTGTTCCTTTTTTGTGGTTTTCAGTACTAGAGAGTGGTCCTGTAAGCACATCTGTCCTACAAACACATTGCACCTCAGTGATCAGAACAACCTCCACATTTGAGCAGTCTGGTGCTTGTTTCCACTGTCACCACAGTTGTTATCCTTTCAAGAAAGAAAAGCCCCTGATTCTGGCACCCACCAGTCACATGTGCTAAAGATCCCTTATGTTTGGGTTTATGATCCCAGCTGACATGGTCAGACTGCAAACTTGCTCTGAGGAACAGGAGGCTGAACTCTGCCCTGTCCTGAAAACCTTGGGTTTGAAATGCACATACCCAATACTGTAGCCATACCCTTAGTTCTCACACATAATCATAAAGAAAAGCAACTCAGAAGTCAAATTGTTCTTCCTCCCTCCCTAGGTTTGGAACCTGGCACTGAATACATCATCTACATCATTGCTGTCAAGAACAATCAGAAGAGTGAACCACTGGTTGGCAGAAAAAGGACAGGTAAAACAAAGCTCTGGATTGTTGTGTGCCAACAGGAGAGAGCTTTCACAGTGTGAAAGACATTGAAGGACACTTGTGGAGGACTCAAATAATGTTTTTAAAAATACCCTGTTCACACACATCTTTTCTTTGAAGGCTTTGTAAGGAGGTTTTCCTTTCTAAGGATGCAGGATGTATACATCTAAATTTATATTTGTAACACCTGTTTGAACACTAGCAACAGAACAGTGTGCTTGATGTTGAATTCTTGCTTGGGTACCTAATGGATAATTTAATCAGGGTTAACGTGACTGTCTAACCACTTGATAGTGTCAAATGCAGACCCCATTCAGTTTGTTACTTGTGGCATTCCTCTCACTTTGCAACTTTCACAGTACAAGATTGACCTATCACAAATTACCAGCTGGTCATCCAAATATGATCAAGGAACAAGTTTCTTCCTGCTTACCAGTGATTCCTCTTAAAATGAGAACCTGCAACTATCTCTTGCAACCATTCCTTCTCAGTTTGAGCAGTGATGGTGGGTTGCAGTGTTCAAAAGTGTTGCTCAGCTGTATGAAAATTTCACACCAGCACACTTAGGTGTGAAAGATGCAGAGAGGGAAATTACCTTTACAATCAGGGCAAGGTCATAAAAAGTCTAATGGCTAATATTTGATGCTGTGAGTGGTGTAATGCAGCTTTTTTGTTGCTTTGCTTGACGGCCTCCAACCTTTCTTTGCCAGATGATCTCCCCACGTTGATCAGCAGGCCACACCCCAACCAGCCCGACATCCTGGACGTGCCTTCCATTGACGAGGGAACCCCTTACCTCACCAACAACAGGTACGACAATGGCAATGGGATCCAGCTTCCAGGCTCCTCTGGGCACCCTCAGACCGTGGGACACCAGGGCCAGCAGATCTTCTTTGAGGAGCACGGCTACCGGCGGCCCGGGCCCACCACAGCCACTCCCCTCAGGCCAGTCTCCAGGCTGCCCAGCGTGGACGAGGCCATCGAGGTGCCCGGCTACCAGGTGCCCATCGTGGTGGAGCCCTTGTACCCGCACGGGCCGCGGCGCAACGACAGCCAGGAGGCCCTGTCCCACACCACCATCTCCTGGAGGCCCCTGCTGGAGAGCTCCGAGTACATCATCTCCTGCCAGCCCGTCAGCCAGGACGAGGACACGCTGCAGGTAACGGGCTGCCTCAGCACAGGGGTGGTGAAACTTCACCTGGGGCTCTCGGGGTGCCTTTGCTGTGCCAAGGGGTGTCAGAACCCAAAAAATTCCTCTGACTGCCCCGGAGGACTCAAGACCGTGCCAGGCGCCTCAGAGACCTTGTGCCTTTGGCACCCCTGTGCCTTTGATCTTGACCCATGGAAAAAATTACCAGCCTTATGTGAGGGTTTACAAGCCACGAAAGTTTGAGTAGAACGATAGTGAATTTATCACAGAGTGAAAAATAGGTTTTTTGGGGTTTTTAGAATAGGAGTTCAAGAGGCAATATAGACTGGACATGCCCAGATTCCTCCTTCTCCTTCTTGGCCTCCATCTTCTGCTGTGATGGTGACACTTTTGGATTGGTTGAAGGTAGAAGCTCACTGTCTAACATAGGTGATAGGTATTGGGAAGTTATGGTAAATAATGTACATGTAGTTTTTAGTATAAAAAGATAACACCAGTGTGCCTCAACCTGACCTGCCAGACAGACCTGGAGAAAGAATTCTTCTGTTCTCCTTCTCAAGGTTGTTTATTGTTTCTCATCCATAAAATTCTGACTCCTTCAACTGCTGGGCTGGGAAGAGGCTTGTACATGTCTCAGATTCACTCTGACCAGCAGAGGTTCTGAGAAAGGGAGAGACAGGAATTAGCCTAAAGATTCTGTTTAACACATAACTGAGACCAGGGTGGATGAAAGCTTCCTCATCTCCTTTATGGAAAAGGCTACAGGGTAAAACTGCAAAACCAGAAAACTTAGAAATGCTGTCAGCAGTGATGTTTCACCAGGAAAGGGGGCAGCAAGCTGAGTGGGAGTTTCGGAGATTGAGGTGCTGCTTCTTCAAGTTATAGCACTCTTCCTGTGAAGTCACCTTGAAATGGCAAAATTAACCTCTTGTGATCCATAGTCCAGAACAGCCAAGTCTAATTTGATATTTCAGAGTATGTAAGGGGAGTGCTCTGGCTCCATCATGGTACAGAGCATAGGGGTCATCCTAAACACCCAGTCTTTCCTATGAGAGAGGTAACACCTAAAGGGTGTCACCACCTTTCTGGTGACCTGGCATTGTCTCTTGTTGCAGTTCAGGGTTCCTGGCACTTCCTCTAGTGCCACACTCAAGGGTCTCACAAGAGGGGCCACCTACAACATCATAGTGGAAGCTCTGAAGGACCACCGGAGACAGAAGGTGCTGGAGGAGGTGGTCACAGTTGGCAATACTGGTAAGGAACAGCCTGGGGGAGCCTGGCTGGACCTGTGCAGCCCCTGCCTCATTCCCCTTACTCAAGGTCACCTACCTGGTGCCCAAGCTTGACAACAGTTCAGAAAGGAAACTTCTGACAAGGACAGTTCGTAGCAGGACACTGGGACAAGTGATTTGTGAGGTTCTGGACCATCAGCTCCTGACCGTGGTCATCACCCCATGAACTGGTGGCTGTGAAGCACCCACCAGGCAAGGCACACTGCTAAGGTGACAAATCTGACAAATCACAGGGTCTGCTCTCCTCCCATCCCCTGCCATGACTCAGAACCCACAGCACCCCAAAAAGGTGCACATGCAGCTACCAACCCCCTGCTGTTCCTCAGCATCTTACAGCGCGTTTTCTCCTAAAAACAGGCTACAGTCAGGTTGCTGCTCACCAGCAGCAAATGCAGAAACTCACACTTGCTTGAAACTTGGCAAATCAAAATGAAAATGGCCTTCATGTCAGTTTTTTTATCATTCAACTGCTCTGACACATGCAAATGGAAAATAAATCACAGGGAGCTGGGCTGCTGACAACCATCAAGGATATGCCCATGGGGTAACTCCATTACTGCCAGGATATTACGAGAACAAAAACGTGTGTGTTCACTGAAAACTAGTCTGTCTGTCAGCAGCTGCCATTGCTGTGTGTGATGCCTGTTTCTCCTCTTTCTGTTGCAGTGTCTGAAGGATTAAACCAGCCAGCTGAGGACACCTGCTTTGATACTTACACTGGCTCCTTCTATTCCATTGGCGAGGAATGGGAGCGCTTATCTGAAACTGGCTTTAAGCTCTGGTGCCAGTGTTTGGGCTTTGGCAGTGGCCATTTCAGATGTGACTCTTCTAGTGAGTAGCTCGCTGTTAACCATCCCCATCCCCACCCTCCTCCAGCAGCAGTGCCATGTTTGACAGACTCAGCCTGGTCCAAACATGGAGCAAATGAAGGCAGGCTCTTAAACCAAAGCGATGTTTTGCATCGTGAGAAGTGATGGAAAACTTTGGTTACCTCTGAGCTTTGCAGCTAATCTAGAATTGCCATCAGCAACAATCAGTATTGTATTGATAAGAGACATTTTTACCTTGCCAGACATGTCTAGGTAATATGGGAAAGTGTGGATTTCAGTGGGTATTACAGCCAGTGCTGGTATTACAATAAATCTGGTTTGCATTGCAGGCAGCCTTTGCAAAGCAGCTTGCAAAACCAGTTTTCTAACTAATTTTTCTAACACTTCTGCCCAGGGCATTAAGTTTTATTCCTTGCAGAACTGTGTGGTTTACATGGAAAAAATATCCATCTTGACACAAGGGAATGGAACAAAAGTCTGTGATGGAGCAGTTTAACACAACACATACCCAGCTAATTGAAATTAGGCTTTTAAATTGTGGAATAAGCTCAGTAGAGAGTATTTCTGCAATTTGCATAGATTCAGAGGAGTCTATGTAGAGACACTTAATTTTACAGGAAAAGATGCTTATTTTACAGGATTAATATTTATATTTCATTATTTGATACACATGGCTTACCCATGGTGTCTTGTGAGATTGTGGTAAATTTTATGCTGGGTATTTGCACAAAAAAGAGCATTTAAATATTTTTCTCTCCTATCCTGCCCCACATCTATTAAATTCCTTTTCATTTCTTTTCATCTCCTGTGAACCAAACCTCCTCTCCCCACTCTTTGTCACATCCTGCTTTTTTCCCAAGAGCCTCTACACATTTTCCAGAGCTGGAACAGCCTTCAGCAGTTAAAAACTGCAGGAGCTGAATCCATTTCCTCCTTGGACTTAGATGAGCTGAGAAGATTCTTTCTCCTGCCTTTCCTGAGACAATGCCAAGCTCTTTTCCTCCTGCTGCCTTTGGGATAACTCCTGATTCTTGTTCCCCTGCCTTCTCCAGAGTGGTGCCATGACAATGGAGTTAACTACAAGATTGGGGAAAAGTGGGACAGGCAAGGGGAGAATGGCCAGATGATGAGCTGCACCTGCCTTGGGAATGGAAAAGGAGAATTCAAGTGTGAACCTCGTAAGTGTCTTTGTGCTGTCAGTCTGAGCTCTCCTTCAGTAAGTGTCACCATCCCAGCTCTGTCCTGCCAGGGGGACAAGCAGATTATCAGTGTGTCTGGTTCAGGCTGAACTGGTGACAGCTTCAGGCTGTTCTCACAGGAGATGAAGGCATAAATCTCACATTCCTGAGCTTGAAAAGAGGACAACCTTTAGTTAGCTCAGGTCACAGCACACTGAGCACCTGTGTGCCTCTGGCCCTGGAGCTGCACACCAGGGACATGTCACTGTCCCAGAAGGGTTGGATTGCCCCAGCTGGACTTTACTGCAGGGCCTGCTGCCTCAAGCTCCTCTGGCCTTCACACTGTCACTTAAACTGCATTGCTCATGTCAGGAGAATACCCCCCTGCTGTAGGTTAAGGTGTCTGGAGAGCTGTGAACATGTCTGATGTTCCCCTGCCATCAGGGAGCCTCTGCTCAGCCAAGGGGAGCACACTCCCCCAGGGGCTCCCTGCTGATCACCAGGCTGCTTTGGGAATGCTTTGGGAGTGCCTAAAGCCCAGCCCAGGCCCTGCAGCTGAGCTCTGCCTGTGCCTCCACAGATGAGACCACGTGCTATGACGATGGGAAGATGTACCACGTTGGGGAGCAGTGGCAGAAGGAATACTTTGGGGCCATCTGCTCCTGCACTTGTTATGGAGGACAGCAGGTAAACAGCAGGGAGGTGTTGTGCTGGACACAGGGGAGGCTGTGCTGGGCTGCATTTATCAGACTGCTGGGTTTCAGGTCATGGAAGGGGCCAAAACTGGCCCAAATAAGGAGAAAAGTAATTAGGAGAGCTGCAGTACTTGCATTGGTGCCTGTCTGGTGTAACACAGGAACAGCCTCACTGCTGCTGGTGGCTCTAGCCTCATGTATGAATGATCATGAATTAATGGCTTTAAGCTGAAGGAGAGTGGATGTAGATTGGATATCAGGAAGAAATTCTTCCCTGTGGGGGTGGGCAGGCCCTGGCACAGGCTGCCCAGAGAAGCTGTGGCTGGCCCATCACTAGAAGTGTCCAGGGCCAGGGTTGATATCCCATCCTGGGCTAGTGGAAGGTGTCCCTGCTCACAGCAGGGGGGTGGAATGGGATGAGCTTTAGGGCCTGGATCCTGTGAGCCCTGGCAGCTCCTTGGCCACGGCACTGACGGTCCCGTTGTGTCCCCGCAGGGCTGGCGCTGTGACAACTGCCGCAGGCCCAGTGTGGAGGTGGCCCCCGAGGGCTCTGCTGGCCACACCTACACCCAGTTCACACAGAGGTACCACCAGGCCACCAACACTGTGAGTAGAGCTATCCTTCTCTGCCCCACGCTGCTGTGAGGCTGGCACAGGGGCGGGGTGGCTGTGGGTTGGTGCTCCCCTGGTAGTGCATGGCAGCCCCCAGGACACACACACCTGCTTGAGCTCACCCCCCACACACATGGGCAGTGCCACAGTCCCAGCAGTCCCACAGGGCCTCGTGCATGCTCTGAGGCAGTAGTGCATGGAGTGCTTTCCACTGTGTGCTTTGTGCTGGGAAATGGCCCCAGCAGCTCCCAGCACAAAGCACAGCCAGGACAGAGCTCTAACTGATTTCCTTCCCTCCCGACAGAACGTCAACTGCCCCATTGAGTGTTTCATGCCCCTAGATGTACAGGCAGACACACAACAGCCACGGGGAAAGTAACATCCAGCGAGACTGCTTGCGGCCATGGCAACAGACAAACCAAAGTGTAAACCCCAGTGTGCCACGAGTACCATCCAAACTGGAGCGATGCTAGCAAAAAAGTGCATCTAGTGACAATGGCCCCCTGCTCTGGAGCCATTTGCCCAGCTTAAGCTCAACTCACAGCTTCTCCAAGCGCCACTCTTGGAGTGTTTCAGACTTTTCTCATGATTGATAGCGATTGTCTTGGTTTTGCTCAAAGGGTTGAATTCCAGTCGATATTTTCAAATTTCAAGAGGGCGAGGGGGAAAAAAAAAAAAAAGGAGGGGAGGAGGGGGAGAGGTTGTAAATCACAAATTTGGTGGGGCATCAAAATACTGATGGGAGGGTGGGTGTAGAAATTCAAGGTTCCCGTGCTATGCAAGAACATTTGAGTACAGCAATACTGAGGTTTAGGGATAGGAAAGTCCACCAAACACTTCTGCTTTCACATAAGCGTGCAGCCAGCAATAAGATAGGAACAGCAAATCCAATCACTGTGATATTTAAAATATGCACAGTCCTAATTCTTTCTTGATGATCCTAGTATTTTTCTAGCTGTATCTTTATATCTCATACTGTTATTTATCAGTTTTGTTCCCCTGACCTTCCAAGTGTTTTTATATGGGAATAAAATGTATGGAAGACACTTAGTATGCAAGTATGCAGTTGACAAAAGAGGAATTTGGTGTAATTATGATCAGTGATTATTTTTATACTGTAAGTGCCAAAGCTTTACTACTGTGGAAGAGGGAAAAAAAAAACCAACTCTTTTAATAAAAAGATTTACAAACCAGACAAATAGTTTAAGTGATTCTCTTTGCTGCCGTGGACTTTAGGATGAAGATGATTATCCTCAGCTGGATTATTCTGAGGTGGATAATTCTGAGCGGGATGATTCAGAGCTGGAGTAACACAAGATGGAGCAAACACCCCCAAGAAGAGTGGAGTAAACCTGGAGAGAATATTGCTAGAGCAGTTTGTTAAAGAAAGGCTTCCAGCTGCACCCCTGCCCCCGTAGAGCACAGACAGTGGTAGGTATGGCACGGGCAGGAGGCACAGGCTTGCTTTGGGGCAACAGGGGATGGGAGGGGAAGGCAAACAGCCCCTGCTTTGCACATGAACTGAGCTACAGCTCGTTCCATAGCTAGAATTCAATAAGCTTCCAGTGGCTGAGGTGCCAGAATTAGTGAGACAGTCCAAACCTGTGAATTTCCATGTGTCCAAAGCTACAAAACCCAGCAGGAGACGGGCACCAGCTGGGTCTAAGCCTGGCTGTTACAGGCACAGACCCTTTTCTTTTCTCCTGTGCCTCTACCTCATGGTGGGGAGGGAGGTAACAAAATGCTCCTCACAACCCTTTGGCTGAGAGTGAGCCAAGCCAGCAGTGAGTCCCTTTGCTTGCTCTGCCAGGACCTGTCCAGCCTTTGCAAATGCCAGGCCAGGTCCTGTCAGGATTGCTGAGCCCCCTCCCCAGGGCTGCACACGCACTGTACTGCTCCAGGCACTGGCATTCTCTGCACCCAATAAAGCATCACATGAAAACTCCATTTGGCTTCTTGGCATGTGGCAGCTGCCAGCAGGGACTGATAGCTACAGAGCACCTCAACCTCTGCAGAGAGCAGGATGATTGCAGCAGCAGTCATCTACCCCACCAGTGCTCCAAAGCCAAACATGTCCCTAAAAAATACCTGAGAACTGAAACTGGTCTAGACAGACACACAGAGGACTCATTTCCCATTAAACCAGATTAGTTTTCCCAAGTGGTGGCTACAGCTTTTGGACCAGAGGACAATTCTGCAATGATCCTTTCACTTTGTCACTAAATAATTCACTTCCCTGTTGTCATTACATTGCAAGGGTTCCATATTGCTGGAGTTTTGTACCTTCCTGATGTTTCTTGCAGGCAGCTCCTCTAGGCACTGACTGTTCCTTGTCCTCACAGCAGCCAGCTGACTCCAATTCCCCTCAAACAACCAATCCACTGTTCTATAACACTCTTCCTATTGGCTACAGCTGTGGCCTGTTAACATCAGGCCTGCTCCTAATCTTTAGTAATTGGTCCAGCTGCAACTCTTTAGGGGATAAGATTACATTCTATGCCACCTTCATTTACCCAAACTGTCTCCCCCTACATTTCACCAACACACTGAAAAGGAGTCAGAGCCCGCCTCCTCTCCTTTGCCACATCTCTTGTACCAGCAGCAAACACCTCCCCTGCCCACAGGGAGCACTTCAAGATAAAATCATTTAAACAGCACTTTTCCCCAAGCTCCCTGTAGAGGTTTGTCTGTGCCTTAAAGCACACAGTGCTCACAGCTATGCCAGGCCCTGCAGAATTTAAGCCCTTGGCAGTTCATTTCCAGAACAGGAAGCACATCTCCACAGGGCTTGTCTGCTCAGCTTTGGGTAGAGCCCAGGAACAACCAGAGCCAGGGCTCTGTACTCCAGGGAAAAGTGCCTTGGTGGCTGAAGAAGAAAATAAAACCCCTCTGTTACTGGCTGCCAAGGCCCAGAATGATTCCTCCCTGCTCTCTGCTCACATCCACATTTTGGGAGCTGTTGTCCTGCCAGGGGCAAGGTGCCACAGGTGACAGTGCAAATCCCAGGTGCCAGCTGCTCCTCAGGGCACAGCAGCTGAAGGGACATTCCCTACATTCCCTTCTGGGCAATGACACCAAGCAGAGCTCACAGTGTGCTGTTAATCCCTGCAAACATCCAAGGCAGAAGCAGATCAGGAGGCTTCAGGAGGGACACCTTGAGACCACCACAGCCCTTTCCTACAACCACTCCCACACCTTCAGGGGAAGGTGCCAGGCTGGTTGGAACTGTCACTGCAGCCCAGGGGACAAGCCATCCCCAGAGACATTCCTGTGAAGTCACCTCACACCTGGAAACCAAACCAGAGATTTTTATCAACCTTTATCCACTCAAGTGAGGCAGGATCATCAAGAGCTCTTGTTTGGGACATTAAACAATCCAACTTCCCCCCTCTGACAACTCCTGCCTGTCCTTTAACCTTAGCACAGGCACAGCAGGAGGCAGAGCCATCCCTCTGCAGGTGCTGAGATGTTGTGTAGCAGCCCTGCAGCACAAGTAAAGCAGCAGGCAGGTCCTACAGAGCTATCAGCTGAGGCAGACATTCCCTATCTCCTGCAGATCTCACCTGGAGATCATACCCATTAACTGCCCTCAGTAAAACAAACAGTGTCCCAAGGACAGCAAACAAGGATCAGGGGAATCCACAGAGGAGCTGCCAGGGTTTTACTGCCAGCCTCTGTTTTAGCCAATGCTGCAGAAGAGGCAGGTGAAGAATGCACAGAGGGATTCCCTGGAGAACCTCACAGCCACAGCAGCAGGACACAGAAGACATGCAAGGAACATTGTGGACTCCCTTCTGTGGAAGAATCCCAAACCCCAACTTTTAAACCCCAAGCAATGACAATTCACAGGAAGCAGCAGCACAGAAAACAGTCAGAAGCCAGGGTTGGGGTTAGCACAGCAAAGGGGCCAGCCAGGAAGAAATGGACAATTTTTAGTTTGGATTGCGGTCAAAAAAGTAGAATGGTCTCTACCCCTGTCCTGTCTCATCAAGTCACTTGGAAATGATCCATTGTAGAGGTCAGAAATGACAAAATGATCCATTGCAGAGATCAGAAATGACAAAATGATCCACTGTAGAGATCAGAAAAGAGAGGACTCTGCTCCCTTTCAGGCTGGAGCAAGGGCAGATGGAGCAACAGTGTTAAAGAAAAACCAGTGTGTGGATTATGGTACCCTAAATAACTCACCTGGGAAGTGTCTCTGCTGTGCTCCATTTGCACCAGTCTGGATCAGACAATCAGGTAAAACAAAAGCCATGGATGGTCACAGTCTCAGCAAGTCAGCAGCACCCCCAGATTTCCCCTCTCCCAGGTCCATCTCCCACCTGGGCAGCCCTGCTTGAGCCAAGGGCACACGTGCCCACTCCCTGCTCTGCACCAGCTGAGAGCTGAGCCCACAGAAGTGTTCTTTGAAAAACTCTGGGCTGCTCCTGGGTAAAACTGAACAGATTTTATAAAATGGAACCAAGAAGAGAAAATCCCTTTGGAACAGGCACGGTGACTGCCAGCAAAACTGTGTCTGGGCTCCTCCTGCACTTTTCTCGCTGTGCTCCACATTCTCTCTCTGCTTTTTCCCAGACATAAGTTCAAATGTGCTTAATGCAAACTGCAGACACAGAGAAGTGGCTCCAGACACTTTCCCCTTCCAGCCTGTGAACTCTGCTCTGCTCCCAGTAAGGGGACAGACTTGTCAGTGGCTCTTCTACCTTGGAGAAAGCAACATAGCACTGCCAAAAGCAGAGTCTAGGGCAGGATTCAGAGCACCAAACCCCACAGTGCCTCGTGCAAAGGAACTGCTCCCTCTCCTCCCAGGGAAGAGGACAATGGATTAGAAATACCTGCTGACCCAAAAAACCCCACCAACCCAACTTAATTTAGTATGGTACAGATCTTGATCAGTTCCATGAGAAGCTGAGTAGAAGCCAGGCTTTCACACCATTCCACAGGCAAGCTATTGAATTTGTAGAGCCTAAACCATAAAACCTACCTCAAAAATAACCCTTTTTCCTGAGGACACAGAACTTGGGTGACAGGGACCACACAGCCAGCAGGTAGCTAACAACTGTAGGTTTATTTGCAAAAGTCACTGATTTTCTACACGGGAAGCCAAGTTGTACCTCTCCCTTGTCCTTGAACAAGGGGAAAGGCCCCTTCCCAGGCTGCAGGAGCCTCCCAGTACAGCAGTGCCACATGGCTGCTGGTGAGGCTGTGCCCAGAGAGGGCTCAGTGGTGGAACAGACGGAGGTTGGTGTGGATGAGGGTGATCCCCAGCTCGTTGCAGGCCTCGATCACGACGTCGTCGTTAGCCGAGCCTGACGGGGCAGCGATGAACTGAACTCCACTCTGCACACACAGGGGATGGAAACACAAAATCCCCCTCAGAATGAGCTGGCAGTCCCAGTTTTTTATCCACATCCCACTAAAAAAGGCTTCCAGTCCCAAAGATGCTCCTTAAGGGAGCAGGAAGTTCTCTCTGCTGCTCAGAGAGAACCTAAAATGGTTCCTCTGGAAGCGACAGGCCTCGGCTTGATATTCCTAAATGGTTTAATAAACTTTAATCCTCTATTCATCCCAAATCAACAAAATGAGCAGTGACTGGATCATTACTGTCCATGTGAGAGCTGTAACCACCAGGAACATCCTTCTCAGGATCTGCTCTCCTAGTGCAGGGATTTTGCTCAGCAGTGCACACAGAATGAAAAGGACAAGCTTGGGCTGCACAACCATTCCTCTGGAGCCATCCCCAGCCTCCTGGAGGCAACCCCAGCCTCCTGGAGGCAACCCCAACCCCCTGGTGCCAACCCCAGCCTCCTGGAGGCAACCCCAGCCTCCTGGAGCCACCCCATTTCCCTGGTGGCAATCCCAGCCCCCTGGAGCCAACCCCAGCCTTACCCGCTTGGCTCTGTCGACGTTATCCCTAAAAGGGAAGAAGGCATCGGAGCTGAGGGACACAGCAGAGAGTTTGGCAATCCACTGCTTCTTCTCTGCTTCTGTCAGCTGCTTGGGCACCTCTTCAAACAGGGCCTGCCACTTCACCAGGTCCTCATCCTGCAGGCAGGAGAAACCAGCTCAGCCCCAGAGCACACAGCTCCCCCTGTTCCCTGCCAGGGGGATGAGTGATGGCCTCCCTCTGATCCCAGGATTTCTGCTCCATGACTCTGCTGCTGGGAACTTCATACCACAGGGTTTAAACACATCACCACCATCAGTTATTTCTGCATCCTTTTAACTCCTTCCCTCTCCTCACCACAGGACCTTGAGGGATTCTTTTTCTCCCTCCTGAATTTCCTCTGCCTGCAGTGTGCTGCTCCATAAATGCCAGCAGGCATCTGGTAGATGACTTAACAGCAGCTCAGTTTATGATTCACCTTCTGAAACAGCAACTGATCCAGTTCTTACCCCTTTAAACAAGCAACTGCTCACAAGGTGATTCACAAGGTCCCTAATCCAGCTCTTGGCTTTTGATACTTAAAAAGGACATACTATGTTGTTGTCTCACTATGGCCCGTAACGGGAAGGTCAGAATCTGGATTCTGAGAATCCAAAGTGCCACACAAACCAACAGCTCAGTGTGAGGAGGAGCCAGTGACAGGGCAGGGAGAACTGGACCATCAGCTGGAGCTTTAACCCACCCTCACTGCTGGGAACAGCCAGGAGGTGAAGCCAAGGTGCTCAGTGGGGCACCAGGGCTGTGGGTGCAGTATGGGAGAGGCAAATGAGGACATTGCCATGGGGCCAGTGAATGAGCTTGGGGGATGCATCACCCCCCTGTGCCTGGGATGCAGTGAATGACCTTGGAGGATGGATCACCACCCTGTGCTGTAGGTGCAGTAAATGACCTTGGGGGATGGATCACCACCCTGTGCCCAGGATGCAGTAAATGACCTTGGGGGATGGATCACCACCCTGTGCCTGGGATGCAGTAAATGACCTTGGGGGATGGATCACCACCCTGTGCCCAGGATACCCCAGCCCTGGAGTCACCCATTCCAACCCCCAGCAGGCACAGCTGGCACAAGGGGCTGGCGTGGCAGGGGCTGTGGTGCCCTCACCTCTCCGATGGTGTCGGTGACGTACTGGTCGATGGCGTTGGAGATCTCGGCCCTCTTGACGCCGGCCTTGAACCTCATGGCCAGCACGCGCGGGTGGTGCCGCAGCCACCAGTTGTTGGCCTTGTCCCCCGCCAGGCGCGTGCAGTGGATGCGGGACTGCTGCCCCGCGCCGATCCCGATCACCTGCAGCACAGCACAGCCGTCAGAGCTCCCCCAGTTCAGCTGCTCTCACCCAGCCAGGGAAGGGGTGGGTGAGGAGTGGGGGAATGCCAGCATTCCTGATCCTGTGAATTGGTTACAGGGCCAGCTGTCTGCACTGACTTGTACAGCTCTTTGGAGCTGACAGTCACCCTCAAACACTGATGTGCTTTCAGTCTTCTAAATAACACAGCTCCAGCCATCAAAGCTTTGACCTCAGGAGACTGACACTACCTCTTCTGGTCAGTGTTAATGCCTGAGCCCAGGTCACACACATCCCAACATCTCTCTGCTTAGACACACAGCTTAACCACATCAGCTGAGAAGTGCAGCTTGTCTGGCAAGGCTGACAGGGAAGTAAACCCACTGCTCACTCAGGAATGCTGGTCAGTGGCACTGTTACATCCATGGATTCTCTACCCCACATCTCCTGTGCTGCCATCTGCCAGAATCCAGGCTTTCTGAAATGGCTGCTGCTAACCCCATTGAACAGCACTTGTGCTTGATCTCTAGCAGATAAGCAAAATCCACACAGTGGTTTTATCTCAAGGAAGCTGCTATGAAAATACAGCACTGGCTCAGCTCCTGCAGCCAGACCCAGCCACCAGGGATGTCAGACTTGGGCTGGAAACTTCTGTCCATCCTGTGGGTCCTGTGGAGAACTGCTGCCATTCCAGTCTGGAGATCTGACAGGAAACAAGTCTCTCCCATCATTTCCTGCTCAGCCACAGCTGAGCTGTTCCCCAGACTGTTCTCCAGAGACATGATGCTTGAGGTGCTGGCCAGTGCCTCAGAGCTCCCAGCTCAGCCTGGGACAGATGGTAAAGCCATAAGCTGCAGGCTGCCCTCAAAGGAATGACTCACTTGTCTTCCCATTCATCAAGACACGGTGACTTCACCTCTTACCAGAAGCATAAAACATTCTGCTGGATCCTGTTCCCCCAAGGAGCAAATGAAAGGTTTGGGAAGCTTGGGCTGCTATCAGATATAATCTGCTCAGCCATAACTGAAGTCACCAGTGTGTAATAAACCACAGGGATATTGCTGGTACCACAAACACTGGACAGACACAAAGTTTCTTACAGTCCAGTGGCACCTTGCTCCTGACAAACACTGCTGATGTCCAACCTCTGCTCTCAACCCACCCCCTTCCACTTCCAAGGGAGCCTGGACCCAGAGAAGCTGGGGCCAAAATCCCATGGAACATCCCCAGGTTTCTAATGCTTGGGATGTCCTGTGTCCTTTCCCAGCCAGAATGGTGTCTCAGTCTCCATCAGGTCCTTGTGAGCTGTGCCTGGCACTCCTGTGCTGGAATAAGCAGGAATAACTCCTGCTACCTGTCAGCATCCCAGAACCTTTCTAAAAAAGCCTTTTCCTTTCCTCTGTGAGCCACTCAAAATATTTCACTTTTTCTGTGACCTAAATTTTATCAAGAGATCAGTAACTAAATTTTGGCTTGTATTCAACAACTCCAAAATGGCAGGGACTTTGTACTTCAGCTGATGAAAGGGATGCAGCCTGTAAATTCCTCACAAGCATCCCCACATCTGCAGAGGTTTATCTGTAACACTGGTTCAAGCCATTGTTTTGCCTTTTTTAAAAGCACAGGTTTTGATGGAACATTTCTGGGGAAGATTTCCTCAATCCAGCCTGGAATTTCTGGTCTAAAGAAGGGAAATCAGTAGGTTTTAGCTTTTCTGCTTAATAACACAACCTTGAGACTTGTACCTGCATCTCCCCTCACACTGGCCTGTACCAATTCCCTGCCTTTTTCACTTTATAAAATCCTTTTTCCTACACCTCATCACTCTCTGCCCCACGTGGTGCCCTTCCCCCCCACAAAAACACAGCCAAAAGCTCAAAATCCTCCACTAAGGAGCCATTCCCCCCCTTTGCTACACAAAAATTAATTATGTTTCTTTCAGAGCCTAATCTCCTGGGGATCCAAAAGTGCTTAAGCAGAGCCTATGAAGTGTGAGCAGTGAAAGGAGACAGCAGCACAGGGTGAGTAGAAAAAAAAAATTAATCTATCACTTAACAGAAAAAAGACTGGGTGAAAATTAAGAATTACTTGACTAGAAACACTTTGGTTCACAGGAGAGTCAAACACACTCCATAGCTGGAATGCTGTGCAATAGCACAGAGTGGATGAGATGGATAATGCCCAAAGGATTCTTGCAAAATGATCCAGACTGCTCTGGGTTGACTCAGATTTACCCTGGCTAATGAATGAAAACAAAAACCCTAAAGACACCTGGAAATATAAAAATCTAATAAAGGACTTGACCATTGGGAAGACAAACAAAACAGGGAAGTCACTGGGAAAGCATAAGGTAAATTAACAGGTTTGTTTTATGCTAGTGTACAGAGAATAAAGGAAGAATAATTTTAAATTGCTAATTTAAAACATGAGGGTGTCATTAAAGTGAGTGTAAATCAACGTGCTACAAGCTGAAAGGCAGCCAGAACAAGTGCAAGTGTTTATTGCAATTAGTGGCAGCTGGCTTCCTGCAAATGAAGTGACACTCAGCTCCAGGAATGCTTCCCACTCCACACTGCTGGAATGTACTAACACAGCTACCTTGCTGGAGGGGCTGATGTCTCACACACCAGAGCTTTCCATGGCATCCCCGTTTCTTAGGGATGCTGTGAGGCTGAAATACCAAAAAAAAAAACCCACCATTGCATGATTGCTAGATCCTGGAAAACCAAAACCAATGAGACTGAAAGCAAGCTGGACTTGCCAGGTGTAGCCCAAACCAGATCAGACCCTGGAGGAGCAGATGAAGAGCAGCAATGTGGAAGGTGAAATGTGGGCATTTTCCACATGAAAATCTGCAAGCCCACTCTGCAGCCCAGCCAGCTGAATCCCTGCCTGCCCAGGGATTCCCTGTCCCTGCTCCCTTCCACATGGCACATCCATTACCACACACCCTCTGCAAACAGCTGCAGCACCAGGCTTGCAAAAGCACTGGGGAAGCTGGAAATTGCTGCTGTGATGAGGGGAAAGGAGCAAAGCCAGGGACACCTTTGTTCTGGGGCTATGGGATCTAACACTACTGAGTGCAGAGAATATTTGGAAAGCAAAAAAAGAAACCCAACATAAAGCAGAATAAAAGACAAATGCTGGATCTCCAGAGACATCTTGTGAGGAACCACAGAGCACAGGACCAGCACTGCAGCTCAGTCTCTACCTGTAAGCTTCACTCTTTGATCCATTTTGCTGATTTATGATGTACCAAAGCTCAAAAGCATTCTGTGTATTTTTCTTCTGTACTAATCCAGGCCTACTGAAAACCTTCCATGGAGAGCAAAGAGCCAACTAAACAGCACCTTTACAAGAATGATCTGCTGGGTAACAATACAACTTTCAATACCTTTACACCAATTTTTAGATAAATTATTTAGGCTGAACACCTGGTGATGGCTTGGAAAGAACTGACTTTTTTTTAAAATTCAAGATTCAAACTGAAAAAGGAGAAGTTTAGGTTAGATATTAGAAAGAAATTCTTCCCTGTGAGGGTGGTGAGGCCCTGGCACAGGCTGACCAGAGAAGCTGAGGCTGCCCCATCCCTGGAATTGTTCCAGGCCAGGCTGGACAAGGCTTGGAGCAACCTGGGATAGAGGAAGGTGTCCCTGCCCATGGCAGGGGTGGAATGGGATGAGCTCTAAGGTCCTTTCTAGCCCAAAACCACTGTGTGACCATATGATTCATAATCTCAATTACACATTTGATAATGCCTCTATAAATTCCAACAACATCCATTAACAGCTTTTAAAAAAAATACAACTAGGGAAAACAGAAGATTTTTGTTATCCCAGTGGGATGAGAAGAAGAAAGCATATCCCATCTTCCTAAGGAAAAAGTGAAAACAAAGAAGCATTTGGGCAGTCAGAATCCAGCTGAGAAACCTATTGTAATTTCTTAAGGGCTCTTCATGAGAAAAATGATGTGAAAGAACAGAGTAGCCAGAAAGAAATGACTCAAGGCCACAGTGCAGAAGCCTGTAAGAACTTTTCCAACCCCACCAACGAAAGAGCCAGCCCTGCCACGACCATGAAAAAACACCAGCATGGTTTTGAAGCAGCCTCTTGAGAAGCAGCTGCTCTGCACAGGGCAGCTCCTCTGGCCCTGCCCAGGTGCAGGAGGGCTTTCCTGGGAGCAGGGGGTGGGGAAGCTGCAGCTCCTACCTGGCCATCCTTGGCGTAGCACACCGAGTTGGACTGGGTGTACTTGACAGCGATGCTGGCCACGATCAGGTCCCGCACGGCGGCCTCGGGCAGCTGGAACAGAGCACCCCTGTCAGCACCCCTGAACCCACACCCAGGGAAAACAAGGAGCTGGGAACACCCTGATGTGCTCAATTACCAGCTAGTTTTGTTTGCATTAAAGCCCATTAATGATTGGTCTTCCAACTCTCAGGGTAAGACTCAATCTCAGTGGGTTCCATCACTGTCGCTGACATATTTTATGAAAAATCTTTTCATTAAGATCTTTTCTCTTGAGAAGCTGAGAAGCTTCAGCTTCTCCATGTTTTGCTGCTTTGGAATGAGATTTAAAGAACTGTTTACCTATCATGTGAAATTGTTTTTACTTGATGACCAATGACAGCCACCTGTGTCAAGGCTGTGAGCAGTCACAAGATTTTATTATCATTCTATTCTTTCTATTCTTTTCAAGCCTTCTGATGAAATTCTTTCTTCTATTTCTTTAATATAGTTTTAATATATCATTTTCTTTTATTATAATATATATTATAAAATTATAAATCAATCTTCTGAAACATGGAGTCAAGATTCTCATCTCTTCCCTCATCCTGAGACCCCTGCAAACACCACCACACAACACTGGCCTTCAGCCTGAAAACTCCTCTGCATTCACTGTCATCAGATGTGCTCACAGGCAAAAACCAGGGCCACAACAATTAGAGCAGCTCCCAAAATCTGTATTATTTTTAAGTTTTCCATTCCTAATTTAGAAAAGCGATTTTTATTACCTCAATATCTGAACTCACTTCTGAGCCCATGACTCATTGTGTGCTCATTAATGTCTGATCTCATTCTCATTAAAAAAACAGAGACAAAGAAATCACTGAGAACTTTCTGGTGATGTGGGCTCTAATTGCTGAGCAATAGCAGCCAGGCCAGAGTTTATACAACACTATGCACACAAAAGGATGAAGTAAACAATGAGTCAGGAGCTGTGATGGATCCTTAGCACATGGCTGTCTCACCATAAAAAAATTGCACATGGTAGCTTCTTGTTTACAAAGAGCATTTACAAATATTGTGGTAGCCTGAGATAATGGGAAAGCTCCAGCTCCTCTTATTTATCCAAGGAATCAAAACAAAGGAAAGCTATCTTAATTTACTCAAGTATATGAGGTGCAGAAAGTCTGCTGCATTGTTTACTAACAGCCAGTTCAACCTCACTAAAATAATTTAGGAGCTCTTGTGGTAAATTCCCTGATGAAGGCACAGCAGCTCATTCACTCCATGTGTGTTTAAGCCCATTCATCCCCCTCACTCACGTTTTTGTTCTTGGTGACAATGTTCTTGAACAGCGAGCGGTCGATGACGGCGTTGTTCCTCTTCTGCATCAGGTTCAGCCCGTAGAGGGTGCGCACCTCCAGGTCGTCGGGCTCGTACTGGGGATCCATCTGAAAGCCACAGAGAGCCCAGTAAAGCACTTCTGCACCAAAACCTGCACTCTGCCAGTCTTCACACAGAGGGGAAAACATGCACACACACACAGAGCCTTCCGGAAGGCAGGAGTATCTGGAGCTGCTTCCTACCTGCCTCAAGCCACAGCTCCCAGCCCTCTGTGGCATCCAAAAACAGTGAATTTGGAGCTGCTTCCTACCTGCCTCAAGCTACAGCTCCCAGCCCTCTGTGGCATCCAGAACAGGGAATTTGGAGCTGCTTCCTACCTGCCTCAGGCTACAACTCCCAGCCCTCTGTGGCATCCAAAAACAGTGAATGGGATTTTTTCCAAAGCTGCACTCTTGGGCCACATCTCCACCCCAGCTGGAAGCACAATTATTAATTTACACCAGCCCAGGGATCAGGTTAACTGGAACTGTGATGCTGCACTCAGGTCCACTCATGCATGGCCTTACTCAAAATTTTGGGAGCCCTAGCTGAGGTTTCAGACAGGAAACAACCCAGACTAAGGTGACCAGCTCTAAATAGGAGGGTGCACATGCTCCATGTGGTTTGCCTAATTCACTGAAATGTTTCAGACCAATTTTCCTTAGCTTTGCTCTGCATTCAGCCCTGAAGATACAGGCTTCACAATATGACCTCATCCTTGAGAAGTTAATTGAATTCCAGGAGGTAATCAGCTGCCAAGACTGTCTGCAATTCCATTCCTTCTTGCCTGCAGCTCCTGAGCCATCTTCTCCAGCTCCCCTGGCAGCTACACTACAATTGCAACCTCAGCTAAGCCTTGGATTTTCCTTTTGTGATGCTACAGTGAAGTTTTCTCTGCTCATTTGTCTCTCAGAGGCAGCAGAAATAGGCCCTGACAGCAATCTGTGATCCATGAGTCATGTTCAACAAAACTGGGTGAATTTGGAATCCCAACAATCACTGCAGGAACCAGGAAGGCAACCTGACACTGACTTGAGCACAGAATGTTAATATTGCTTGACAAGCATGCAGGTCCAAAGTGTCTGTTTCCAGCTTCATCCCTGACTGGAGCAGGGGTACAAACCTGGAGCACACAGTAAGCACCATTCTTCTTTTTGGAAAGGATTTTGAGAGCTTCTTCCTCATAGCCAGGAGCCACCACACCATCAGACACCTGCAACACAGAGATTTCAGCTTCCACAGGAGAAAAATGAAACAGGGGCTAAGCTAAAGCTGCACCAGCCATTTCCTGCACTGAACACACACCTCTCCTGGGGTCTGTGTGTATCCTACAACAGTAAAAACACTGTTACAGTGTGGGCTTCAGTGCTGGAAACAAAAACCAGCAGAGCATTGTGAGCTCTTGGCAGAAGTGAGTAAAAAGCACCCCTACATCCCTCTAATCAGAATGGAACTAATAATATCCTCCTCCAGGGGGAAACAGCTTGACCATGACATCCCCACTTCTCAACCCTAACAGTAAACATGGCTTAAAACCCAATAAAATCCTAATTTCAACAGTGACACTCCTGGGCAGGCAAAAACCCTGGAACAAGAGCTGATAAGAGCATGGAAACTGAGAGTTTACATTCATCAGTGCCATGAAGCCATACACAACTTCCACATTCGTGCCTTACAGTGTGGGTGAGTTTTTTTAATTTTCAGCAGCACTGTACCAAAAGTTACCCTCACAAACCAGCTGAATATGCTCTTTCATTTGTTTGGCATCATAAAATCACAGAATGGTTTGGTTTGGAAAAAGCCACCTCACTCCATCCTCCTGTTGTGGAAAAGGGCTAGAGCAGGCTGCTCCAAACCTAAAAGATTCTGTGATTCTAAGGAAAAAGCACAGCCTGGGAAGTGGCTGAGCTGCATGTAAGTGGCAGGTAACAACCTATTTCCAAATTCCTGCCTTGGGCAAAGGGCTGGCCATCAGCATTCCAGCCCTTCTTTTCTCCCCTGACAGCTGCTCAGCCAAATATTTGTGACAGCCTAAGCAGGGCTCCTTTCCAGAGGTTTGCAATCATCTCCTGGAAAGCAGCATTGCCAGCTCTGCTGTTTCACAGGCTCCAGCACACAGCCAGGTGATAACTGGTAGGGAAAAAAAAATTTAATCAAAAGACTGGTGTAAATTCTGCACTCCAGATCAGAGATGATGACACAAATGACCCAGTAAAAGTCCTCCTGGTAAAATGGGCCAATTTCCAACCAAAAGGCTGTCACAGAGCCATGGCTGCATCTGCAATGATTCTCCTGGATAGCCTGGAATGATGTGCTGCTGTCACTGACCTCTCTGGAGATGATCTTGGCAGTAGGCACGTCACAGACATCAGACAGGGCAATGAAGTCACCAAAGGAGGACATCCGATCAGCACCTGAAAAATCCTCATTTCACTCATCTGCCACACTTCAGCACCACACAAAGAAAACTCTCCACTCCTACAGTCCAGTCAATTGCTGTGACAGCTAGGAATTTAATCCCACAGCAAGAATAACAAAAAAAAGAGGCCATAAAAGCAATAAGGATGAAAAATCCTACCTCAAACACATGGACCTTTATATATCCCCATAGTTCAGATATTCTTCCTTCTTCACTGCCTCTGTCAAAGCTCTAACTCTGTAATGACTACCTCCAGCTGAACCCTTGGTGGCAGGAGGACAAGGAGAGGCAAGGATCACACAGAAAAATTTTAGATGGGAGACAGTTGGAAAAAGAGGAAAGCTTTTAGATGGCTATGCTCCCACCTGGCTTTTCCTGCAAGAAAGCAGATCCAGAAATGTGGCAGATTTTTTCTTCTTCTGTTTTAAAATAAGTATTTTCTATTTAATGGCATAGCTAAGATGAAATTAACTCCTATCACAAATGCTCCACTACTCAGCAAGGTCAATTCTTCTGTCCCTGCCATTCTAAGGGTTTATTTTTCTGGCAATCATGCAATGGTTTTGTGAGAGCAACATTCAAAGGTGGTCTGTGAAACATGAACCCAAGCCAACGCGCTCCTTATCAAGTCTGCCTTGTTCTTTGTAATCTGTGCAGATTTTCTAGGAATGCCATGGAAAATGAGAGATGTAGCAAAATATCTCAGCTAAGCAGAGGAAGCTGGTTTTGTTTACTTTTTTTAGTGAGCTCTGCAGTAGAAAAGCATTTTTAAAAACCCCATCAAATAGCAGACAGAAACATCTGTACTCAAGTTAAACATTCCTGAGCAGCCCAATGCTGAGTGTGGATAACCAGCAGTGCTGTTTATCCAGGTCCTTTAGTCAAAGCCTCATATACATACATATATATATGTATGTGTGTGTGTGTGTGTGTGTGTGTATAAAAATTTAAATGGTCTTCTATATTCATCAAGGAACAGAATCCAAAGTGGTTTTAGCTCTTTGAAACCATATACAAGGGCTGCTCTCTTGGAAAGCAACTGATAGGCAGTCAGGAAGACCCTTGTGGAGAAACCCCCTCTGGAGGAGGAGTGTGGTGCCCAGGCAGGAGCAGGGCAAGAGCTGAGGATGCTGCTCAGGTTTGCCGCGGTTCTTTGGGGCCCTCACCTCTGCTGCGGGCGTAGGCCGAGGCCAGGGGCGTCAGGCTCTTGTGCAAGTCGTGCACCATGCACACGTGGGCCTCCTCCTCGCTGAGCGCAACTCCAACAGCAGCACCTAGTGGGAAACACGAGCCAGGGCACCCGGGCTGCCGAGCCTGCCCCAGGGCCTGCCCACACGCCGGGGGCGGGGAGCAGAGCCCAGCCTACCTGCGGGGCTGACGTGCTTGAAGGAGGCTGCGGCCGGGATGCCCAGCGCCTGCTTGAGCTCCTTCACCAGCTGCCAGGCGTTGAGGGCGTCGCAGAGGTTGATGAAGCCCGGGGAGCCATTCACCACTGCAAACACAGCACATGGATGTGTTAGAGCAGGCAAAGCCTCTCCCCAGAGCCTGGAGAGCCAGTACAAAGGGTTTCCCCAGAGAGCACTCAAATCACTGCAAACTGTTCTTGTTCAATCACCCTGGCTCCTCAGCAACTGGTGGAGTGCCCAGAAATCCACACCAAAACTAAAGGCCGTTTAAAAGGCTGCTCTCAAAACGTTTTGCTCTGGTCCTGAGAGAAGAACTGTTTGTACTGACATGGCAGCACTGTGAGCATTTCAGGAGACTGGAGGACAAAAGATCATTTCAACAATAATCCAGATTCAGGAGGAGTGAGCATAGCATTGCTCTGCTGCCATTCTGGGAGGCAGGCTTGCAAGCAAATCAACCTGCAGTGCAGGAATGGAAAAGCGTCCTAAGAGGTCCCAGAGCTGAAATGGGGAAAATGCTGCAACACAAACCTTCCCTGCTTATTCAGCAGGACAATCCTGCACACATTGAAAGCAGTTTTAAGAACAAGAGCAGCCAGACTTTCCCTCCAAAACAGGGTTTTCCCTCACTACAACAATGCTGTGGCAAGTGGCACACCCTTGTAAAATGGCACAGAGACACACCAGACCCATCCCAAATTTTCAAGTGGAACTTGTATTCTACAAACCCAAGGTAATAACCCCCTCTGCTCAAATCCAACCAAAGAAAGATCAAAAAAAAGAACAAAACCAGTCACCTAGGGAAAAACAGCTTGGTTTCTTGGTTTCTAGGCAGAGTAAATAGTGATACAAAAAAAATTGGGGAAGATACTAAACAAAGAAACTTGCAAGCAGAAAAGCATCTTAAAAGAATAACGAGGTTTTCCTTTGCAAAATCTGGATCTAATGTCATGCAGAAAGTACAATACATAAATGTGTTCACAGCACCTTGGACACACAATCCTACAGCAACAGAGAACAAGGAGCTGCAATTGGTCTTGTGGGGCTCAACAAAGCAGCTTTTCTGTCTCATCAGCTCGACTTTGAACTGCAGAGTTAGTGCCCCTCAGTAATAAAGCAGCTGTGAAGACACTGCTGGCCATCCCCTGCCCTAAGGTACAAGATGGTGTTCCAGTTTCCAAGGCCTGTCCAAGCACCTCCATTGCCAGCTCTCCCAGAGCCCCCTCCAGGGCAGCAGAGCCCAGGTCTCACCTGTCAGGGGCAGTTTGGGGCTCGTGGTGTAGAGCTGAGCAGGACTCTGGTGAGGATTCATGCCGTACCTCAGGGGCAGCTGCGACACCCCCTTGCTGTACTCCTTCCTGAAGTAGTCAGAGATGGCTGCATCGTACTGAGCAGTGTGGGTGAAGGCCTGGGGACACAACAGGGGACACTTGTCAGCTTAGACACATCACCTCACAGAGGATTTGGTGTTTAAAGGGGTAAAGAACCTCTTTCTACACAAGTTTAGCCTGGTTCTTCACAGCAGGAAAGTGTGACCAACCTTGAGTGCCAGCAGGCGCCGGGTTTCCATGGCAGTGTCTCTGTCCCTGGAGGCTGCCATCTCTTTAGCTACTGCAGCATAGTCTGCAGGGTCACACAGCACTGTCACACGGGCGTGGTTCTTGGCAGCTGCCCGCAGCAGGGCCACTCCCCCTGCAAGAGAGGGGCACATGGAGCACTTCCCTCCTGGACACAGCACCCGCAGCAGGTGAGGCCAGGCAGGGACAGGAAGGGACTGCACCATGGCTCCTTTGTGCCAGATGTGTCCCTCCCTCCAGCACAGAGAGGGGTGAGAGTGCTCTTCAAAATGCTCAAAGCTGGTGGGTTTGACTCGACACTGACTGGGCTTGGCAGACACCAGAACAGAATGTGGGCTGTGATGAGCAACTGGGGCAAGAAAAAGAAGATGGCTTAACCACCATCCTCTGCACACAGAAAGATTTGCTTCCACGCTGCCACACAACAGAGGCTCCCAAATGTCTCTGCAAATAATAATGAATCTTGCCCAGGTCCTCTGTGGGAGATAAAATGCCACACTTCTCCCTTCAGTCTGACTGCACTGCTATTGCAACTCTTTAAATCAACAAGATACCAGGCTGCTGCAAAGGAAAAGCAGAGGCTGGCATTGCTTCATGCAGAGCAAGTATTACTCCATAAAACATTTAATAGAGAGCTCTGCTGGGCATCATTTGGACTAAACTACTGCAAGAAAATCCAATCCCCATCCCAGCACAAGGCACAGAACTGTGCCTGTGCTGTTCACAGGCTGCCAAGCAGAGATGCTCCAGTGAAGGCACAGCAAGCCTTTGGGGTTAATAACTGGCAGCAGGAGAAAACATGCTGATGTCCAAAGCAGGTGTCCATGCTTCCCAGCTCAGGTCCTGAGCACTCTCCCACATGTTCAGACCAACCCCTTCCCTTCTAATGGCTTCCTGCAGTGAAGTTCTCACTCATCCTCAGAGCACTTCCAGTGCCTCAGCTCTGCTCTCCAAAGCTCATGTTTTTTTCAATTTCTATTACACTGTCAGGCTGTAAAAGAGGTTTAGTCTGTTCTTTGTGGTTCAGCAGGAAGCATGGGCCACCTGGCCTTTCCTAGCACAGCCCTCAGGCTCCTTTTTTAGGGCAGGGCATGCCTTGCCAGCCTGTGATGGACACTTTAATTGCTTCAAAGCAACGAGGCTCACCCAGCTATGCCTTCAGCCTGCTCCTTGCAGCTCCTGAGCAGACTCCCTTTACAGGTGTGCAAAGAACATCAAACAAAAAGAGAAGAGCTGAGACCACTCAGAGTTGAGAAGCATAGAGTCTGTCTGGAAAGCAGACTTTCCCTTCTTTACTTTCCCTTCAACTTACCAATATCAATCTTTTCCACTGCATCCTGGACAGTCACACCAGGAGAAGACACGGTCTTCACAAAGGGGTACAGGTTGCACACTACAACTCTGAGAATTGAGGAAAACTGGGTTACTCAGCAAGAAATCAAAGTGCCAAACTGGGCTTGGCAAGCACAAGATATCACCAGTGATTTCATGGTATTGTCTGTCAGATAAAATCCTGTGGCCAAGAGTGGTGCTCAGCCGAAGGGCAAGTGATGGTGCACTGCTTTAAAACATTCAGCTGAATTCTGTGTATCAAACAGTGTCAGAGCCACAGCTTGCAGCAACCAGATTGAAGGAAAAGCTTCTTTAAATACATGTGCCTGAATATAAATGTTTAGTGATTTTGGTGCCCAACGTGAGCCATTTCAAAGGACTTCAAAATGGGCTCTCAGCAATACTGAGAATGGGCATCCACCAGTTCTCCAAAGAGTGTAAGCACCCAAGAAAGATCCATTGCAAACAAAGTACAATCTAATTTTCCACAACGTTTCCAAGAGCAGAAAATGACCTACATGTCACCTTGTGGACTTTTAAAATACCAACAATATATGAAACCTGAGTGTGCAGCCCAAATGCCATAAAGCTTCTGTTGCACATGAAAGTGGAGGAGAAAATCGACTTTTCCCTCTCAAGCTAAGACTGGACCTTACTGGAATTAGTTTTTCCATCTGATCTAGAAGCAGGTCTGTATTCCAGCAAGCATGATGTAATAATAACTTGCCTGTCCCATCCTACCAGAGCCACAGGAACTGCAGGGAGAGGAGGGATTTGTTCTGCCCTTCACAAGCAGGGTTTTTAATCCAAGAGAATTAATTTACTCTCTTGATCTGTGCACATGAAGGTACAGAACTCCAAGGCGTGCTCAGCATGGCACAGAACTGCTGTGATGAGTACCCTTGTGTCCAACTCACAACATTCCTTTGTTCCCACTCCCTGTGAACTCCAGCAGAAGGGATGAGAAGCTTCCAGTATGGATTTCAGAACCCCCCCATGTCTCTAAATTTCCTACAATGTCTTTTATTGTCTCTTGTGTTTCTGATGTCCCCTTCCCCCTGATCCATTTGTGCTCCTGACCTGTTGCAAACCATCAGGAACCTGTGGGCTTTAACACTGCTAAGGTTTTATTTGTGCAAATCAATATCAGGCTTTCCTCCACTGACTTGGATATGCAAATTTTATGCAACTATGCAAAGGCAGTCCTGCTGAGGATCAGCTACTTCTGCTTTTTGCAAGTGAACCTGAATCCAAATCACCAGTCTGGATGCAAGTGCACCATAAGTCACTGATGTAAGGGCACGTTATTCCCCCTGCAATTCAGCAGAGCCTGCTTTAATATGCAGCAGGCTCTGAAGAGCCACCACTGCTGAGCCATCTAAGAGGATTCCTGTGGTTTTAAATTTCAGGTTTTCCAATTCAGCCCAGAAATCCATCCATCAGTTTCTAACAGTAATTTTAAAAACTCCAGATGCATTCTGGCCCACAGTTGTACTGCACCTCCCACCCTGGCTATACCTGCAATTTGCCATGTCCAGCTCAGCCATTTGCTTCTGAACCAGGAGCTACTCCCTGATGTACAACTGGTTATTCAAAGCAGTAGCTGGATGTTAACACCAGTTAGTTACACACAGCCCCCAGCTGCTCTGTGTGACTGAACTAAGTAAACACATTCTAACAAAAACTGAAATAAACACCCAAAACTTTGCTACATTAGTGCAAAGTAACAAACTTTGTTACTTCAGCTTCTGGAGCAGCTCACTTGCTCCCAAGGTGGCTCTCAAAGTTGAAGTTTTCTGTTTCTTATCTGTGTGTTTTCTGTCTGAACAAACGCAGTGTTCCTGACCCATTTTCCGTGTCTATTCTTTATTTATGTGTTGAAACTCAGTAAACATTATGCAAATATCAAAGGGTATATTTACTAAGCAAGCATTTCAAAATCAGGAATTGCCATCTGATCAGACACGTGGAACCAACCTGAGGGAAGATGAGGCAGCTTCAAAAGCACTGAACTCAACTCTGCAGCACGTGTAATGTGGCCCTACACTGACTGAGTGTAACGTGTCAGATTTCCCAGGGAACCAGCAGGAATTCAGACCTCTGAGTTCCCTGTGGAGATCACAATATAACTTTCTTGTTTCAGCTTTCTCCTACTACAAGTGGAGAAGATGATCCTGTAGAAAATTATGTTTTTAAATACACAGTTTGTCCTGCCAGGGCAAAGAAAGGAGACTGCAGAGCTGCTGGTGTGCAGAGGTCACAATTCCTACTGCTCCCCTTCCCTGGTGCTGGCTGGGCTCTGCTGTTGGTATTTGATTATCAATGGATTGCATCACATCCCTCCACATTTACCTTACAAGGCTGAAATCCTGTTTCTTCATATCAGCATTATCCTCTGGAATATTGCGAGCCAAGATGCCTAGTTGCAAAAAACAGTGCATCTTCATTAAAAAAATAACTAAATAATAACCACCAGGTTTTTAATGCAACATCTCCCTTCACACTGCGTTTTCATCCTCAGCCTTTCTAGCTTAACTTTTTCATTTTAGTTCAGACAGCACCCTCAGCCCTGCTCCTTTATTCCACTTTACAGTCTTTGGCTGTTTAAATTCCATGCTAACAAGTGGAATGCTAAATCCTAGAGTATTCCAAGTACTGAGCAGCAACCTCAACAACTTTCTAAGCACTCGGCTGCTACCCTTCAAACACTGAAACCATCATCAAGGACTTCAGGGGAGAGGAAAAGGGCACCTGCCCTGTGAGACAAGGGAAGCAAGAGAGGATGAGCAGTGCTGGTGGGGTCTAGAACTCAGAGAAACATGAGGGTGACAGGCTGGCACAGTGTGAGGAGCAGTCCTGTGTTCAGGATCACAGGAGATTGTCTCCAGCCCTCATGGGCAACAGGTTCCACTTGAGGTACCTCAAGCACAGCGACAGGAGAGGGAAGAGCAGATGGATTAATGTGCAGGCAGAGCAGATATCAGAGATCCTCCCTGCTGGAGAGGAGGCAGAGGCCATCAGAGCATGCAGGAATCACCCCTATAGCCTACACTGCTGTGTTGCTTGTGCTGCACACCAGAACCACCCACAGTTAAACTCTGTGCAGCTGACTCTGCAGAGGCATTCACAGAGCTCTTTTACTTATAGCCCCAGGGAGAGAGCTCTGCTAACTGCAGACATGCCAGCGTTGCAACAAGGAGCTAATTCAGCCACCCTGCACTTCTGCAACCCGTGGCTTTCCACCTCTCCTTCTGCTCCTGGAGCAAATCTGCTCCTGTTACTTGGTTCTTCCACACAACCTTTAAAAAGGCATCTGTCACCCTCTCCTTCCCACCCTCCCTGCCCTCTTTTAGAGTGAAAGATGCATTAGCAGAAACTTACCAGCATGGACTGCAGGATGAAGGGTTTTCACACGCCCACCCAGCATCTCAGGGAAGCCCGTCAGGTCTGAGACATCCCTGCCCAAGAAGAAAACAGCACATGTGCCATTCTGACTTTATCTACAGGCTGAATGACCCACACCCAAGAAAATGTATGGATTTCACTACAAAATCTGCCTATGGCAAAGGAGCAACAACTGCTTTTCCCATGGATGGAAATTGAGTTCATGGGTCACACCCAACTAAGCAGTACAGCTTGAACACACTGGAATCACCAAGGTAAACAAACCCCAAATCAGAATGGTTTACAGAGAAAATGGAAAGCCATGTGGAAGTGCTCTTCCTTCCAGCTTAGTTTCACCACTCCTTGTGACTGTTTAGGATGGTCATAACAACAATGAGGGAAGGGGAAATGTCAGCATCCTTTGCTTCAGGCTTCACTGACAGCACAGCCAAGGAAATAAGCTGGAGACACAACCAAGGGCTGGGTAGCAGTGAGCTCTGGAGGTGATGTAGATTTGTGCTGATGTGTCCCAGGGGCCAACCACTGTGCTCACAGGGAGCAAAAACAGAGTCACAGCCACCTGCCCTGCCAAATAATTGACTTTTTTTCATCACTGCACTAAAACCCATTTTTATTTGGCCAGAGCTGTTTTGGTTTGTTTTGTAATCACAGCATGGAAGAAACCAGAACAAATTTCCCCAGAATCATGGGCTAAACCAGCCAGTGACTGTACATGACCTTTTTCCAACAGTGGATGTGCAAGTTAGAGCCTTTAAGCTCTGTCTGCATTAAGTGAATTGTGCTGGGAAAATTATTTGTTACCAGTGAACTCCAGTGAGCTTCAACATGTTCTTAACACATCAGTGCTGTCCCAGAAGCAAGCAAAGATCAGCTTCACCTGGCTGTGAGGAGCAGCACTCAGGGCAGATTATGAAAATCAAGGTAACTGATTGTCCCATGGAAATAAAGTTGGCTCAAGGCAGATAAAGAATGCCAACCAGAAGCTCCTCACAGTAATGCTCCTCAGCCAATAGATATGTAGACAAAAAGGTTCTGAAGTTTGCTTTGGGGCAGGGTTTTCTTTTTTTGTCGTTGTTTTTGAAGGGAAGACTCCTTTCAGACCAGTTTTCACTCATCTTTGTTCACAGAGAAAACAATTTAAGCAGCCTCAGGGCCCAGAAGAGCATTTTTAGCGGTGATGTACAGGGGTGTGTGTGTACCTGACCGGCAAGCCAGCATCCCTGAGGGACTTGGCCGTTCCTCCGGAGGCAATCAAACCCAGGCCGAGCGCGTTCAGGCTCTTCGCAAACTCCACCAGGTTGGTCTTGTCAGAGACGCTGAGTAAAGCTGGCAGGCGGGAAGAGCACGAGTGGTTACAGCAGGATTAAGCGAGTAAATTCAGCGTAGTGTAGGAGTTGCGTAGTTTAGGAGTTTACGCGGGGCCAGGTGCCTGGGGAGGGGACGGGGAGCAGCACCAGAGCCTCGCGGTTCCCCTCAGGGGGAGAAGCCGCCCCTCAGGGAGGCCATGGCCGCAGGGCGCGGGCCCGATCGCCTCAGCGCCTTCCCGCGGCAATCGGTGCACCGGGAAGAAGGGACGGCGAGCCTGGGGGACACGATCAGTGCCTGCCCGCCCTCAGCACCCTGCGCGGGAACCAGCGCTGAGGCGCCTTCCGGGGCCGCGCTGCCGAGCCCAGCCGAGCCGGCGGCCATTGCGGCGGCAGGACACCCCCCACACCCCTCAGGGCCACCCTCCCGCCGCCATCGCCCGCCCCGCGTTACCGAGCTGCTGCCGCGCGGCCATGGCGCCGTCGGTGGGTGCAGGAGGGCGCGGAGGAAGGGAAAGGAAAGGACGAGCGGCGGCGGCCCGGCGGGATTTGGGCGCACGGGGGCGGGAGGCGGAGGGGGCGGCCCGGGCGGGGCGGGGAATGGAGGGAGGCGGCGGTGGCGGGCCTGTGTGTTTTGGGGCACACGCGTGTCCTCGGGGTGAGGTGCCATGGAGGGTGAGGGTGTCCCGTGGGCCACGTGTGGGCGAGCGGGTGTTCCCGCTGCACATGTGCTCAGGGCGTGTGTGTGCACGGCATGAGACACACAGACACTCGTGTATCTGTCTGCTTTGCCATGGATGCACCGCACCCACACAGAGGTACTTGCATGTGCACACAAACACACATACAGAATGTTCGGTGCTGGGACACCCAGCTGGGATCACAGGTGAAAAGTGAGGGGCAGGTGAGGCAATCCCCCTTCACAGTGGAAGGTGGTGCAGTAAGGATCATTAATTTTTCCAGGAGCACTGACAGGAGTTTCATCCATGGAAAGTCCTCCCTCAGAGCTTCCACACGGGCAGAGCCAAAACACCCGTTTACCAAGTCTGAGGTAAAAAAATCATTTGCAAAGAGCAAAGTGATTATTTTCTTTATTTATTTTCTATTTGTCTCCCTAAGGGGAGCTTTTTTCCCCAAACTTCCTGATACTCCTTGCAGAAGAGCTTTGTTTTCTGTGGGTCACAGGTGACACTGACTGAACATGTCGGCTTTATCTGGTTGAAATCTCTGTTTTGCCCCTGTACACCCAGCAGGGTTTGGCTGCAGCACTGGGACACCAGTGCTCTGTACATAGAGAACTCTGCAGTTCATTTGCAGCACAAGCCCTGGCCCCACCTGGTAATATTGAATGGGGAATTCTGTCAGCACGGGCAGGCCCCCGAGGCATCCCTGCCTACTTCTGTCACATTTTCATCGGCCACACAGGGGCTCACTGCACACCTGCAGCTCCCAGAGCACTCAGGCTGCATTAAGCTCTCCACTGGCATCACAAAAGAAGGAGTAAACGGGAATTTTTAGCTCTTGCAGGCAAAAAGGTGGGAAGTACAAAGTGCAGCTGGAAGGCCCAGGCACTTGGCTGCTGTGATTTGTGAGTCTCTGGGCTTGGGCAGTATTGTCTGTGTGAGGAAGAGTCAAGCCAGAAATACCAAATATACTGAATAAACCCAGTGTGTGTATTACTCTCAGTAGCAACTAGTGACAAGCAGCAATAAATTACTGCTCAGAGGGTGGCTGGGGCCAAATGAAAATATACTGTTAAGTAAAATATACTGTTAAGAGCACTATCATTATGAAAATACACACCTTGGAGAGAATAAAAGTTGTGCACAGAGTACAGCTGAGGCAGGCTTTGGTGATGATGAATGTGTGAACAAATGAACAATTTGACAGAGCCCTGCATTTTTATCCAACATTGGAGAGCCACTGTGAATTCCAGCAGTGTGCCTGGTGGCCCTGTCAGCCTGTGCACGAGGACAGGGCCACTGCTGCCCTCAGACAAACAGTGGGAGGGACATTGTCAGGGTCAATAATGGTGTTGGCTCCATTGCCTGTCCAGCAGTTCGTTGTCCCTTGGCACCTGAGGTGAGGTTTCTGTTTGTGCAGGAGTGGCAGGGGGTGGTTTGGGCTTAATCCCTGTCCCAGCACAGGAAGGACATGGAGCTGTTGGAGCCAATTCAGAGAAGGTCACCAACATGATTGAGGGATGGAGCACCTCTGCTGTGAGGAAAGGCTGGGGGAATTGGGGTTGTTC
Source organism: Zonotrichia leucophrys gambelii (assembly GCF_028769735.1). Taxonomy (NCBI): domain Eukaryota; kingdom Metazoa; phylum Chordata; class Aves; order Passeriformes; family Passerellidae; genus Zonotrichia; species Zonotrichia leucophrys. Next base: position 10,413,861 of record NC_088177.1, read on the forward strand.
ATCCTGGAGAAGGATTTGGGATGACCTAATTGTGGCCTTCCAGTGCTGAGGAGCTGGAAAGGTGGAGACTCTACAAGGACCAGGACTGACAGGACAACAGGAGATGGGGTCAAACTGAAAGAGAACAGGATTAGATTGGACATTGGGAAAAAATTCTTCCCTATGAGGGCAGTGATGCCCTGGCACAGGGTGCCCAGAGAAGCTGTGGCTGCCCCTGGATCCCTGGCAGTGCCCAAGGCCAAGTTGGATGGGTTTGGAGCAATCTGGGATAGTGGAAGGTGTCCCTGCCCATGGCAGGGGAGTGGAACTGGATGAGATTTAAGGTCCCTTCCAACCCAAACCACTCTGTGTCTGAGAAGGGTCATTCTGGCTGTGTGCTAAGGGGTGTCTGGATTTGGATGTGATTGATATCTTCTGGTTTGGAGATGGCTTTGCAGAGGAATCAGACAGTCTGCCTCCCCAGAGGTTTAGTTTTGCTTTATAGAGCTTAATTTTAATTGCTTTTGGTGATGTTTAAAGGATATTCAAATATCCTGTGCTCTGCTCATGTCCCATCATTTATTCAATAGGAATGAGGTCTCATTGGAGCTTTTTCCTGGTGTTTTAAAGCACTACAGAAGCTCTTCCTGAGCCAAGAATGCAGTAACATCATATTGGAGATAATGGCAAGAGGTAAATGCTAGAATTACAAATACCACATTAAGGTTATTTCTAAATCATACCAGGGCCTACATCCAAGAAAGAAAAATCAGGTTTAATAAGCACTGTGCTCTGCTGTGTTAATAAGAAGTAAAAAGAGGTTGAGGCTGAATAGAGGCATACAAAAGGGATGGTGTTAGGACAATATCTTAGATTCCCTTCTCTTTAGGCTGTAGGGAGAAAATGGTGCTTTTTAGCTTGGCTCTGAGTCTCTGTTGTGAGTCTGTTTTTTTTTTTTTTTTGTGTAGCAGACCAAGAAGGGTGTAGATAAGCAGGTCAGTTTGGCTGTTGGTTAATTTGTTAGGGCAGGAAGTAAACAAGGCAGGGTTCTGTAGCTCTCTGCAGCTGCCTGTGGGCCAGCAGAAGGTGGAAGACAAGGAAGACTCAGCCAAAAAGTAGGATTCCATTCAGAGTGGATTTCTGTGGCTGGCCTGGTTTGGGGCTTCAGAGGTGAAGTGTCACAAGTGGTGAGCATTGCACTGATCTGGATCTATCCTAGCCCAGGAAAGGTCTCTCATCATCACAAGGTTACTTTGGAAAAAACATGTTATTGTGGGCATCTCTGCCTGTATGAGCACAGTCCTCAGCTTTGAAATTCCCCATCCTGCCCAGCTTATCTTCCTTAACCAGGCCCTGCTTTCATTTACATCCCTCCCCACGCCTCTCCTCAGCAACCCCATGCATGTGCTGTGCTCTGGGGTGCCCTCAAGCAAAGGCTGTGGTGTTCAGCATGATGTGAGACAGACACACCTCTGTCCTGCTCAAACTCCTCTTTTCCTCCCTGGCAGCAAGGGGGAGCAAGGAATTGTTCTGATATCTGCCATCTCCCTTGAGCATGCTGTTTGCCAGGCACTGAGCCTCAGTTTCTCCAGTCTCCCAGAGACCACAGCCTTGCAAGCACTTATCTGTGCCCCTTAGTGAGTATTATGGGATTGCTTACTGCTCAAGTCTCCTGGAGGCTTCAAGTGCCCTGTCTCAGATGCTGCACAGCAGTGGAGGTGAGAGTGGAACTGAATCCAGGCTGCTTCTCAAGGGTTCCTGCTGTCTGCAGGCTTTTGGTTTGTTTGCCTTTTGCTCTCAGGGTTCATGAGAACTTCAGGGTAAAATCTTCTTGGTGTATTCCAGGAGAAAAAGAAAAAGAGCTGCTAAGTATTGTCTATTGAGCCTTGTTCAAGAGCTGCATCCCACAGCCCGTGCCACTCACTGTGGGTTAACTCTGGGGTAGCTCCAGCACTGAGCTGATGAACAGGCTGGCCAGGAGTGCTCCGCAGTAACAGAGAGGCTCAAGAGCCCTGATGCATTCTGAGTTTCCTTTTCAGCCCTTATCAGCTCGGAGCAGCTTTTGTTTCTGTGCTCCTCAGAGGTCCCAGTTAAATCACATCCGTGCCGTGCTGGCTGTCCTTGTAAATCCCTGCTCGGGGTCCCACGGAGCTGCTGAGGTGCCAGTGAGCCTTGAGCTGAAGTTCAGGCACACCACAGAGCTCTGCACACTCAGTCTGACCTGGGGTGTGAAGGTTACATCCCCTCTTCACTCACCAACACCAGTGGTATCAATGCCTGATGCTTTTCCTGCAAAAGAACCAATTTCCTTGTAATAGAATAAATCTTGCAGATTTCAGCCTGAGTTATTTCTCCTAATGCTCTGGGTTATGAATGAGACCCAAAGGTGCATAAACTGAAGGACGATTTATTTTCTGAACACTTCCATTCCTTTCCTCCCAGAGGCTGGTTCCTATCCAAGCATAGAAAGAAAAATAATACAAAAAAAAAAAAGAAATAGTTTCTCTTGTTGGCAACTCAGTGCCTACTCTATGGTCTGAACCCCACATACAGGCTGTGGGTGAGCAGGTCTGTTTGCAATTGCAAATATGGGGTTTGCAGTATAAAAAAAATCCCATCCACTTTGAGGTTCCTTGCCTTGTCAGGCTGTTTGTGTGAAAGGAAGAGTTCCCAGAGGAAAGGAAAGAGGAGGAAATATTTTATTTGGGTGTTTTTGCTGTAGGTGAGAAGAAATAACTTTATCCATAATAAACAGGCTGCTTTACCTTTTCACAGCGCCATGGATTCCCAGAATGGTTTGGCTTGGAGGGGACCTCAAACTCATCTCATTCCAACCTCTGCACTCGGCAGGGGCACCTCCCACTATCCCAGGTTGCTCCAAGCCCCGTCCAACCTGAGCTTGGACACTTCCACGGATGCAGCCACAGCTCACAGGAAATTGAAATCACTGATTCATCGGTGTCTCCCGTGCCCCCAGCTCTTTGGACATGAGTGTTTGTGTCCCTGGGTGGGAATCTGTCCTGCCGGGAGATCTGTGCTGCTTGATCCCGCCGGATCCTGCCGGGATGCTGCCAAACGCGCAGGGAGCCGGCTCCCACTAGGGCGCGCTAGGACAGTTAAAATGGAGCTGGTTTTCCGCTGGCATCGGGGTGGAACCATCAAAGATCCTATGTAAGGAACGGCACTTCTGGCTTTCAGCAGGGATTCTGGCCGAGTTCCCCATTTTTGAGTACATTTCCCTGGATGAGTGTGCAGCAAAGCCAGCTGTAGCTGCCTCAGAGCACTGAGGTTTGGGCTGGGACAAGTGCTGGCAAAAACCTGTTGGAAAGCCCTGGCCTGGACAGAGGGCAGGGAGAAGCTTTGTCCTCAAGGCTGTCTCATCTCAGTCCCTTTGTTTGCTGCTCTGTAAGGCAGAGGGAGTGGAAATCTCTGCACCACCTGGACATGGACAGGAGTCCACCTCAAAGTCCCATTGTTCTGCTGTTGTCATTTGTACATTTTGAAGCTACCCCTAAAAAAACCTTCCCATCTTCACAGGAGAATTCCCTGCCTCCACCCAGGCCCTGGGACCCCTGTCTGCTACCCTGGTTTGCTTCATGTTTACTTAATTAGCCAGCTGGAGCACGATTCCTTTCATGATCCACGGTCTAATACATAAAGATGACAGTGACACGAATCCTGGCTCAGGTTTCAATTTCCATGTTAATTCATTGTGGTTCCCCAGATAGCTGGAATTTGCTCCAGCAGGATCTGGGAGATGATGAAATGGGTGGGTGTGCTCTCCTGTGTCCCTGTGAGAGCCTGGAGCGATAGGTGACACAGTTTTACTGTCCACCAGGCACCATCTCTGCTAGATCTCCAGCAAAAAAGCAAAGCAGAGGTGAAAAGCAAAGCAAAAATGCTAAATGAGGAGCTTTTCTTAGTACAGAATGCAAACAGAGCCATGGCTCTGGTAGGTGAGAAGCATCTGGAAATCGGTGAAGTTTGATTAGGAAGGAACAGAGTGATTTTACACAGCAACCCAGCCCCAGTCATCACTTATGTAGAGAAGAGGGAGACTCCAGACAGGGAGAGAACAGTGATTTCCCTGAGTGCCAGACAAGCCCATGTTGGCTGTGAAGGGTTTAGGCACAGGCCCCACCACTCCATGGCACTCATGTTTCTGTGTGACATCCAGGAGAGGAAATGCTGCGAGCCTGTGTTCAGTTCCAGCACTCTGGGGCACCACAGGACACTGACAGCAAACACAGGCAGAACTGCCATTTCCCTGAAATGCCTGAAAAAGCAGCACCTTGCCAAAAATGGCACAAGCTCTTTGAGGAAGACAGCCATAGGTGGTTATTTATCTGTTCCCTTAGAGCTGAGTGAGATCCAGGCCCTGGAGAGCCGGGATCCAGGATGAGAACAGGGCTTGCCGCAAGAGCCTGTGAGCTGAATAGAAATCATGGCTAAACAGGAGGATGGGAAGGGAGACAGAGTTGTGGGAAGAGGCATGGGCAGCATCACACAGCAGGCAGTGCCACAGCCAGCGAGCCTTGGAGCACTCTCTAGCTGGCAGATGGGTTTAGTTGCAGCAAATCATCCATTTTCAGATTTTGCTGATTTTTACACGGTCTAATTTTAATAACAGAAGAAAAGAGTGAGACATTTTTTCATCAATCACTTTTTCCTTTGTTTTTCCTCCCAAGTAACTGCACTAGGTATTTGTATTTTAGCCTTAGAAACATGGATAACATTTTAATGAAGAATTTGTGGGGACAAAAAATTGAAAATAAATGTTGTCTCTTCTCTGTGTTCAAAACCCAGTGGCTTTGGATTCTCCAGGAGTTTCTTGTGCTTTCTGAAAACGCTGTTATCTTGTATGCCCTGCATTCATAATCTGTTGTGCTTCCTTCTTTGTGTTCTGACCTTCCTTGCTCAGAGTCTCAAGTCACAACAGGACAAATTCTGCCTTTTCAAAATCATCTTCCTGATGTTTTGTGGCTAGAAAAAGAAGGGGTTTTCCCCCCCCAGAAAACATTGTTAAATCAATCCTTTTCATTTTTCACCTCAAACAAAGCCAAGTTTCTCAGCTTTTCATTAAAAAACAAGTATTTGAAGTTGTTCAGGAGGCCTTAAAATGAACATTTCCAGGTTCTAGAATAAACACTGTCATTTTTCAGATACTACTTTTCAAGGAAGCAGGATTTAATCATGTAGCTTCTGTTCCATTAACTAGGTCCCATTAATATTTTGAGCTAGCTTAGTACAGCTGTTTGGGAATTGGAAAATGCAAGGTTATGCAAATTCAGTGAGGGGTGTTGGTGTTCCCCTGCATGAAACAGTGTCTGGGGGAAAAGCCTGTTCTCAGCTGAAATCTCTTGGTGCAAAGCAGGACTGAGTTCCATCAGTCCTGGGCACAGAGCACCCGTGCTCATGTGGCAAATCCACCTGGAAGCAGCAGGGAGCCTTCAGGATGGGGAGGACAAACGCCACCCCTCATCAGGCAGAGCTGAGGCAGGTACTAATTATACTAATTAACCTGGAGCTGCAGTGGGGCTGCTCCTGCCTCGTGCCCTGGTGGTTCCTGACTCTCTTGGGGCGAGGGCAGGATCAGCCTTGGCTCTGCTTGTGGTGCAGCTTCCCTCCTCCTTTTCCTCCACCTTTTCCATGCATTTCAGGCATGGAAGCTGTGTCCCTGTGCCCATCTGTGCTCTGGAAGCACTGGAGCTTTAATTGTGTGGAGCTGTTTCCCTGAGCTAAATGAGCAGACACATGGGGGTGACAATTTGAGCCCTGTATGAGTTCGGTGGTACAAACTGAGCCTGGGACTCAGGCCAAGGCAGCAGGGCCAGAGGGAATTTAATGGGTCTTCCTGCAAAACACAGCTACAGACTTTCAATTGACTTTCTTCAATTTGTCTAACTAATGTCTTCTCCAGCCTTGCTTTTTAATTCATGATACTGTCATCAATCACATAATTATGACCTCATCTCATTCTCTGTGAAGACCTGGGTGACAAATAAGAACAGGGTCACACTTCAGTTTGTGTTGCTGTGTTTTATTGCCTAGATGAAAAGAAGCAAACATGCTGGGGACAGAATTCCCAAAACATAAAATCCTGCTGACAATATGCAACATTTGGCTATTTTTGGAGAGCTGGAAAGCAGAACTTTTTTGGTTGATTGGTTTTATTGACACTGTTTTCCACATAAATACACACCTTGTCAGACCTGGGAACAGACTCCTTTTAACTCATCTCAGGAGCACACATCAGCACCATAACAAACACATGGGGAGAAGAACTATTTCTGCAGGCAAGAGGCAGCTTATCCAGGGTCAGATAAAAATCCTTCAGAGAGAATAAATTATAGATTAACCACTACAAGGGACTGAAATCCCAGTGCTGGGCAGCCTCAAATTCCACTGATGCCATAAGCCTTAAGAACATGATTGAATCATGTGAAAGGGTTTTTACTCCTGAATTAATGTTAGAAATTTGGTTCTAAAGTTAGACTTAATTCTTCACATCCTGCATTTTTGTTCAGCTTTGACATTTCCCTGCCAAAACCTCCCTTTGCTGACCCACTGTTCATAATTTTGCTGGCTCATCAGCATCATCCCAACTGGAAAGAGGGTGGTTCTGTTCTTCACAGACATTTTAGGCTAAAGAGATCTTCTAAGCATCTTGGGAAGACCCTGGATGCTGAATTCCATGGGGTTCCTTGGATTCCAAAGAAGGGATAAACCCCAAGGGAAGTCTGGTGCTTGAAGTCTGATCTGTGACTCTGTTGCAGACACTTGGAGCAGACTCCACCCTTGCACAATAGAAATACACCAGGAAGGTTGAAAACCAGAGTAGACACATTTAGAATGTATGGAGTGTTTTTATAAACCCATCCAGTCTCAAGCCACTTTCACAGTTTCCTGAGCCTAACTTGTAAGTTCTGAGTGTTTGGGGTAGGCAGGACCACACTTCCAACACAAGTACTCACTGTTTCTCCTACAGATAATGCCATGCAATACTCTTCCTAATCGTTTGGTGGCACAATGCTCAGCCAGTTTGAGCTGTGCCATGCCATGCCATGCCATGCCATGCCATGCTATGCCATGCAGCAGTTTTGCTGCTCATCTCTTGGATTCACACTTGGTAGCTGAAATACTGCAGCCCTCTGAACCTGCTTTCCTGTTTCCCCCTGATTTTCACTCATGCTCACATTAGCACTTAGTCATCTTTACAATCCTTGCCTTTCCCTGTGTTCTCTTCTCTACAGCATGACCAAAATGTGTTAGCACAGGGTTTTTATGAGCTCCTGCCCTCACTAAAAAAGGCCCAACTTGTCTTGGGAAGTTTCCCCCATCAGTTTTGACATCTCCTGCAGCTTGCCATTCCTTACCATTAATTTCTATGGCTTCCCCTGATTTCCCTGGCAGAAATTCTGATTAGGCAATAAGTGCTGGGCCATCCATCACCTCCTGCCAGTCACAAGTCCCAGCGTTCTTCTCAGATCGTTCTTAATCAAGCCGAGAGTGCCCCGGGTAGCAGAGCTAAAGGCCCGATTCCCGTGGCCATCCCCTGGGATCCCGTGTGAGCACGGCTGGAAGGCAGAGCCATTGTGAGAGCCCTGCCACACAGCCCCGCAGCACAGCTGATTAAACCCCTGCAGAGCTCCGAGGGCTTCACAAACGTCCTGTCAGTCAGCTTGCATTTGATTTCAGGTCTGATTTTCATTTGTTTACAGTGTCGCCCATTATGTGTAGAGTGTTTGCTAAACACTGAAGAATAATGGTCCTGTCCCAGGTAGCTGACAGCAGAAGGGCTGACAAAGGGAAGGCAGGCAGTAAAAGAGGTAATTTATGTATGAGTCATGCTTCCCAGCCAGCTGTGCTGATAAAAAATGGCCACTTTTATGGGAAGGCTGGAAAAGAGCAAGGAAATTACCTTTCTGAAAGAAAACCAACCCAAACCAAACAAAATATTTGGACCGGCAGTTTGATTAAAGGTGACTTATGGCCAACAGCACAGGGAAGGGACTGCTGGGGAGGCATTTGGGTTTATCAGGGAGAGATGTTTCTGGCACAGACACCTGCACCTAAAACAATACTGAGACAGCAGCAGGAGGTCCTGCCTAGGGCACAGAAAAACCTGATTAGGAGGCAGGAAAACTGAGGATAACAAGTGTGAGAGATGAGAATTGATAAGCAGGGGTGGAGTTAGAAGCTGGAAGCAGTCGCTGAGGCAGGGGAGCAAATCATTGGACATGGTGTTGTGAAGTTTCCAGGACCAGTAAGAGATGAGAATTTCACTCCATGTTCTCAGAAGGCTGATTTATTTTTTTATGCTATTATATTAAAAGAAATTATATACTAAAACTATACTAAAGAAAGAGAAAGGAGACATCAGAAGGCTTAACAAGAATGATAATAAAAGCTTGTGACTGACTCCTCAGAGTCTGATACAGCTGATGGTGATTGGTCATTAATTAATAACAATTCACATATAACCAATCGAACATTCACCTGTTGGTAAATGAACTCCAGACCACATTCCCAAGCACTCAGATAATTATTGTTTTCATTCTTTTCTGAGACTTCCCAGGAGAAAAAATCCTGGCAAAGGGATTTTCCAGAAAATATCATGGTGACAATTGGAGGTACTTTTTCAGCAAATTGCCAGGCAGTCCTGTATCCACAGAGCTCTGCAGGAAGATTTATGTTGTCATCCAGCCACGTGATTTGGGCCTGGCTTTGCTCCACTTAGAGGCAATGACAGACTCCTATTGATTCATGGGAACCATAGAAATCAAAGAAAACTTGCTGTGGCAACTGGCTAATTCAATAAAAGCATTGATTTTTCCAGCTGGACAATTAGAGAGCATGGATGCAGCGTAGCTGATTTCTGTCTTTGAATTAATGTAACAAATGATCATTGATTCAAGGGAGAAGAAACTGTACCCCAAAGGAAAGGAGCTTCCACAGTAAAAATCCCCCAGCCTATGTGTGCTGGTCCTTAATGTGCCAGAGACAGAGCTGGTTATGATTGTGTGTCTCCCTTGGTTAGCACACTTGGGAGTGAGTTACTGTCACCTCACAGAGCAGCCAAGCTAAAGGCAGACACACAGGGCCAGGAGAACCCTAGAAAGGTGATGCAGGAGACCATGGAGTTCAAAACAGGTACTGGGAGTGTCGAAGTGAGGGAGCGACCACCTTTGTTGATTTTCGCATCTGACTCCGTTTATTCACTCAATCAGTCATTTTTTATAACCGTGTTAATTAAGTTCATGCATATTGCAAAATCTGAGCTCCTGACAGGCTGTAGAGAAAACTTCAGCTCCTCCTTTTGTTTACAATACCTGAAGTTAGTTTACTGAAACCAAGATCAGTGTTCCCACCATAATATGAAAGGTTCTCAAAACCTTCATATCTATTCTCAGACTGGCCGTCTGTTCCCAGTAGCAGCCAAGGACAGAACGGCCTGAGAATCTTGTTGTTTATATAAAAGGTGGCTGAGAACCTTAATTATTTACAGGATCAAGCCTGGGAAAGGCTGCTTTTTCCCTTAGCTGAATACCTTCATGGCCTCTTTCTTTAAGCCATGCTTAAACCAGGCTCTCCACATGGGAGCTCCTCATAGCATCACTTCAGATGAATGGCTCTGATTTTGCCCTGGGTTTGAGATGGAATCATGGAATGGTTTGAGTTGGAAGGTACCTAAAGATCATCCAGTTCCAACCCTCTTCCACTATCCCAGGTTGCTCCAAGCCCTGTCCAACCTGGCCTTGGACAGGGATGAGGCAGCCACAGCTTCTCTGGGCAGCCTGTGCCAGGGCATCATCACCCTCACAGGGAACAATTTCTTTCTAACATCTGATCTAAACCTACCCTCTGGCAGTGAGAAGCCATTCCTCCTTGTCCAGTCACTCCAGGCCCTTGAAAATGTCTCTTCATTTTTGTTGTCAGCTCCTTCAGGTGCTGGAAGGCTCCAATTAGGTCATCCCAAATCTTTCTCCTCTCCAGGCTGAACAATCCCAGTTCTCCCAGCCTTTCCCCACAGCAGAGGTTCTGCATCCCTCAATCATGCTGGTGCTTCCTCTGGACTGGCTCCAACACCTCCACATCCTTCCTGTGCTGGGTCCCCAGGGCTGGAGGCAGCTCTGCAGGTGAGGTCTCACCACATTGGAGCACACAGCTCTCTCTTCCTCCACAGTGAGGAAGATACTTTAAAAGAGGAACTTTACTTACACCACATGCAGTAACTGTGAACAGGCCCTGAGATTTTTGGGGCTTTTGGGTATTTGCAAACTTAAATTATGGCTCATAGGTTATGGTTACTTGACGTTATGGCTTAGGATGTTGCTGCCCTGGCTCAGGAGTCAGAGTTGCGGGCAGTGTGAGGATTTCTTTCACAGGAAATTGGTGTGCCACTTGTCCATTGTCAGAACCCAGGACATTCCTCTGGCTGCCCTGGAGGACTCAAGACCCTGGCAGGGGGCTCAGAGACCTTGGCACAGAGTCAAAGCCACCTGTACCTTCAATTTTAACCCATGGAAACAATTACCAGCATTGTGTGAGGATTTACAAGCCACAAGAGTTTGAGTAAAATGTTAGTGAATGTATCACAGGGTGAAAATGTAGAATTTTGAAAATTTAGAATGAAAGTTCAAAAGGCAAAATAGAAAAATCTAAGCGTGTTCTGTCTTTCTTCTTCCTCTTCTTCTTCTTGTCCTCCATCTTCTGCTGTGATGGTGACACTTCTAAATTGGTTTAGGGTAGAGACAAACTGTCCAACATAAGTGATAGGTATTGGAAAATTATTGTAAATAAAGTACAGGTAGTTTTTAATATAAAAAGAAAACACCACCCTGAGGGCGGTCAGTGTGCCTGAACAGACCTCCGCAGGTCTGAAAAAGAATATATTAAATAAGAGAAAATAACCTTGAGAACCAAAGCCAAAGAATCCCAACTTCTTCTTCGAGCACAGGGCTGGGAAAAAAGACTTTTTGATACCTCAAAAGCCATTTCAGCAACAACAAGCCCAAGAGTCCGTTTGCAAACCCCCTTTGCTGTTGGGATTCGTTCTAATGGTGTTGAAGCATCCTGAACTCGCTGCACCATGGAAACCCCCCAGCCTGGGCTGAGGAGTTCCAGATGCTGCCCAAGCCTCCCCCAGGGCTGACCCTGGTTGCAGCAGGGTGTGCCCAGCCCCTGATTCAGGCTGGCTGTGTGGGAGGTGCCATGTGCCTGCTGCAGTGCTGGCACAGGGGCTGTTCCCTGTGTCGGGTGTCACCGGGGCAGGACAGCAGTGACATTTTAACAGCTGCCCTGTTTGCGTCAGTGCCTGTGAGTCAGGGCCCTGACCTGGGGGGTGTTCCACCTTGCTCCCTGGGTTTGACGTGCATGGGCCAGCCCAGCCCCCTGACCTGCCAGAGACAGCACCCCTGTGGGGGTGTTTGTAGGGGTTTTAGGGTGAGGGAAGAGATGAGGGTCTGACTCCATGTTTCAGAAGGCTGATTTATTATTTTATAATATATATTATATTAAAACTATGCTAAAAGAATAGAAGAAAGTATTTCATCAGCAGGCTAGCTAAGAATAGAAAAGAGTGATAACAAAATCTTGTGACTAACTGAGACAGTCTGGACAACTGGGCTGTGATTGGCCATTAATTAGAAACAACCACATGAGGCCAATCACAGATGCACCTGTTGCATTCCACAGTAGCAGATAATCATTGTTTACATTTTGTTCCTGAGGTCTCTCAGCTTCTCAGGAGAAAAAAATCCTAAGGAAAGGATTTTTCATAAAACACTGACCTGCCAGAGACACCACCTCCTCTCCTCTCCCCACTGCTTCTGCTCTGGGTGCTTTTTTTGTTCCATTGTTGCATTTCTCTGTACCTGCAATAGAGATGCTCTGAGAGGGCCCAGCAGACACAGTGCACCTCCTGCCCTTCATCACAGCAGCAGCAGTGAGGAGGTGTGATAAGAGTTGTGCAGCATTAATGGAGCAGGATGCTCAGGGCTGCAGGGGAGGAGGGATATTTCCATCAAAGCTAAGCTGCTTTACAGCACAGCCTGCTAGAAAGTGCTGGTTAGAAAAACCTGTCTATTAAAAGGTCAGGTGTGGTCCTAAGTTCTGGGCTGACACTTGCACAAGCTGGTAAATGATACATAATGATCACTTATTAGATTAATTTTGTCTATTTGGGGTCGCTGTGAACAGCCCATTAGAAAATAGTAGGTTTCTCTGAGGCTGCCAAATGCTGGTTGTTATTATTTCTGCAGATAATACTGAATCTGTAACTTGTTTGAGAGCAGCTTATGCAATATTTGGTGATCAGATTTGGAGCATTAACTGGACAGCTCAACTACCTTGTGTGCTTCTCTTCACTGACCATGGGAGTGTAACTCTTAGAATCAGATTTCCCTTGTGCAACAATCAGGGGGACAGCCACAATTAAAGTTTCACTGCTCCAAACCTCTCAAAAATTGTATTGGCCTCTCTGATTGCCATGTCTTTGTAGAGTCTCTGGTTTTCAGCTTTTCTTTTCAGTCATGAGAGCTGAAAATTAATCTTGTGCTTCAAGTGAAGGAGTACTCTCACTTATATCCCAGATGCCAGCACCAGAAACACCAGGGAGAAAAATGAAATACCTGAGAGCATAAAACTGCAAATGTACTTTCAGAACACAGCACAGGATTTGCTCCCAGTAAACTGTCAGAGCTCCTGCTGCTAGTGGAGAGTGCTTGCTGAAAAACAACGTGAAAGGTGCCAGACTTATTTAAAAATTTACAGCCACATTTTCATACTCAGAATTCTCTCCCAGTGTAGTAAGAGAGCTCCTGCAATGGTTGGTAGCTGTCATGGAAGCTTTTTGTTTCCCAGCAAAAGGCACAGAGGCAACAGTGGCACAGGCAAGAGAGCTTTGATGCACAATGTTCAAAAGCCTGATTTCTGTTTCCTCTCCAAAGACAGGCCCTCCAGAAACCTTCCTTAACCTCTTCCAGGTATGAAATAGTCCAGGATGGGCTTTGGTGCTCTTCTTCACAAGATTCTTCCATGTCCTCCCTACAGGCATCTTGCCAAACAGCCAAGGAAAGTGTTGCTAGCACTGCTTTCTTCTGAGGATGGATTTTGATTATTAATAACTTGGTCAGGATGAGTGGGATTGGTTCACATCTTGTCAAAGCTGCTTTTATGAGACTTGCCACTGCCCCTTCCTCCTGCAGACCATGCCTTTCATGTGCCTGAGCAGCACTGAGGTGACTGCCTGCTTCATTAAGAGCTGCTGCAGCACAGGAACCAGCTCAGGAAGTGCTTTACAAACAGCAAAGAGAAAACTCAGAGGCAGAGTGAAAAACAGGGGAAGAAAGAGATGATTGCAGTTTTAAGTTGAATTTCCACGACCTTCCAAGCAGGCATGCCAGTATGAGCACATTAAATTCATGTATTTCTCAACAGCAAGGGCTGTTTAGCAATAAAGACCTTTAGCACTGAAAGAGGCTCAAAACAAATCTTTGCAGCCAGCAATAAAACACAAGGAGTGCCATGCTGAACATCACTGGGTGGCATAGCTTGTTAAGGCAAGAGGCTGGAGGCTTATTTGTGCAATCCCTGCAAGAAATGCTGTCCTGTGACACACTCACTGTCAGAGATAACTGCCTTGGAGATTAAAAAAGAAAAAAATTAATGTGGCCCTTCCAGTGCAGTGCTGTAGCCACACTAAGGGAAAATGTGCACACCCACAGATAGATAGTGTGAGAGCTTTTTGAAACTTGAACCAAACTGTATTTGGAATTGGGTTTAGAGCTGTTGATTGTTGCCTGTGGAAAAAAAAATAACTGCAAGAGATGCTTGTTTTGCATCCTCTGAACAACCTGATCCAGGGGAAGTGGGGAAGTGGTCCCCACCTTTGGCAGGGACTTAGACTGAGATGATCTTTAAGATCCTTTCCAACCCAGGCCATTCTATGATTCTGTGATTCTAGAAATTAAGAAATAAAAAGTCTCAAAGCCAATGCATAATACAGGGTCTTGTCTGGAAGTTCCCAGCATCCAGTCCAGGAAAAAGGCAGGGTGGGATTTTCACATTTTCTCCTGTAAAAAAGGAGATGTTTGACTCCCCAGCTTTCCTGAGATCTGAATAATGAAATAGTTCTAGCCAGTGTTTATGGGAAGGTTTGACTTTGGTGGTGCTTTGCTTTGCACCTGCAGCATGCCAGGAGCCTTCCTGCCATCCAGGAGAGGCCTCTGGCTCCCACAGGCTGCTGCCCCAATCCTGCAGGGATTTTTTTCCACAGGCTTTTCTTCCTCTTTGTGGGGAGCTGTTCCACTTCTCAGTTGTCTGTGGAGATAAGCATGTGTATAAATGGTTGTAGAAGTGGGTTATTGAAGCTTTGGGTTATGTAAGGGCTGGACATTTTAGGATGGTTTCTACCAGGGATTTTGCAGGCAGATTTGAGTTTGCCCTGCTCATACTGCAAGGAAAAGTGAGGAAATGTGGAAATGTGTCTGTGGTTAACTGACACATCATTCCAGCTCAGCTCATAGTCAACTCCAAGCATTGCAGCCACAGCCCTGTATGCCTTTAAGAATCAAAGCAAACATAGAAATTCTTCAAGGCTCAGGGCAAGGTGATGCTGAAACTCCCTGTGCTCTCACACCACAGTGTGTAGCTATGTGTGTGTGTATGGGAGTTACTCAATGTCCTTACATGCAGGAGAGGGTTTTTCCAAAATCTCTCTCCCTTCCCAAACCCACTGTTTAACCAACGCTGGATAAGGATGTTTTAAATTATGATTTTCATCAAGTTTCCTGTAGAATTTAAGATAATTTCACTGTCACAAAATATCCAGTTGTATCCAGTGGCATTAACATATGAGACTGGGGGAGATTCCATAAATACCAGTGGTGCAGGAACCCAGTGTTTTACATTGGTGGGGCCCCAAGGCTCCTGCCTGTCTCCAAGTGATGAACTCCTGGGCAGCCTTTGTGCCCAAAGCAATCTGAAAATTGTCCTGCAGCACAGAATTGCTTTTTGCAGTATTTTGTACCATTGCTAGCCCACCCTTGTTCCAAATTATTGTGTCTAATTTTCCTCATGTAAATGCAGGAGATAAATTGTTGATTCTACAACAGCTGGATTAGTCAAATGAAGACCATGTCTAGCTATCGTGGAATCCCCAATTTTCCGTTCATGGGCTGAGAGGAAAAATGTTTCCCAAAGGAGACAATCACCTGTTTGCTGATTTCTGCTATTACATGTTATGTTATTTGTGCACCTCAGGTCTCTTCACCCAAGCCAAACAGCCTGAACTGGTGAGGAGGTCCATGCCTTGCTGTGTCACCTGCCTGATGTGGATATTACATCCACATTTATCCTCTGGTTTAGCTTCTAGGAAGAGCTTATATCCCAGGTAAATACACAATCCCATTTGCCAATCCCATCAGCAGTCCTTAATGTTGTCTTTCAGTTGTCAGGATGGCAGAACTGAGCCTTGCTCAGCTGTTGGAGATTTTTTCAGAAATGGCTTGGAAGGCAGCTGTGGGGGACAGGTTTTCACAGCCTGTTTCTGTAAACAGTAGAAGTTCTCAGGTTGTTTTTAATTACAAGTAAAAGTGACAAACATGAAGGCCTTGAGAACCTTGCATACCAGAGTTCTCAGGCAGCTTTCTCATAACAAGTAGATATTCTATCTTTGGCTGTTTTGGGAAAGCAAAAATAATTTTGAGAACCCAAATCTTGGTATTGGAAACATAAGGAGGGGTTGGTGTGTTATCTGTGACCTATTATGAGCTCGGGTTTGCAATATGCATGAACTTAATTAACACGGTTATAAAAAGTGATTGATTGAGTGAATAAACGGAGTCAGACGCTGAACAAGGAAGTTGGGTCTCTCCCTCCATCTTCAATACTCAGCCATTTCTAGTGAGATACAGGCATACATCTATCACATTGGGTCTTGGAATTAGTTTTGGAAAAACAGGAATCAGCTCCTTCCCAGGGGTTTACATGGATTAGTGTCTACAGAGGGCACCCTCTTCCATGGCAGTGTTTCCTCAGCACACATCTGATGCTGCTTCTGTGTTCTTGGAGGCAATGAATGTTGCTTCCAGTGCATCATCAAGTGTCTCATTATTAAATAATTAGAAAAGGTTTTTTAGAAACATTTTGGCTGTAAAGAGCCTCAATTACTGCTGTTACCACAACCTTCTGGCAATGCGGAGGAAGACAGTGGTGAGTCTTCCTTTGATCTTTGTTGAAACAAGCTGGAGAAAATGGGCAGACCTTTGGACTCTAAATAATAAAGCTTTCAAAATAAATAATAAAGCTCTTTGGGGCCCTTTGAAAACAGACAGTAACTTCTTGCCCAAAGGTGTTCAACTTCCCACAGGTACAGTGTCTGTCCTGTGCTGTCTTATCACTCGTCCTGCTGCTTACATTTCTGATTGTGGTATTGTAATGGCATCCAACAGGACACTCATCCTTTGGCACAGGTTTGAGGGGTATTTTATGAGGGGTCTTTATAAAATAAAAGTTTTTCTGGACAGAAGTTTTTGAGGGGCAAGAAAAGGAACCAAAAGGTTACAAAAAATGTCACTTTTTGGAGATTTTCAACATCAGGTTGGCAGTGAGGGGAATTCTGGCCAGAAGCTGCAAAACCAGAAGATATTTGGGATATTTTGGACTGCAGACAAAGGAACCCAGAATACAGCGACCAAAGAGCCTTGCTAAGAGTCAGAGGGATCTTCCAGGCCTGGTCCTGCTGCTTACATTTCTGATTGTGGTATTGTAATGGCATCCAAAAGGACACTCATCCTTTGACATGGGTTTGAGGGGTATTTTATGAGCGGTTTTTATAAAATAAAAGTTTTTTTGGACAGAAATTTTGGGGGACAAGGAAAAGAAACCAAAAGCTTACAAACAATGTCTCTTTTTGGAGATTTTCAACATCAGGTTGGCAGTGAGGGGAATTCTGGGAATTGATTTTCAGACATGCAGGTTGGCAGTGAGGGGAATTCTGGCCAGAAGCTGCAAACCCCAGGAAGATGTTTGGGATATTTTGGACTGCAGAGCAAGGAGCCCAGAATACAGTGAGCAAAGAGCCTTGCTAATAGTCAGAGGGATCTGCCAGGCCTGCCAGACAGGCAGAGGTCCTGGAGTTGTGGCTGTGGACAAGTTGCCTTTCAGCTTTCCAGTGCACATGGAGTGGGACCAGCACAACAGGACCTGTCTGCCCCGCTGAGGAGGTCCTGCAGGGTGCATCACTCTGTGCCCACCAAGCATGGCTTGGTTTGGGTGTGATTGACCATCTGTGGCTATCCAGAAGCTGCTGGACTGGCTGTGCAAATCCATCCAGCACTACTGGAGTTTGATGTCTCTTCTTTCTCTGTTCCATGCCCAGGATAACTTCCATGTGACAGCAAAGTGTCAGTATCAACTCAAGATTTCATTTCTGTTTGAAAAGTGAAACTACAGCATGAGTCAACTCTCTGAGGTGTAGATCTGTGGGGTCTGTCTGCTTGGGCATCTCCCAGGACACCTCCCAAGGTAAGGACACATCATGGGAGCCCCAGTGAGCAGGGAGAGGGGAATGCAAACTCAGGGTGTGCAGGTGAGGCCCAGCTGGGTGGCAGCACGTCCTCCAGCCCCTCCCAAGGTGCTGCCTCTCCCAGCACGTGTCCCACACCTCTCCCAGCTCTCCAGGGATCAGCCTGGGCACCCTGTGCTCAGGCACACACGGGCTTGGACATGCAGGCCACAAGCTCAGGGCATGCCTTCTAATGAGCCCTTCTCTGTGCCCTGCACTTCCTGAAGGACCTGGCTGATTCCTGCCAGGAAGGTGCCTGCTGCTGCAGTCATTAGGGAAAGGAGGGGTGTGAGCACTCTCTCCCAGGCTGATTGCAGAGCCACCTTCCTTTCTTGCCCATGTCCACCCTGGGAGTGAGAGAATCAAACCCTTTTTTGGGACAGCTGCCTTTTATCAATGATCTTTAACCTTTCCTTTGCTAGGAGTGAAGGAGCTCTCAGAAACATTCTGTAGGTAAGCAAGCCCATCACTGTGGTGCTGGTGAGGGATTATTACAACACCTATTTTTCTCTACAGCAAGCAAGTTCCCAGCTCCAGGAGGCTGACAGGCCTTGTGTAACTTGTCATTACTCATCAGCACTCCCTATGCTCGTTTAGATCCCAGGGTGGGGTTTTAATTAGCTGATTTTGTAACAACACCCAGGTGACTTGGTGATGGATAGTCACCCTAGAAACCTATTAAGCAGGAGTGTGGTGGCTGCATGTCCTTAGAGTTTGCTCTCAGATTGCTGTTTGCTACTAGATATTGAACTTTTGGGGTTGTCTGTCAGCCTTTCCCTATAGCTTCCAAGGCTGTTGGTGAATAAATCCCACAGAAATGATCTGTACGTTCTCCACTGAAATGTGCAGCTAGGTAGTAGAGAAAGAACATGGGAAGTGCCTGGGCTGGAAACCCTGTGCTTGTTTTAGAGAATCCACATGGGAAGGAGCATGTGTGAGTGCACTCCAGCTATAGGGGGAATAAATACTGCTCACAACTCAGTTGCTAAATCTGAGTAAACCTTTAAGTAGGTGTTTTATTATCCTATAACATAATAAAAATAATGGTTTTTCCTGTGTTTTGTATAATTATGTATATATTGGTCAAACAACTGCATTATGGAATGTAGAAAAAGAGCCTTTACTAAATCCACATGACTGAGGGTTTAACTTCCTTTGATGTGCAAATGTAGTTAATTTTTAATTTGGTACTATTTTAATCTTTCAAGAAATATGGTTCCATTGCATACAGAACAGCCCACCCATGATCCAGCTGTTGTCCCAGACACATCCTGCCTCTATTTCCTTATCTTTACAGTCTGTTCCTAGGCCTCTTAACTTGGAAGCTGTTTCATTGGAGTATTTTTGGGCAGCCTTGCTGACACTTTGGCTTGGAAAGCACAACTTGTGCCCAGCCTTGGAAATACCAATTGTTCTTTACAAAGTCAAATCTATTTTTCCCAGTGACCTTGCTTTGACCTTGTTATCAGCCTTGCCATGAATAGTGTGATCCCTAATTAGTGCATCTGTCAGCTGTCCAGGCCCACGTGATGGGACAGGAGCATTGCTGGCAGATTGGAAACCAGCTGAAAGCACCAAGAATGATAAATGAGAAATGTCAGGATTTGGGCACTGGCATCACATCTGGGTTTAACATTGGTAAAGATCTGAAGGAAGGGTTAAAGGATATCCTAATGAAACTCCCATATCACCCACTTGCTCCAGCCTTGGGATTCAGCAGGTTTGTGTAGACTGGGAGTGGGGCCCCCAAAAATAAGGCTTTGTTGTGCTCACACAGTTATGGGTGGGGGCTGATTCATTAAAACCCCAAGTTAGTGGCTTCACTGCATACTCTGAAGAGCTGTGCATTGCTGAGCAGGAACAGAGTGGGGGTGGCTCTCTTGCTGTACCAGGGAGAGACTAAGCTGGGGTTCTTGGTGCCTGCCAGGAGCTCCCAGCAGCTGCTGCCTTTCACTGCTCATTTCGTGCCCACAAGTCTTTGCAGACTAACTTCTGATCCTGATCCAGGGCTGCATGTTGATGGGATCACAGGAGTTTGTAACCACTGGAAAAGGGGCACTGTGGAGCCTGCAAGCAGCCTTGTGGCAAGGTAGGAGTGTGTGTGTGGGAGCCTCACAAATCCAGCCCTCAGTGCTGGGTGTGGTGGGAAATGATTCATGCACCTGTAGGTTTGCTAGGACCACATGTGGCTGAAGGTGACCTTGGGAGGAAAGGAGTAGGGTGAAAGACTGGCTGGGAACAGGGCACCATGGCTTTAAACCCAAAAGTTGCATTTCCTTGCCTTTTCCTAAATCTGCTCCAGCTGAGCATTGTTGACATAAGAGGAAAAACCCCAACTTCTGCAAATCCTCTCCCAAATGTTTCAGCTTGTCATGCCTCTAATTCATTTGCAGGAAGCTTGGACTTAGGCTAAAATAAAATTTATTTTTCTGCTTATCTGCTCTGCTATCAGAGTATCTCCAAGCTCTGCTTGGTCTGGGGGCTTGTTCCTGCAAACAAGGCTGCCTTGCAGGAATAAGGAGTTAATATCCAAGAACTCTGAGCCAAAAATCAGCTGCACAGTTCTCCTTGACCTCTTTGGAGCAGGGCCTGTGTGAGATAATTCTTGTATTGATGACAGTGACAAACCATTTGAGGGAAAAGTGCTTCCAGGAGAGGCTGCTTTGCAAATACATTTTAATAGGGGGGAAGAAATCACCAATAAATAGTGGAAATGTGTTTGGTGCCAGAGTGGTACCATGGTGGTGCCATATCACCTGCAGTTTCATGGGGACTAAAAATTGTGCTGCCCATTTTAGTTTTTGGAGTGTTCTGAATGTTTTTTAAAAATGCTGGGTGAGCATCTCTCACAAAACCATGTCTTGTGCCTGAATTTGGGCACCCAGGAAATGTGTTGGAATTTGCATTTCCAGGCTCCTGCCATGCCATTGGAAGGAACTAGGAGCAATTCCCAGGAAGTGTGTGCAGCCTCTCCTGGGCTGTTCAACAAAAGCCTTTTTAAACCTTTTCTCAAGTGGTGTTTCAGTTTGTCTTACACCACTGCAGCATCATCCAGTGCTGTGCACTGTGTTGCCTAATCCTGGCAAATCCTCAGGCAGCTGCTGCTCCACCTGTGAGGGAGTCAGGCCTTTAAATTGGTTATAGACTTTTAAATGCTACCTTCCTTGGTGTGCTGCAAGGGCATGTGATGTTAGAATCATAGAATTGGTGAGGTTGGAAAAGACCTCAAAATCCAAGCATCTATGCAGCCACCACTGTGTTCACCTCAGAACCACATCCCAGAGATAGAGACTGGCACTGACTTCAGGGGGGTAAATCAAAGGAGATCAAGCCTGCACTATCAGGTTTGATCCCCTTGTATTTCACAGCCAAGGCAGGAGTGTTCATGAGCAGACTGCTGCCTTTTGTGCTGCTGCTGTGTGGAGCTGTCATTTTGGCCAAGAAACCAGTGAAATTTGAGCTATAAATGTGGCCATTTTTCTCATTCCCCCACTGTGTTGGGGCTGGAGAGAGCCCCCAGCAGCCCCTGAGTGACCCTGTGCAGCAGCTCCTCCACAGCACTTGGCTCTGTTGATGGATCCCTGCCTTGCTGCTGCTTGTGGCACTCTCAGCAGCCAGCCCTGGCACGTTGGATAGGTAAGGACATGTCCTGCAAGAATGTTTCCAGCATCTGGCAGATCATTCCCTCATGGGCTTTATTCTGTCTTGCATCACTTGCCTCACTTTTCATTTCTCATAGAGGTAACTGGGCACTCTTGGGAAGCACAAATGCTGCTGAAATAAAAACTCCTCTATTTGAAAAAGCATCCCAGGGAAAGGTCTGTTGGTGAGTTCTGCCTTTGTGGGGTGATTCTTCCTGCCCTGGAGGCTGCAGCCCCTGCAGAGTGATGAGAGCTGCAGTACAGGGGATGAATCATGGCTCTAATAATTTGCATTGGATAAAAATCAGATTTCAGAGCTCCCCTGAGAGCTTTCTCAGCTCTGTGGGCACAGAAACAGATGCTGCTTTTCTTCTCAGTGATCTGAAGCACCCCTCAGTGGGTTTGCCCTTCAGCCCAGAAGAGCCCTGGTTGTTCAACCAGAGGAATAAACCAGCTGAGGATGTATTAGGAGAGGGAAGAATTTGGTCTTTCCCTCCTTTCCCCCTCTGGCTATTTGCACATTGGCACACTGGGACATGTTCCTGCTCTGGTCACTTTGTCCCCAGCCTCTTGTGCCATCTGCAGGAATTAAGTACAGGAATTAAAAAGCAGAAGATTATAATGGTTTAATAAAGTCCTCATCCTGTCTTCTGGAATGGGAATGCTGTGGTGTTTGGGGAGATGAATGCAGGTGCTCTGAGAGCCAACTGACATTGAGTTATTCTGATTTTACAGTGATGATCTTGAACAAATGATCCTTTGGGTACTTCCCAAGGGGAATGTTTGTTGACTCAGTTCACAAAGGAAGTAAGGATGTGCATTTGCTTGGGAAAATTATTATCCAAATCATAGTGCTCTTTTGAAACAGTTGTTTGACTGAATACCAAAAAGAAGCAATCAGACACTTGCCTTAGAAGACCTTGGCAAGGCAGTGAATGGTGAAATTATAAATTTCTTCTCTCTTACCCCCTCAGAGCAGAATTATCTATATTTGGATTTCTTTTTTCAGCCCCAGAGAGGAAGTGAATGAAGTTTGCAAATCCTGTTTGGACCAAATGCAGTGAATCCAGCTGTGCTTCCTCTGTGGAGCTGAACTAAAAGAGTGTCCCAAGGAGCAGTGCTTGTTCTCAACTCCCAGACCTAAATGGGATCCCTCTCCCTCCTAAGGATATTTGGTAGAGAAATCAAAAGGGAATGTAGAGCTGGAAGGTTAGACATTTAGGTTTCTTCCCATTGCTATTAAAACTATACCAGGGAAGCTTTTTAGGTTAATTTTAGCTCCAGCTTCACTCCCATTGCTGGAATGTCCAGTCTATTTAGGCTGGAGGTATGTGGGGCAGGGACTGTTCTGGCTCTGTTGCCATTCCCACCTTTGCAGTGCTTCCTCACCAATCCAGAGAAGCTGTTTCCCTTCACCAAGTACCACATTCTCCCTCTCAGTGCTTTCAGCAGCCCTTGGATCAAAACTCCTCTGCTGCCACCTCCACTCTGGTCCCTGGGTGGAGTTTGGCAAGGACTCCTTCAAGACGATTTTCATTTTTGAGGCCTGAAGTTAGTTTGTGGCTGAAAGAAATGCCATGCACAGGAATGGTTTTTGGATGTCTTGTGGAATATGCAGAGAACAGTGAGATGTGGATATGTGATTTTGTGGATATGCTGAGAACATTGTTTGCCAAGTGCTTC
Source organism: Zonotrichia leucophrys gambelii (assembly GCF_028769735.1). Lineage (NCBI taxonomy): Eukaryota > Metazoa > Chordata > Aves > Passeriformes > Passerellidae > Zonotrichia > Zonotrichia leucophrys. The sequence goes on from NC_088177.1 coordinate 10,436,733, forward strand.
AAGGATGGTCCCAGTGTTAGCAGACACCCAAGGGGGACCAGAGCTCTTCCAGCTGAGCAGAGCCCATCAGACAAATCCACATTTCAGATTTATGCTGCTCCTGTTGTGCAATGAGCAGTTCCCTGTGCTGTCATTGCTTTCCACTGTACCTGTCTCTTCTCTTTTCTCTCATCTTTGGCTGTTCTTTTTAGGTACCACTAGCTTGGGAAATTCAATGATTAGTTGAATAATGAGTATTTAAGCCACACTAATGCTCTGAAATCTTGTCAAATCTGGCCCATTCTCAGGGGACTTGGTGTGTTTCATGGAAACCAGCCAGTGAGAGCCCCAGCACTCAGTTTCCTGGAGGAAAGGGAAGATGCAGGAAGCCAAGCAGTTGGATCAGTCCCTGAGATGCAGGCTGTGGCTGGGGATGCTTTCTCCCCAGGCATTCCCTGTGAACTCAGGGAAGTCAGACTGGCCTGGCAAGTGGCCTAACTCTGCTGCTGCTGATGACACCTCTCCAGCAGAAGCAGTGTGTGGGCAGACAGGGAGTTTCATCATGGGGAGGAGGAGGAGGCATGCATCACCTTTTGTTTAAGCAGAAGCATCTTTTTGGAATGCTATCCATTTTATCTGGGAGGGCTTGGACAGGGAGCATCCAGGAGAGGCTGGATATTGTAATTAACACAAGTGGAGGCAGGCTGCTGCATCTGCCCGCCCGCCCAGAGAGGAAGAACCTGTTGAATTTGCTAGGAGCTATTGCTGTGAGGACAAGAGCCACAGTTCCTGGGAATACAGCAGCCACAAGTGGATGGAGTAGCTGCTTCAGAGCTATGCTGTGGGGAAGAGGCAGAGGCCTGGATTTTGGACACTGGGTGCCCTTTTGGGTTAGAGCCTCCACTTTTGCCTCCTAAGCGTGGGGAGGAGGAACCCGCAGCCCCCTCGCTCTCGGTCGGGTGAGCCAAGCATGGCTGCACTCTCCCAGCACCTCAGGATCCTGCTCTGGAAGAACTGGCTCAGTGTCAAGAGGCAGCTGGTGAGTGTGGGAACAGAGGAGTGCAGGAGGGAGAGCCTGGAAACACCAGGAGCTGAGGAGCAGGGGGGCACTGCAGAGAGGGAGCTTGGGCTGGTAGAATGGGAGAGTGGTGGTAGAAGCAGAAGGAAGGAAGGGAATGGCACAGAAGTGAAGATGGGTCTTGTGTGAAGTCAGGAAGTGAAGATGGATCTTGTGTGAAGTCAGGAAGTGAAGCTGGATCTTATGTGAAGTCAGGAGTCCAGACTGAGTACCATGGATGCCTCTCTTGTTCCTTCAGGACAATGTCTGTGCAAACAAAACCACGCACAGACTCGTGGGCTGACCTGAGTTAGGGCTGTGGTTCTGTACCTGCTGCCATGTGAGTGGCCCTGTGCCTGCTGCACAGCCTCTGAGGAGCCCCTGGGATCTGGGGGTGATGGGGCTGCCCTTCCACAGAGCCATTTGTAAAGGATGGATAACAAAAAAGTAGCTCAGATGATACTTTTGTTATCCAAGAGGGATGCAGGTAGGACAGGTTTCTAGTGCAGTCCAGTGTGCTGCAAATCAAACAGCCCAATGATCTTTGTGTCTGAAAGATAAACCATTGCCAGCAATGTCCAGAGGGGGATCTGAGCTGCAGCAGCATCAGGGAGCAAACATTCCTGTGGGAGGCATTGCATGACCAGGCAGGGTAGTGTTGTCCCAGTCCAGTTTTGGTGTGTGGTATTTTCAGCAGAAGCCTGGGCAGTTCAGGGAGCTGCAACATAACCTGTGCTCCAGAAACCCAAGCGTGGTGGGGTTTGAACTTGCCCTGGTGGAATGGAAACCTTGGCAGGCACAGGAAGTGCTGGCCAAAGAGAACTGTCCATGGAGGGTGTGATGTGAGGGTGAAGTGAAAGGCCTTGTATGACTGTGTGCAAGGTCTGTTCCAGCTCACCCTGCCCTATCTGCTGGTTGTGGAGCCTGATTCAGAGAGGTGCTGGGTGCCTCTGACTCCTGTGGCAATGCTGTGTGCCTCAGAGCCTTCTTCACTGCTGCACAATACACTTTTCCTGAGATGCAGAAGAATCCCCATAAATTATCTCTAATTTCTCAAGAGAAATTGTAACAGCCTCGTTAAAAGCAGAAGGCTTGGGTCTCTTTTAGAGTAAATGCCACCTAAACCCTACCTGTGCTTCTGACCACAGTCTGGCTTGCTGCAATTCTGGTTTCCTGGGGAGTTGAAATATCAACTCTGTAGAACTGAAATGTCAATTAAAATCTGGCCACTGCTGACTGTTTTATGGCAGGCGTGCCTTGCAACCCTCCTTAATTTCCCTCTCTTGCTCCAAATTAGGGAGCTTGCTCAGGCTGAGGAGGGTGTGAGGAGGTAAACTCAGATCTTTTAGGGAGCAAAGTTGGGCCTGAGTGCCAAAGGGAACTGGAGATATTGGTGTCTCTTGTGTCTTGCACTTCATTATTTCAACAGAGGCAGGAATTGGAGAGAAAATGTGCACTCAACCACAGATCCTAAGTAAGCTCTGAGAGATTAAATCAACTTTTAGCAGTGAAATAATCCAGCAACTAAGAAATTATGCAATCTACATCACAGTTGTTAATGTCCCAAGAGCCAGATTGAGGCTGGTTGTGGTTCCATTGGAGTCAACCTGTTCCACCTGCAGTTTGGCCAGGGTGGTTGTCTTGTTTTTGTTTATTAGAAATGCCTGGGACAGTGGGAATACTGTGGTGTTGCAACTGATGTGCCCAGCTACTATTAAATGCAATTAAGTCACAGGACAGAGATACTGAGAGAAGACATGTCTGGAAAGTGGGGAGTGTAAGCTCAAAATGGGGAGGGACAATGATTTTCCTGAGTAGGAGCAATCAGTATTCATTTATTGTCCCAGGAATGTGACAGATGTCCAGCCCTCCCTTTAGGCAGCTTCTGACTAATATCAGTTTCTGTGCTGTTACCCCATAATTTTACTTTAGCCTGTGTGGTGCTAAACAAGGAGGACACATTAATAATACCATTTGCATGAGAATTAATCACAGCTCAACTGCATGTTTGGGGACTGATTATAGGGAAAGCATCTGATATAAAAAAATTACTAAAATATGTCAGTGCCAGTGAGGGATCTTGTTACAGTTTGGCAGTGTATACATCAAAAGCAGGAAGGGCATTGTCTGTCTGAGCTAAAATGTGGCTGAATGCTAAAATTATAGGAGCACTTCTAAAGGGGTGTGTGGGGAGGTGCCTTGTGGTTTGATGTCTGTCACTTACCTATTTTGGGGCATGAATTTGCTGCTACTTTCAAGCCTGAGTCACCCCATCAGGGACCATAGGGATGGAGTTGCTGTAGAACAACCATCTTTGAGCTGAATTGCTCTCCAGGATTTGTCTGTCTGTCTGTTTGGCTTTATGTTCCAGTGAGTGTTACAGGAAATGAAAACACAGTTATGGGCTTGGAATTACTTTGGAAAAACAGCTTTGGGTAAGATGTACTGATCTTAAAAAGAAGTAGCAACACAACGATGAAAAATGGGATTATTTTGAAGAAAGACATCTTTGCAGTTCCAAAAATGGGCATGAAAATAGAACAGCAATTTTGTAGCACAGAGGAGTTTCAGTGTAACTACTGAAAAAAGGAAAACTCTTAATGTAGTAAGCATGGGAGCCAGCTCTCCCCTAGTGCAAAAGCAAGGGATTATTTGAATAATTACAATTTCCTAGCTCACAAAACTCCAAGGCTTGTATTTTAAGATTTTGGGCATCCTCCCTAGATTGATTTACTATACTTAATGATTAATTGTAGTGCTTTCTTAATTCTTGTCCATTGAAAGGGGCAACTCTCATGTCAGAGGCAAGAGTTCTATACATGTTCATGTAAATTAGGGCAATATTACATGATTTCTCTTCCACCTTAAGTTAGATATATGGAAGAAAGTCTTCCCTGTGAGGGTGGGGAGGCCCTGGCACAGAGAAGCTGTGGCTGCCCCTGGATCCCTGGCAGTGTCCAGTACCAGGTTGGATGGGTTTGGGGCACCCTGGGATAGTGGAAGGTGTCCCTACCCATGGCAGAGTGGGACTGTATCAGCTTTAAGGTTCCTTTAACCAAAACCATTCTGGGAATCATCTCAGCTCATGTGTATGGACTGCTACAGTCTGGAGATGGAAAGGTGCCAGGGATTTGGGCTGCTGGGGTCAGAAGTTCTTATAAGGGATTTGTTCTTGAAGATGTGTGTTCTGTAGGCAGGGTGCACAACTCCATAAACCCCTTCCTCTGCCGTGCTTGAGCTCCACATCTTGTGAATGACCACTGTGCAAATCCTTCCTTCCAGCTCTACCATGAGGATACACTGCTTGTGAAAAACAGCTACATTTTTTGGGGGAAAACTGCTGTAGGCTTGTCAAACACTTGAATTTTGGGGTATAGGTCAATCAAAGTCCTATTTATCCATCATTTCACTGAAAGTGAAACCAAGCTTTGACACTGCAGCTGCTTTATCTTCTGTTGGTGCTTCCCAGCATGCCTTTACTGTGACATAGCAGAGTCTCAAAGCTGGGTAAACACAGTCCCCCGTAATTACCAGCCAAACTGAAACCTTGTGCTGCTCTCAGCCTTGTTATTTGCTCTTAAAATCTCTGCTAGTTTTTCTTCCTGAATAGATAATGCTTGGATTTTAATTGTATGCATGCCAGGACAGGTGTGATTTACAATGCACCTCATAACTCACTTAGGGCCCTGCTTGTACATTCCAGACAGGCTCTGGGTGACATCAATGCCACAAACGTAACCGATTTATTTTCATTGCTCTTTTATAGGTATGGTCGTTTGTTTTAATTTCCTGGCCCGTGGTTGTTTTCATAATCTTGGCCATTATCCGTCTCAAATTCCCTCCAGAGCCACAGCAAAACTGTAAGTAACTGGTTTGTTTTTATGTCTGTGGGGTTTAGCTCTCATTTCAGTGACTGATGTGTTCATTTGATGTGTTTTGTTACTTTTACAAATTTGGCTCTGTGTAGTTTCCAGTGGAGATTTCCTAGGATGCATCATGCTGTAAATAAAATGTGTGTGCTCCTCTGAGGTTGTTTTTGCTCATGGTTGTTTTTTTTTTTCCAAATTAGCTTTATAATTAGAAAACAACCTTAAAGAACTGTCTCATCAAGATTTATTTGGATACTGCAATATAAATTTCCAGGATAAACTGAGGGAGAAGAGGGCAGCTGGGGGGAGAGCTTACTCAGTAAAATGAGTGAGGGCAGAGGCTGCAAGTGTGATTATGCAGGTGAGGTGGCAAACATGAAAGGTTTTACCTTGTGCATGCCACAGGCAAAATGTGCACATTAAAGTATCTCACTGCTAAGGCTCAGCTGAAGAGTGATAGCTTGCTTGGCTCCTGGGACCTGATGGTGCCTGTGAGCCCTTGTAATAAAGACAGCAGCTCCTAGGGTGGCTCAGGAGTTGTTGGGGGTCAAATGGGTTTGCACAAGCTGGTTCTGCTTGCAAGCCTCTCTCCTTGGATCAAGAAGTGTCCATTTCAGAGCAGGGATGCTCTTGGGTCTGCTCTAAAGCATTTCTGCTGAGCAGTGAGTCCTTACCACCATCAGAGGCATGGCCCAGCCCTGGGCACAATTGTTCATGAAGTTATGGAGCAAGGAGTTCATCCAGTTGGGAGTTTTTTTTATCTTTCACAGTGTTAGTTTTGAGTTGAATCAAATGATAAAGCCACAGAATGGTTTGGCTTAGAAGGAGCCTTAAAGATTTTCAGCACCTGGTTGATGGCAGAGACACCACCATGGGTGACCCACATGGGGCTGCAGGAGCAAAGCCCTGGCATGGGCAGGGGTGGGGGTTTGTATTTGGGGCAGGAGGAGAGCAGCCAGTGCCTGGCAGCAGGGGACACAAGCATTTGTCTCCCCGTGTTTGTAGCTGTCCCCTGTGTGAGATGTGGCTGGGAGGGATCTGCCTCTGAACACTGGGATGTTCACCCTGGTGTGATTCTCTGGTTAGAAACTCCTCTTCCTGTGGGAGGTGTGAGACAGGAGCACAGTGTGACAAGTATCAGACATGCAATTAGGATTGTCCTTGTAGCAGAGAGTCCTTGTTACAGCCTAATCCCACTGAAGCATTGTGCACCTCCTTCCATAGGCAGGGATGCAGGCAAGTTCTTCCTCAAAGTATTCTTTAATGGGAAAGGACATTCTTGAAATGTTGGGATCATTTTTGAACCCCAAGCCCATCTGCTGTCAGCAAAAGACCTCTTTAGGCCTGTTATATATTCCAAGTTCTCCCAAATTCCCTGGAACAAGTTGGAGCAGGCAAGACAGGACACGTTGTGCTTTGTGAAAACCCTGGATTTTGCCAAGTGTGGAAATGGCAGACCTCCCACACTGCCCCACCAGTTGTACTTCCTGTCCCCAATAAATCAGATAAGTTGGATGTCAAGGGAGCCATCTGGATGGGGAAATATTTATTCTTTTATTTGACATGGTTATTAGCTTGAACCTATATTTATTTGCAGCATTTTTACTCTGGATGATCACATCTCTGCCTTAATGAATTAACAGCAATAATCTCATGAACTGCAAGTAGCACCAGCAGTTGTGCTTTGCAGGAAAGGGGAAAGTTGGGCAGTGTCTTTGGATGAGTTCCCTTTCCTTGTGCAGATTAATTTTATTTCAGTACAACTCTCAGTAAGTGTGTGAGTGGGCGTCTGTCTCTCTTAGAAGTAGATGATAGGAACTCTCAATTGCATGAGAGGTTTTTTGCTGGAAAATAATGGTTTTGGTGTGTTCTTGTGATCCAGATGTTCAGAGACCATCTAAGAATCCTGAGGGAATAACAAGGATGCTAACCAGAGCATCAAACAGCCAGTTTCTGCTGCTCTTATAGTTAAATAAGAACAGTTGCTTGACAATTATTCTTTTTTTTTTTTTTGACAACTGGAAAAAATGTATCAAACTTTTTGCTTGAAAAGCAAAAGATAAATCACTTGGGAACTTTGCTTTTTGATAGAAAAGCAGGCGGGGGTGGACACATCTAGGAAAACTATTACAGGAGGGGATTTTATTCATTTTATTCATAAAATTCACCTTATGCTGAGTTCCAGTGCCTGCCTTAAGACAGAATTGTTAAGTAGTGACAAGAAATTGTTTCCAGTTCTGCTGTCAAGAGATTATTGCAGGTAGACAAAAGTCAGGAAGCACAGAATCAATGGCACAGAGATGGAATAAGCTACTCAGATGCTGAGCTTTGGAGCCTTAGAGATAACCCCACAGAAAATCCCACTCTGTAACCTTATCTTGTGTATTCAGGGCCACAGAAATATCATGAAATCTATTAATTTTTTTTCAATTAAAGCAGCTCAAATTGAAGACAGTAATTTCTTCTGAAGGGCAGCTAATACACATTGAATAGATGGAGGATGATGTAGAGAAATTACCTGGCAAATATCAGTCAAGGGTGAACAAATGGCAAGGGTTTCCTGCAGGAGCAAGTTGCTTGTGCTGAATTATATTGTGTAGCACTTAATGCAAAGGGAGCTTGTGCCAGCCTGAGCTTCAGAGGGAAATGACATGCCAAATAAATGTCACCACTCCAGAGCTGCTCAGAGGAGAACTAAGAACTGAGGGAAGCAAGGAGCTGAGGTCTGATAAATAATTTTCTTCACAACTAAAGCATCTTGTATCTAGGAGGTAAAAAACCCTATCTCTCTTCTTTATTTAGGGATTCTGTTTGATGATGTGTTTCCAGGTCAGCAGAGATTGTTGTCAGGAGAAATGAAAAAGAGATTTCACTGTCTGCATACCCAGTTTCTGTGATGATCCCAGAGTCTTACAAACAAAATCCCCATCCAACTTACTATTCACATTGCAGTTGTGACTTCTGATCCTTTTATTCCAGCCTTTGTCTTTGCTAGGACACATTGGGATGTGTATGTGTGGAATAGGAAACTCTGGGCTGGAAGCCTGCAGGTGAAAGCCACCGGGTTTGATGGTATCTCCCAGCCTTTTGTGCCTGTGTCACCTGTTTTCTAGAGCAGGGACACAAATCCATCCCTTTGCATCCTCCAGGTTTTAGCAAGGTATGGGAATTGTGTGCGAGATACAATCGGTCCCTCAGGGCTCAGCCCACTCAGTCTGCAGAGGAGCCCAATTACGCTGCTTGCTTTAACGAGCTGTCACACCCTGTCACACCCTCCCCGCCCGATTCCTTCCTTTCCTGCTGGCCTCCTCTCCCTGCTGTGAGTGAACCTCGTCAGAATTCCCGGTAGGAGCTCTCCTGGGTGTGGTTACAGAACCCTGAGCTGTGGGGAGGATTGTGGGACAAACCTCACCCCTGTTAGACCCCTGGTCTGCTCCTGTGGTGCTGTCAAACCCATGCCTCATTCACAGACAGTCCTTCTTCATGAAGAGCAGCTGTGCTCTCGGGTCTGCTCTTAAACCCACCAAATTCTGCCAGGGAATTCCTTGGTAGAGCTTTTCCCAGTGAAGTATTTTCTACCCTTTACCTCTGCCCAGAATTTCCCCCCAAGATTTCCCCAGTGTTGTGGAGATGCCTGCAAGGATGCATTGATGTAGAGATGTTTGTCAGAGACTCAGCAGCAGAGTCCTCCATGAGGCTGCTCTTAGCAGCCAGTATTCTGGGGAAATATCATCAGAATTCATCAGTAGTCTGCTGGTCAGTAGCAGCACAACTGTTTGAGTCTAGCTTAGAGCCAGAGCTGTGTAGGAACAGACTCTGCTCTCAGTCTTGGCTTCAGTGCTCCTGGAAGAAGGAAGGCCCAGGATAGGCTCTGCCTCTGAGCTGCATCCCATTCCCATCCCCGTTGGACCTTTGAATGGGTCCAAAACTGGCAGGAAAAATCAGAACTCTGATGCCTTAGAAGGTATCTCACCTGGAGGTGAGAAAACTCAGAAAATATGCTGTACTTTACAGGAATTTGCCTCTTAGTTGGAGGCACCTGTATTCATCTCTTTTCCCAGTAATGTGGAAAAATTAATAGGTTCCCATGCTAATTACAGGGAGCTGGGATGATGGCTCAGCTGCACAGACCACTCCATTCATTTGGATAAGTCATGGATATTTATGCAAGTCATAATCCACCCCCGGGGCTCAGCCTGTTCTGCACACAGCAGACTGCAGGCTCTCCTTCACCACTTGCCTGTGATGGAGCAGCCCCACTCCTTGTGTTCCTTTACACTGCTTCATTTTCCTCCCCTTCTTTTCTGTCACTCTTTCCTCCCCTTCTTTTCTGTCAGTCTTTCCTCCCCTTTTCTGCACACCAGATTTTTGTACCTGATGGAGTCTGCAGTGATGAGGGAAATACCGCAGCAAGTCTCTGGCTTTGGTGTGAAACATTTTGTTTCATTCTGTTGTGCTAGGGAGCAGACTGCCATGTCTGCCTCTGTTTCATTAAACCAGAGCTGAAGGGGGTATGGGTTATATTAATTAACCCCACATTTGCTGGAATGGACACATCCACTGATCTCCTTGCATGTAGAAGCAGTGCCCAGCCACACAGTTCATTGTCTTCCCTTGGCTTGGAGATCAACTTCTTGTCATAAATCTCCACACTTCCCTTTCTTCCCACAGACTCTTCTGCCTTCTGGGGTGTGACTGAAGGATGTTCAGGGTTGGAGCTGGGAACTCCTGACTTCCCACTGTGATTTTTCCTTCCTCATTGAGCAGGGCCTTGGGGTGATCATTTAATTCTAATTGACTTCCTGAAACATCTCAGTCCAGGCTCTGGGATCTAAAAAGGCAGAGGTATTTTTCCAGAGGTGCTGAGCAGCTTAGCTTAGACTGGAATTAGCAGTTGTTGGTGCTGTGTTTCTGGAAAGGAGGTCACTTTTGCTTAAAGAACCTAAACCTGGGCTCTGGAGACACTCAGCATTGAAAGATGTTGGTTGGTTAAACACACTTTCTGTACAGGTGTTTTTGCAAGAGTCTAGATATGGATTTAAGTTTTTAGGTTCCAGTTTCTTGCTGGGTAATGTCCTGACTCTCATCTTAGGTCCTCTTTGGGCAGGACTTATACAGACAAGATCATCTTAGCTGTGTTACAAGACCAGGTTAGCCTTGTCTGCATTAAATATTGCTTTCAAAGAGCCCTCTAGGAAAGGGGCTTGTGTGCAGGTACTGCTTTCTCCTGGTGTGTTTGTGCTTCAGGCAGTGGAGCATCCCTTCCTAGCACTGTGGGCCTCCTCAGCTCTGCCCTCATCTCTGTCATTTCCCCACCTTGCCCTGAGTTTGCAATACCTCTCTGAAGGGTTCCAGGTTCCACCTCCTCTCCTTTGTTCCTGTCCTTGGTGTGGAGGCTCTTTCTCCTCCCTCTACACCTGCTGCTCTTTGGCTCCTTTGTGATTTTTATGCTCTCTGCTCTTTATGATCAGTCCATGAACCCGATGTGATCAGATTGCAGTGCTGATTTTTAATGTATTAAATAAGGAGGTGGAAGTGGAAGGTCTGTGGCTGAGCAAAACCAGCTTGCCCAGTCTTAATAAGCATGGAAGTGGATTGTGTCTGCTCTGGGCTGGTGTTACTGCAGAGCCTGAAGTGCTTGGGGGAAGAATTGGGCAACAAAATGAAATGTTTCTTCCATGGAGGCCACAGAGGGAGGGAGGAGTGTGGCTGTGAGTTGTCTGCTGCTTTGATTGCAGGACATCATGAGAAAACAAGGGTCCTGTGGCTGTAAAGATGAAAAAAAATGCAAGGCTTTAAATCTCACCCAGCCACACTGGGTGTCCAGGGGGCTTGGATGGATTTATCTGGGGTCCTGCTGTGCTTCCATTTCAAAAATCAGGAGATGCCAAAGGAGGCTGTATGAGGAGGGGATCAGTCTGTTCTGCCATGTCTCATGTGAAAAGATGAGAGGAAATGACCTTCAATTGTGCCAGGGGAGGGTCAGATTAGATATTAGAAAAAAAATTGCACTGAAATGTCACAGCAATAGAAGTGCCAGGGCAATTAAATATTCTGTTTTAATAGGTACGGCATAAGCCAACTGGGTATTTGTGTATAAAAAGTGTCCTGCTTAAAAATTAATCCCATCCCATAGATTTGATAATTTAGTTTAGTTTTTGGAGAGCGATTCAAAGTCCTAGCATTAGCATAAAGCTTTGTACAGTAAAAAAAATTAAAATAGGCAGCTTAAATTGTTACTGATAAATAGATGAGAACAAAGCTGGAAATGGACAGTTGCATGTGGTTGAAGGGGAACAGGATTTTTGTCATGTCATGAAACAGGCACTTTTGTCTTTTTGGCTGTTGAAAAAAGCAGAAATTAAAATTTAAAGTGATGCTGGGTGACAATGAGAAAGACTAGAGGGGGAGCCAGGAGGTTGTGTGTGCACAAACACAGCCAAACATTTGGCACAGGAAGCTGGGAGGAGGTGACCAGAGCAGGGCATATTCTCACTGGGAGTTTTTGTGACTCTTGAGATAAATATGGATCACAGCTGATAAACAGTCTGGGGTCTTTTGCTGCTCTGGGTTAGACCCCACTGCTCAGGGGTGTGTAGGAACACAGCACAGAGTGTTCCCTCCACTACCAAAATCCTGAAAGGTTTAAGCTTTCTTCAGCCAGAAGCTGAAGGGGTTTGGTCCATGTGATCATTTTAGTAGCTGCTGACAAATCTATTTTTATGAATTTGTCTAATTCTTTTGAAATCACTGTCTGCTTTATCCCATGGTAGTAAGTTCTACAACATTTTGATATTTGTTGCAAAAATGTGTTTTCAGTCCTGTTTGCTGGTTATGTCCTGATCTCAGTGTTTTGCTGTCCCTGTGTTGTGAGGAGTGACCATTTTTTCACCCTTCTACTCACTGATTCCTAACTTTATTCATTTCTTTATCAAATCACTTTTTGGCTACTTTTTCCCTAGCTGAAAAGTCCCAGTTATGATGTTGCCTTGTATGATTTGGCAATGATTGAATGCTTTTCCAATTAAACACAAATGCTTCCTAATGAAACCATTGGCTCATTAGTGCCTCCATTTCACCAGAGTTTAGATTTATATGGATTTTTTATGAACTATGGGAGGAATCTGGAAGGAACTAGAGCATAGGTAGTGTCAAAATGTGTGCATTTTGAAGGCAATTGAATTTTTTTCATGCCCAAGTAGTGGTGATAACCCTAAACTAGATGTGAGTAGAAATAAGAAAAACTCAGCTGGGGGCTGCTGTGGTCATGGTGCTGATCTGCTGAATTCCTGGCTGGATCAGCAAATGGCTGGACTCAGCTATAATGCAAATACCACAAACCTCAGTGCAGTGGAAGCAGCAAAATCAATGTGGCAATGTGAAACATGGTCCATTTAGGTTTAAACATTTGGCTCAATTTCAATTAATCTTCTAGACCACAGTGAAATAGTCATTGTCATCCCTCTTGTATGACATTTAGAACCACCCTGACATTTCTCACTGGTGTTATACCAAGCACCTTTACCTGAAGAAAACAAAATGTTTTGCTCATGTTGAAGGGAAGTGTGCTGGAATTTACAACATTGAGAAAAATAGGAGAAATTAATTTTCTTTTTATTCTGAATGAGAGCAAGTAGGGGAAATCCAGAATTACCAGTGGCATGCATGCATTAATTGGTATCTTATGTTTGTTGTTACTGCTCTGCATGCCTTGTTTCTTTCCAGCTCTTGGAGATGTGGTTAGATGCTACAGAACAGGGAGAACCAGCCCATGCAGCTCTGAGCCCTTGGCCTCCTCTGCCCTTTGGGATGCCTCTTTCCTTCAGTTCCTGAGCCCTTCTCTCAGTGGGGACAGGAAATCAAAACTCTGTCTGAGCACACAGTGTCCTTGCACTTGGGATTCTGCTGCTGGCAGACCCAAAGTCAGGCTTTGCTATCAGGATACAGATCTGGGCTTGGATTTTGGTTGTAGAGGTGTCAATTTGGCCAGAAATGTGAGAGGGGGATCTCTCAGCTCAGACATGTGGCAGCAGGGGGTGCAGTGATCTCTCCCCCTTAACTCATGGGCACTGGTAGTGGAACCCTTCAAGGGAAATTGAAGTTTTAGCAAATTAGGAGGTTTAAAGCTAAAGAAGTGGGGAGATTGAAAAAAAATTGTCATGTATTCTGGATCTTTAGTGTGTGATGTGAGATCGTAAAGTTGGGGCTTGGGTATGGCATTGCCATAGGTTTGAGTGGGAGAAGGAGCTGCCTGTGGAAAACAAAGGGACAGTAGAAATACTTCCCAACAGTAGAAATACAGCAAAAGTTTCTAGTGGGGGTGTTGCCCTTCAGGGAAACTATCACCGTGGAAAGACTGTCCTTTAAAATTTGCAGAGAGCAGGTGCAACTCTCCTTCTGTCACATTTGCTAGCTGGTGCTTAGGTTGTGCACTGGTGTCACTGGTGTGCTGGATAAGCCTCAGCCAAGGCAGGGACAGGTCAGTGTGGAGATCTCCTGGAGCAGCTTCCTCCCTGGCCATCCATGCAGGGGTTACAGGGCCAGCAGGGAACTCATCTGGGAATTTGGCTGCAGTAACACCAGCCCAGAGCAGACACAGTCCACTTCCATGCTTATTAAGACTGGGCAAGCTGGTTTTGCTCAACCACAGACCTTCCACTTCCACCTCCTTATTTAATACATTAAAAATCAGCACTGTGATCTGATCACATCGGGTTCATGGACTGATCATAAAGAGCAGAGAGCATAAAAATCACAAAGGAGCCAGAGGGAGGAGAAAGAGCCTCCACACCAAGGGCAGGAACAAAGGAGAGGAGGTGGAACCTGGAACCCTTCGGAGAGGTATTGCAAACTCAGGGCAAGGTGGGCAGAACAGCCCCTGTGGCTCTGTGGGGTCACATCTCCTCATCCTCAAGGGGATGGAGGGCAGGAGCAAGGAGCAGGGAGATAGTATAAATCTCATGGATCACCTTGGCATCAGTAAATCCTTCTTTGCAGGATGCAGGGCTGAGAACCAGTTTGGGTCTAACTCACACCACATGGGAATCTGGTCCAGACATTTTGGATTTTTCTGTGTCATGGTCTTTCTCAAAAATCTTCCTTAATTCTCTAAGTGCTGTCAGAGCCCAGGCCTCTTCCAGAAGGCCTGGCACTCCCACTGCTCCTGTGCCAGGAGCATCGTGGGGTAACACTGGTTTGTGACTCAGGGATGGATCAGGAGACCCATGGCTGCATCCAGCTGCCAGCAAACTGCTCAGCATCTGCTGAGAGCTGGCAGAGCCTCACCGAGTGCCTCACCCTCATGGGCCAGCAATGTCCTCACAGGCATTGGGCCACCACCACCAGTGGCAGCACTTCCAAACTTCAGGTCACAAATTCCTGGCTCTTTGTATCTGGGGCTGGTGTTTCAAAAGAGAAGAAAGAACCTTTTGTATGATACCATCACTGTGTTCTGATGCTGAACACTGTGATAGAGCAGCTGATTGTTTAATTGCCCACTTAGTTCAAAGTGTGCCACCTTTGAGTCCAATTCTTTGAGTCCAGTTAGGGTTGTATCATATCTACTTGGGCATGAAAAAATTGTCTTGCCTTCAAAATTCACACAGTGACACTACCTGTGCTCTAAGTCCTTCCAAATTCCTCCCATAGTTCATAATTCTAGAATTTGTTATTGCTATGCTTGTACCTCAAGGAAGGGTCCTCCTCTGATCTGGATGCATCAGGATCTCTTGCTTTATCACCTCTGTAAACATCTGGCATGTCTCTGAAGAAGACCAGTGCTCTCCAGACCCAACCTTGTGTTCCCCTTTCAGCCTTCCCCTGAGGAGTTACACAGCTTTGGCTGCTCCTGGTCTGCTAAGAGACATGAGCCGTGTGGATGTGGGTAGGTGTGAAGGGGAGTGAAGGGTGGAGCTCCTACACATCCTTGTGGCTATGCCTTCCATCCCAGGCCCCATGGCTTCCCACATCTTTGAAGCTTCATCTTGGTAGGGACACTGATCCAGTGAGGTCTGTGGTGTGCATTTTGGGGTTGGTGTGCAAGTCAATGCCCTGCATGGCAATGAGGGTGTGGGAGATGAGAAGGAAGATGAGAGCAAAGTGCCCATGTGTGCACAACGCTGGGCAGGGCTGTAATTGGTGATCCCAAAGGGCAAACACTGCAGACACAGCAGGGATATTCACACAAGGATGTTTGCAGATTAAAGTGTCCTGCTCTAAAGTTTCCCTCATGGACAGCATATTAATTACCCTGCAACACCTTTAGAGGGGTGGATGCTTGGTCCTGTGGCCCCAAGAGCAGAAGTTCTGCCTGGAGGGATAAGGGAGCTCCTTTGCTGCCCTTGGTGCTCTGAGGTTACTGAGAGCTGGTTCAGCCAGCTGTGTAACTCCTGAGGGAGAGAGGGAGGTATGTAATTCCTGAGGTGGCTTGAGGCATGCAGGGAGTGTTGGGGGAAGCTCCCCACAGCAGGGAGCCTTCTTCATGTTCTTTAATTTTCTCTTGTACTCCTAACACTCCACTGAGGTGTACACCACCATCAAAGTGGGTGCCTGTACCTCTGCAGGTCTCAGGGGCCTCTGAGCTGGTTGCTGTTTTGGCCAAAGCAATGGGAACTCCTTGCTGAACCACGAGCTCTTGTGTTCTGACCCAAAAATGCAGTGACCAGCTGTGCTGAGAAAAGCTCAGGAAAATCCAGTCTCCATCAAGGAGACCAACAGCCCTGGAATCCACCTACCCCTGCCAAGCCCTCTGGGAGCATCTGGGGTTTGACCACTGCTATAATGAGTAAATGTTGTACAAATGTAGTTCTGTGTCCTTGCTGGAGGGGTGAGAGATAAAGCTGTGCCTGAGAGAGAGTCTCAGGTCATCTTTGAAGACTAAAGAGCAAGGTAATCAATTACCACAAGCCTGCCCGCAGGCCTTCAGCAAATTTGGCTCCTTTCCATAGCAGAAATAATAGCAATGTCCTTTGCCAGGTAATTTTCCAAATGATTATTTTAAATAATATGTTGCTGTGATCCAGCAAAAGAGTTGGGAGATTTATGAGAGCGTTTGTCTGCGAGAGGAAGAGCAGCCGTGAACTCTGCGGGCTGGCAGCGAGCAGCACGGGGCAAGAGGCACATCCAACACTCCCAGAGTGTCTCATTGCTCAGGTCCCCTCTGGGGCTGGAGAAATGGACACAGGGACACACATCCCATCCCTCAGCACTGCCTGCCAGCATCCCAGGTCACCAGGCAGATGGCTGGAGAAATGGACACAGGGACACACATCCCATCCCTCAGCACTGCCTGCCAGCATCCCAGGTCACCAGGCAGATGGTGCTGGAGCTGCTCTGAGCTGGGAGGATGCATGGGAGGTGGTGGTGATGGATGGCTCCTTCTGCCTTCCTGGGACAGCTCTGCTCAAAAGGCAAAGGTTGTTTGTTGGTCCTGGATCCATTGCCCCTGCCTGCGGTAAAAGCTGAGACAAAGCCCTGTTTTAACAGCAGCAGTGAGTGCAGTGTTTGGCAATGCATTTTATTTCCTGGCTTGGAAATGAAGATTGTGGCTTTGTGTAGAAAACAATCCAACAAATCTTGGAGAATATGTTCTCGTGGGTGCTTCAGGTTACTCTGGCCATTTGCCTGCTTTACTTTATTTTTTAAAAGCAGAATTAGGATACCTTAATCCAAGAAGGATTTTGTCATTTCTTGCCTGTTGTTGGATTTGGGAGAGAAGGGAGGGAACATGCAGTTGCTTCAGGATCAGCAGATATCCTATGAACAAATAGCTTGGCTCTTCTTCCCATTAACTGGGACCCTGAGCAACTGGGTCTGGTGGGACATGTCCCTGCTCATAGCAGGCATGTTGGAACTGGGCTACCTTCAAGGTTTCCTCCAAGCCAAACCATTCTGTGGTTAAATAGCCTGTGATGGCTTTGTCAGTGTTGAGGAGGTGCTTGTAGTGGGATTTGGCAGATGATACTGCCAGGGTGGAGTCAGTGAAAGGAGCCTCAGTGGAACTGAGAATCTCTCCTGTTGTTTAGGAAGGGAAAATAGCACATCCTGACAGAAACATGTGGCCAAAAAGTGCATGTCCTCATCATCATAATGGCATTTTGTCTCTTTTTCTCCCTCCAGGTTACCTTGCACCCCGAAACCTTCCCAGTGCAGGCTTCTTCCCGTTCCTGCAGACGGTGCTGTGTGATTCCGATGCCAGGTGTAAGGGCACGCCATACACACCAGAAGATCTGCTGCCAAGGCTTAATGACATCTCACCCCTCAGACTGTAAGGGAATCTGAATATTTCCTGGTGTTAGGAGGTGTAAAACAAAGCCTGTTTTGAGGGGGAGGGAGCATCCCTGCATGTCTGTGTGTATGTACAAGTTTGTCCACAACAGATATACTGCAACTACCTGTTCTAAGAGATGTCTGACACTTAGAAAAGAGAACATCAGCTGCAACTGGACACTTCAGAAATAATCCCATTAGGGACAGCTCTCAGTAATGTGTCCACTGATTCAGGCTTGAATCTTCTACTGAAGGGAGTTTTGCTCCCTGAGAAAAACTCTTCAGCTCACCCAGATCAAAGCAAAGGAACATGGTTTTGCATGGCTGTGGGTCAGATCAGTGATAAGACTTGCCCCAAGAGCAGCCCAGAATGTTGATCTGCCACTGAGAGGGATCAGTTCAGGATGCTTTGGCTGGAAGTTTGGATGTTAGTTCTGGAGCAGCTGCTCTTTGAGCATGTCCTCCAGAATGGGTGTCCTCTCTGCAAGCCATCAAACATGTTGGGAAACACATGAAAATGCAGAAACAATTTGTGCCCACAAAAGCACAGAGATTTGCAGCATGGAGCTGGCTGGGCATGTTTTGTTGGAATGTCCATTTGCTGAAATGGAAATGTTCAGTGGGACCATTTCAACTTCTTGATGTTCCAGTTGAAGTCAAGTAGGATTTGCCTTGAGGCTTGCCAACCAGGGTGGTTTCTACACCTTGGCTGCCCAGTTCTGACAGACCCCTGGGGAACATGCCATGCTGAGGCCTGGCTGCTTCATGGAGAGCTAAAAATCTGAGCATCTCACAATGGCCCTGGTTACTCATCTTTGCTTTTAGGTGAGAGACTGCTCCATAGTCAGAGTCTCAAATCCCCCCTGGTGAGAGGTTGAGATTCTGAAGAGCTAAAATGGGCCCACCATCAGGCAGTCCTGAGGTTGGTGGCTCCCTAAAGATCCTCCCTAGTGCAGAGGGAGTCATTTCCCAGGCCAATTCAAAGGTCAGAATCTCTCCATGGGTGGGAAGGATGACTAAGGATGTGGGCAACTGAAGTTGCACAAGGTGAATCCTAATTAAATTCAAGGTCATGCAGCAGAAGAGAGGAGGGAAGGCAAAGCCACATGGAGACTGGATGCCTGGATTCACAGCTCTGTTCCTCAGTGTCATTGTTTTTCCCTGGGCATGTTAAACAATGGTTCATTTGGGGTATTGAAATGAAGAAATGGGAGCTTCTAGTGCCAAGGCTGGAGGTCTTCCATGGGTTTGAATAGCTACAAATCCTCCTTGCTTTCTGCTTTTGGTTTCTGAAAAGCTGTTTAGGAAGTAAGTGTTTTTTCCTGCCAAACGAAAACCAAAGGATTTGGCCAAATTTTATATCAAGACCATGAGTTATTAACAAGCATCTTGACAGCTTTTGGTGCTCGAGATTATGTGTGGGAACTATCATTATAGATATGTGGCCATTCCTCCCCTTGCATGGTCAGTGTCAGCCTTGGTGTGTCCTACAAGGAAAACACCAACTATTAAGTAGCCACACCAAAACTAGCAGGATGTAGCAGAGTCTAAAACCTCAGGAAAAGATTCCTTGGGAAGGGGAAAGCTCCAGATGAATAGGTGCAGCTCTGCCTCAGGGGTGCAGGATCCTCATTGGTGAGTTTGTCACAAGGTGTTTGAGCCATGGCCCTTCACTACCTGGATCTGTTGTTTTGTAATATTCAGCTAATCCAGGCTGTTTCTCTCCTCTCCCATTGTGCAACTCACTGAAGCTCTTGTTAAGCTGTTTTATAACTTACCCTAGAACTTTGTATAACCAGAGGTCAGCAGGGAAAATGGGCAAGGTTCTCCCCTTTGATTCTGTTCCTCAGAGGCATTTACCAAGGTGTGCATGGTAAGGTTGCTTGAAATTCCCCTTAATAAAAGGGAACCAAGTCCAAAAACCAAGCTCAGCAGCCTGTTCTCCTGTAGTGGAATGTTTGGGAAGGATGAGTAAGGTCCTGTTGTCTGGAAGGATTTCTTGGTAAGGCCACACACTTTATAGCCATGGAGTTGTGTACTTTTGCTTCCCCAAGGGACATGCCAGGCCTCCAGAAGGAACCAGGCTTTTGCATAACCCAGATTTCAACACACCTGCCATGAAATCCAGCCACAGACACATGCTGAGTTAAAGCAGCAAGTTAATTATATGAAATTCTGGCAGTTGTTACAGTTGTTTCTTCTTTTTTTTCCCCTTTTTCTTCTTTTCTTTTTCCTCCCAGCAAGCGCAGGAGCTCATCCAGTGTAGCCAAGGACAGGCAGCCATCACCATGGAGTGCAGAGGTTCCTGAAAGCAGGAGTGCTTCACTGGGTAGGTTCTCACTGCTCTTTTGAAGATCTCTGGACAGAGCTGCAGTTCTTAGAGCACTGCTGAAATGATTTATGTGTTTCATAGAGGCACGTGACATTAGTGTAAATTCTTGGGGACAAGTACAAGTAGCTGTAGAGCAGACTTTGGAATTTGGCCAAGAAACCAGGATTAAATGGTTGTGTTTCATAGGAGCAATGCAAGATCACAGATTGATTGGACATTAATTAGAGACCTGGCTGTTTATGGAATATTGCCCTTTCACTACCCACAAATTCTCCATAAACAGCTTATGATTTTTTTTTTTTTCAAATGTGTTCTTATCCACAGTTATCCAGCAAATAAGTTGTCTTCTGTGCCAGAGTGGATATTTATTGTTGGTGATGTTCTCCTCTGATGTGATTCTCTTTCCTGAAGGAACTTTCAGCCTGAAAGTTTCCATAAAATCATTACAATTATTATTTATTGATGGTAATGGCTGGTACAATCTGCAAGCCATCGTGATGGATAGTCCTTTCTGCAGGGAGCTCACGATGAAATGAATGATTACAGATTTGCATTTGCCTGTTCTGCTCCAGCCATTCACTGTTCCAATTAGCATTCCTGCCAGCACCCTCTGTGGTGCACAGACAGAAAAAGGCAGAATGCAAAAGGGACCAAGTGCAGAGGCGTGGGGAGGGGAAAAACAAATCAATGAACAGTTATGGGAACTATTGACTCATGCTGATGGTCAGGGAGGAACTCAGTTCTACATTTTATTTAAAAGTAAAATTTAAAATGATAGGTCATGGCCCCATATAACAACTTACAGTGTGATCCAGAATTTCATTATATCAGAAAAAAAACCTAAAGTACTTACAGGTAGCCATTGGCTGTATCTTTGGAAACAGTTTGATAATGCACCCAAAGCTGTAGGTAGCTGTCCTGTGTCCTGCTTTTATGTAGCAAAGAGGTTTGAAAAGCCATAAGTGAAATACAGTGTTTCAAACTGTTATTGCAGCATTTGGGGATTTGGTATCTCATGGAGAGAAAAACCTTCAGAATGTTTCATCACCATCCAACTTGACTTCCAGCACCCACACATTCAACAAGATCTTCAGTTTTGGGAAGGTAAGTCTCTATTTGCATAATAGCTGAGTACGAACATTGTGTATTCTCATATTTAAAGAATTAGAAGCTCAAAGTACCAAGACACAGCTTTTATTGCTTTAGGATCTCCCTTATTATGTGAATGAGCTTTATTTTGGAAGCACAGTGATTGTGGGTGGATTTTTAAGCTTTGTGGTGAATTTTTTATCCTCTAGGCAGAAACCAGGCAAACCTTGAGACATAATATCATGAAATACAAAATATATATAAATACCCTGAGACACTTTGTTCAGAACTTGTGGAGTTAAGATATTTGCAGTATATTTTCTTTCTTATGAAATTAAAAATATTATGTCAGAGGCTTAGACATTTATTTATTTGCCCATGCTAGTCCTGCAGTGGCATCAGAGGCACTGTGTGTTTATTGTATAGGTATTTAATATTTATAGAATCTATTCCTTTGTAATAGAAATTTGTTACAATGCAGTGGACACTGCTTTTGTGGTTAGGTGTCAAGGCCTACAAACACTTAAGCACACATTTCTCTTGGTAATAGATGAGGAACTTGAAGGGTTTTAGTGAAACTGTTCAGCTGTTAGAATTCTGTCCATGCTGTAACCACAATGCTTTTCATTTACTGCTATCCCTTAAAAAAAGTCTCATCACTGCATTTAGCACCATTCCAAACACAATATTGCTTTCCAGCCCCCCTGAATGTTTGTTGTTCTTCCAGAGGCAGCCCCAGCACTCCACTGCAGGGAGCCTGAGGGCCCTGCTGTGCCAGCTCTTGTCGCGGTACCTGGCACATCCCGGTGCCACGGGAGGGAGCATGGCAGCCAACATCCACCACACCTTCTGCTTCACCAACTCCTCGCTTCTGGAGGCCTTTGCCCAGGAGTTCAGGACCCAGCTGTCCCAGGTGAGTGCCTGGGGCCTTCTCTGGGGGCTGCAGCTGGGAGCTGTGGCAGTTCAGGCACATCAGGCAGGGTTTGGAGCTACCACACGGCCCCTCGTGGGCAGGAGTTGCTCATCTCTGTGTCCAAGTGCAAGTGGGGCACAGTGAGGATGAGTGAATTCCTGTGCATGGGGTTAGCCCAGAGACCTCCAAGCTGAGAACATGGCTTGGAAAGCCAAGGGTCATCCAGCCATCAGCTCATGGCTACCAAGGGTTCTCACCATGCCTGGGCCTTGCTTCTCCTCTTTCTTTGCAGGTCAGTAGAGCAGCATGAGGATGTGGTGTAAATAAGAGTGTTTAAACCTTGGGAAGGCAATAAATTTAATTGTGTATTACCTCAGCAGTATCACTTCATCCTGTGACTCCTGCATCTGGTCCAACAATTCATGATTGAAGCAGTACTTGTCTTTGGGAAAGCAATATAATGAAAGCAAATTAATCCTTTAAAGATAAAGCCTTCTTTTTTTTTTCTTTGCCAAGGTTAGGATTGATATTAATTTTCTTATATTCCTAGTCTTTGGACTCTCTAGGACATTGTGAATTGTAGGGCTTGTCTGAGCAGAGAATTTATTGTACAACCTGGGGTGTGAAGGTAAAACAGTCACACTCTCAGTTATTACCTGCTCCTTGAATGTATTGTTTGCAGACATGCATGCAAGTGCAGTGCCAGCTAAACAACGTAGGTGTACCTCCCAGCAGCATGGCTTCTGGTTGTTAAATAATTTCTTCTGGTTCTTAAAAAATTTCTTACATTTTTATTTGTTAAGGTGCAGCACAACCCAGAGTACCAGGAGACTTTTGTCAACGAAATGGTCTCATTTCTGACACTCATCTCCCAAGTGCAGAATGACACCTCCCTGTGGCACCTGCTTTTGCTGGCCCCAGATGTGTTTCAGGACAACATGCAGCTGCGAGACATCATTGATTTCCTTCAGAATCCAAGCAGGTAAAACAGAGAAGGAGAAGCACTGAAAGCTGCTGGGTTTGTGTGCTGACCTCTAAGGGCATCATCTTTCTTGAAAGAAAGGTCTTACCTTAAAAGCATGATTTGTTTGGGGAATGATGCAGCTCCATGCTAATGCATCTCTAAAGGTGTCTGTGGACTGTGAGCAGTGTGTTGTTTTTCAGTGACTCTTGGGTCATTCTTTTAATGGGAACTTAATATAAACTCTTGAATTTTCTCCCAGCCTGCTCAGAGGCACTGTCATGCCCTTGTGCAGATAGAAAAGCTGGTGAGTCACAGGCACTGCCTTTGGTGGAAGAAAAACCCTCCTGGCTGGATGAAGAAAGCAGCCAGCTGCTTCTTTCCAGAATAGCACAGAGCCAAGTTCAGCTTGCTTTGGAACACCTCAAGCACTTGTAGGGGAGCCATAATGTTGGTTTTTAAAACTGATTTCCTAATCTGCTGCTGGGTTAATCTTTCAAGACTGGTCCCAAGAAAGCAGGGAAGAGAGGGAGCCTGGTTTTCTACCATATGGGCTTTAACACATCTGACTTGAAGAAGAAAGTGCCAGTTATGTACTTGCTCAGTGGTTATATGAAAAACAGAGCTGGCTTAACTGCATTATTTAACTGTACTGAAATATTTGATGCAGTTTGCACCTAGGGCAATACAAATTTCTAAAATGGGCTTAGCCTTGAAATCCCTTTCCTGGGCTGTAGTTTGGCTTAACTCTTCCTGATCTCCAGAAGACACAAGTTACTCAAGATTAAGGGACTCTGTTCCAAATCATCTTCTGGATGTGTGACTGATCCTGCTTGTTACAGTACATGGAGGACACCAAGAAGTTGAGTGTCTTCAGACTGCTTTTTGTTTTTATCTTGCATACACGAGCAGTTGAGTTAAGATGCCAAAAGAAGTTGTAGAAACTTTGGCACTTTGATTTCACCCAGGCTTAGAGGGACTCACTTTTGTTCACTGGTGTGTTGCTGAGGCACTTAGAAACCTGTACATTTAATATCAAGGTAATTTTCCATGCTGCATTGTGAGACCCATGTGTAAGCTGTAATGTCCTTATCCTTAAAGGAGTCAGCAGCAGTGTGGCATGAATTGGAATTTTATTCAGAAGCATTTTGTTCATGCTGCTGTTTCAGTCACAGGATTATTACATTTGGTTGCATTTACTGGCTTGCAGAACCCAGCCTGAGAACTAGCCCTGTTGGAGTGCCCAGGGAGAATTAATATTTACTGTGCTGCCCTGCTTTGCTCTCCAGCTGCAGAGCTGGGGGAAGTTATCATAGGCACAACAAAGAGGCACATAGAATTTCATCACCAGAGCTGTGCAGTGCTTTTATCCCTGGCATCTGGCACTGTAAATGTATGAGTAAAGAGTTATTGCAAAGAGATTGCACAAATAGTACTTTTAATGATGCTTACAAAAGCACATCTTAGCCAGCCTGCCCACGTCTCTTACTCAGGCAGGACTGAACTCCTAAAAAAGTGCTGTACAGGGATTTTTTTTTTTTGTGGTTGAAATATGAAGGTATAGAAGAAAAGAACTTTTGCTCATTGTTGCATCTCTAGGAACCAAGTGATAAACACCACCAGTGTGAAACTGTAACTTCCAAGTCATGAATCCTATAGAAAGTTTAGCAGCAAATTTTATTGCCCACAAAAACCTGGTTTGCAGACTGATTTCACAAATGTTCCTGTTTGTTGCTGAAAGATAGTTTTTCAGCTAAGCATATAAGCTGAGCTTTTTCTCCACAGCCAAAGTCTGCAGAAACCCTGCAAGATTGAAATTAAAGGGCAGCAACAACACTTTTTTCCATGTTTGCTGCCTTCTGATCTGTGTGAGGTGCATCCATTTTTGGCAAGTCTGTGCCTGCCTCCTCCTTGGCTCTGCCATTGCTCAGCTAAATATGTCATTTGTAACTGGGTTTCTTCCCCTCTAAGACTCTTCCAAGCACATCTGCAGAATGAAAATGATGAGCACCAAGCCCAGGAAGCCTGCATGGAGACATTATGGTAAATTAGGAGAGAAGAGATCCCCAGTGCTCTGCTCTCAGTAGCAGCCTGTTCCCACAGATCAGTATGTATTTATTCATGCCACTGAGATCTTTGTGTATCACCTGCACAACCTAAGGCAGGTGAGAGAGAGACATGGTGCATTTCAGTGACCCCACAGCTACAGTGAAGGCTGCTCTTTATACAGGAGAAGAAAAAGGGATTAAAAATCACAGTGAAGTTTTCAGTAACCTGCATACCTGAGCAGGCAGTCCTTTAAATTAGTTCCTCTGTGATACAATATGCCTGACTATCAGCTTGTTCCTTCCTAAGCCTGGAAAACATGCCTTGCTTCCCTGGCAGCCTGGATATTACAGCATGAAAAAGGAAAGAAGGAGAATTGGAAATGGTACCAGTTATTTGTGATCACTTCTTCCTTCCACAGATGTTTTCTCCCCTGGGATCCCTGCTCTCCCTGGAGCCTTGTTTCCTTGGTTCTTGGGGATTTTTAGGAGGGAATTCCCCTGCAGCAGTGAATCACATGGCTGCTGTGTCACATGAGTGTTTTCTGGATTTTAGTGGCCTGTAGATTTTACATAACTCTGAAAAAGTGCATCTAATGGGTGCCACACGAGTGTTTGTGCTGATACACCACCATGGCTTTCCCTGGTGTTTGTATCTTGTGCATGATCAAACCAATCATTAAAAATAGAGGTGATGTCTTGTCTGTCAGACATTTTAAGAATGATAGGCTGTATTCCAGCTGTTTCCTATTAGAGCATATAAACCTGTAACCACAATTTATTTTCCTTTTTGCCCCCTCCTTCAGTGTTGTGCTGGGAGCTCAGAATGTCTCTGCATCTCTGGTGAGCGATGATAGATTCAAAACTGTTCAGAATGAGGTTACAGATTCTCCACTTCCCCTGAACTGCTTGGAGCAAGGTAAGACTCCTCCATTGAGTCATATCTCTGCTGAAAACCTGTGGTGCTGAGGAGAAGCAAACTGCAGGCTAATGAGTAACCATACAGATTGCACACTGTTCAGGGCTCAGCTGTTCAGGGTTCTTCCTTCAGCTTTTTGCAAATGCGAATAAAATGCCTCATTTCAAATGGAAAAGTAAAAAAGGCTTGGGTTTGTCAGTAGACAATGAATTGACATGAGTTTGCAGCCTCAGTGGAAATGGGGAGCAGTATTTTTTCACTTTGATTTGGTTTTTTTGGGGGGTGATGTCAAAATCTGCCTCTGGTTGTGGGCTCTAACTCAGCTTGGTGCAGCAAGGCAGGGGCTGCACAATGAGCTGTTGACATCCTGATGAGCCATTCCTTCAAATCCCTGTCCCTTCAGCAGAGATATCCCCCTCTAACTGGGGATCTGGGAACAGGCAAGGGAAAGGAACTAAATGCTACAAGGGAGACATGGGGATTGCTGTCCCTTCTCTACTTGTTTCATGCAGACTGTGGGAGTTGAGGTGGGTAAGAAGAAAGATGAGGTGTGCAAGAAGGGAAAACATGGAAAGTGGCTGGTGAGAGGATTGGGCACATGGGGATATCAAGATGAGTGTAAATGGCTGTGGAGGACATAAATGATGCTGCAGACAGAGCTTATGTGTGAGCAGTAAAAAAGCAACCCTAAATGAAGGGAAAGAAACCATAATAAATCCTTGGCCACCTTCCTCTGCATTACTGACAGCAAAGTGCCCCTAAAGCAGGAGGAGACCTCTGTCAACATCCAGATCACAGGGGCATTGAATAGTTCCTGAATGATTTCAGCACAGAAAGGCACTTCTAGGAGTCCATCTTCACTTCCCTTGAAAGGCCAAGAAGAATTACACCCCAAAAGAAAACTCAGATTTGTAACCAGGTTATTGTGGATTGTGGTAGGAGCCTGACTTCATATGTGCATATTGTCCTGAATAGATTTGCCATTATAGCACCTTTCAGGTTCCAGAATTATGTGATCTTTACTAATATTCTTTTCACATTTTTGTTGTAGATAAAGAAAGAAGTTGGGTGACCAGGTCTATTTGTAATTCCTTTGTTCACTGGAGAGACAATCACACTTTAGTATCTGAATTGGAGGAAGTTCTAAGGTGAGACATTAGCTAAAGGGATATTACTAACAGTGTAATTCAAATCTATGATCTTTGCTCTAAATCACCTTACATTTCCACTTGCATTGATTTCATATTCACTAAAACACTTTTTTGTTCCCCTCCAGAAAAATAAAGTCACCAGAGATTGGTGGAAAGCTCTCCAAGAGGTCCATTAATTCAGATGATTTAGAAGCCATACAAAAGCATCTACATCGTTTAACAGGCTTTGAGGAAAAAATGAATAGAAGTGAATTAAAAAGCTTAAATCTATTCAGAAATTTGAAGAATGAAACATTACAGAAATTGTATGCATTTCTTGAACTGGGAATGAATCCACACCATGATTATAAATTAAAGGAACCATATAATAAGGAAATAATTGATGAAATCTATAACTTCACGTCACTGCAATTACAGAGTGACTTTAATGGTACTTCCATTTTCAATACAATGACCCACTGGAAAGAAATTCAGAGGGCTTTAAAATTAGCTTCAAAGCTTTGGAATCCAGCTCTCCAAAGTAATTCCAGTTTTAGTACATTGAAAACTAAGGATGCTCTCAAAATGTTGCTCTCCACAAGCATGCCATCACTTCTGGAAGGTCTCAGAGACCATTTGAGTGGATTGGAAGAAATCCCATCTGTGTTTTCTGATGATCTGCTTGAGCCTGACTCCTACAGAAACTTCCCAGAGCAGCTCCTAGCTGTCGAGGAGATGTTTTTTAGAATGATGGGCACAAATGTAGGCTATCAGTACCTCCTGCTGCCCGTGTTTGAGCTGATGAGGGCTGTAGAGAAGTCCATGGGGGAGGCCTGGTGGGATGAGCTGAACGTCTACTGGCGCATTGGGGAGAAGCTGAGATCCATGAGGTGGAATAACACAGCCATCGTCGCCTATGGGCAGTTCTTGGAGGTGTTAAACAGCCATTTGCAAAAGCTGAATAATAAATCAAGTGATGTCTTCAGTGAGGAGCTGGATCAGCTGTCAGAGCTCATAACAGCTGTGTTTAAAGAATTTGGGGAAAGCTCTGGAGTAGCCAATATCTCACAAGTCACTCAAGCCATCCAGAAGACGTTGAACATCTTAAAAGACTTACAGCTGAATTATAATGTCAGTGCATTAAAATCTATAGATCTTTTCTTTAATTTTAACAATAAAACCTTGGAGAGCTTGTCTGAACTTCTGAGAACAGGAATGAAAATCCTTCATTATACAAGTGCCAGTGAAGATTCCAGTGAAGACATAATTAAACCCATCTATAATTTAACACATCTTCTACTGCAGGAGTTCAGCCAGTCTCCCTCACAGCACAATTCCTCACTACAGCCAAAAGTTTGGGAGTTCTTGAGATCAGCCTTGGATCCTTTCCTTGAGCCCAGCAGCGATGGCTACAGGACGCTCCAGAACTGCTCCTTTGAAGATGTGCTTGCCATAGGCCTTGAGGTGCTGTTTGAAAATGCCACTCTAAGGGAGTCCTCAGCCAGGAGCCCCTGCAAGCCCCTCTTGCATTCCTTGGGCGTGGAGGGTGGGACAGGGAGCAATGAGACCTTTACCAGGCTGTTCCAGCTGGCCATAAGCAACCTGCAGCTGTCCCCAGAGTTTGCTGCTGCCTACAACAATAGCAGGGAGAGCTTTGCCCAGGAGCTGTCGTGCCTCACCCGAGCTCTGCGTTTGTCCCTGAGTTTCCTCTCCAAGTTAGACCTTGTCTCTGGGCTGGGAAACTCGTGGCTGCAGGAGAAGGGGAGAGCTCTGAGTGCAGCCACGGAGGGGCTGGTGCAGGGTGATGCCTGGTGCCCCATCCCAGCCCAGGATGTGGGTGATGTGTCCCCATCCCAGCTTCTGAACGTGCTCCTCCCTGCCCTGCTGAATGAAACAGCGCTGAGCTCCCTGAATTCCTCTGGCAGTGCCACAGCCTGGGATGGGCTGCCTGTGTTCTCCCTCCTGCCAGCAGCTGCTTCCATGAGGAACAGCAGCCTCTACGAGCTGCTGCAGGTGGGCAGAGCTGCCTCCAGGCAGCCCGAGTGGGGACACTTCTCCCGGCTGTGGCACGCCACTGGCAGCCTGCTCACCTCCAAATGGAGCCTGACAGAAGTGGGTGAGTATGTGGAGCTCCTGCAAATGATGAAGAAAGCTCTAATCCTCGTGGACTTTGGGGTGGCTCCTGGAAAAGCATTGGTGCATCAGATCTTTCGGAATTCTACTGAAGCGATGGAATCCTCAGATCTCAGTGATTTGTACAGTTTATTAAAACTCCTCTTCAGTTCAACTTCTGCCACAGACAACACACTGGACTTGGAAAGAATGTTTCAAGAAATACTTCCTCTGTATGAAGGGGGTGGTGAAGGACTGTTCTACTCTAATCCCTATGGAAAAGAGAATCAAGATGTTCTGACTATGGCTGCAGTGATTTGGAATGAGATCATTTTAAACAGGACTGATTTTATTGCAGAGAATGCATGGGAGGTTATCAAAATGCTTGCACTCGATGCAATCTCGCTCAAAGACATTGAAAGTTATCTCAGCACAAATGAAAAAGTGTCATCATTGTTTTCTGACTTCTTGTTGACCCCTGAAACTTTTGAAAATTTCGCAGAACACCTTTTGTCCCTTGAGAAACTTCTTGGTGCCATGGCAAAGGTGAATAGCAGTGATCATTATCTGCTGATCTCTTCTTTGTCTAAGCTAATGCAGAAGCTCCCTTCTGGAGGGCAGGAAAACGAACTTGATGCTTTCTGGCACATTGCTGAAGGTCTGCAATCCTTGAACTGGAGTAATCCAGACAGTCTCACTGCCCAGTCACTTCTGGACATGCTGCAAAATCTGCTAAATACACTGGAAAATGACTCCAGCCTTCCTTTCAGTGAGGAACTGAAGCAGCTGCTAAACTTTGCATCTTCCATCTTTGAGCTGTATGATGAAGAAGACTCTGTGGGAAGCAACCTCTCCACATACTTGCAGGCCATGCAGAGGGGTATCTTAACTTTGAAAGGTTTGCAGGAAAGGTATAACATCAGAGAGCTTGAATCTCTCAGCCTGTTACTCGATTCTTACAGTAACCATACCCAGAGACTGATGGAAATGTGGGGAGCAGGAATGAAAGTTCTTCATGAGACCAACTTAAACAAAACATTGGAGGAAAAAATGGCCAGTATCTATAATTTCTCACATTTTCTACTGCAGGAGTTCAGCCAGTCTCCCTCACAGCACAATTCCTCACTACAGCCAAAAGTTTGGGAGTTCTTGAGATCAGCCTTGGATCCTTTCCTTGAGCCCAGCAGCAATGGCTTCAGGACACTCCAGAACTGCTCCTTTGAAGATGTGCTTGCCATAGGCCTTGAGGTGCTGTTTGAAAATGCCACTCTAAGGGAGTCCTCAGCCAGGAGCCCCTGCAAGCCCCTCTTGCATTCCTTGGGCGTGGAGGGTGGGACAGGGAGCAATGAGACCTTTACCAGGCTGTTCCAGCTGGCCATAAGCAACCTGCAGCTGTCCCCAGAGTTTGCTGCTGCCTACAACAACAGCAGGGAGAGCTTTGCCAAGGAGCTGTCGTGCCTCACCCGAGCTCTGCGTTTGTCCCTGAGTTTCCTCTCCAAGTTAGACCTTGTCTCTGGGCTGGGAAACTCGTGGCTGCAGGAGAAGGGGAGAGCTCTGAGTGCAGCCACGGAGGGGCTGGTGCAGGGTGATGCCTGGTGCCCCATCCCAGCCCAGGATGTGGGTGATGTGTCCCCATCCCAGCTTCTGAACGTGCTCCTCCCTGCCCTGCTGAATGAAACAGCGCTGAGCTCCCTGAATTCCTCTGGCAGTGCCACAGGCTGGGATAACCTGACCATGTTCTCCAGTGTGGCACAGGATGAGCTCCACAGCCTGCTGCAGAGGCTCCTGCAGAGCCTCACCACAGGCAGCTACTACACAAGTGCCTGGGATGTGTTTGACAGCTTCCTCAGCACCAAAAGGAGCCCAGCTGAAGGAGCTTCCCTTGCAAGGCTGTTGGAAGCAGTGGCAAGTGACTCTGCCAGTGATCTGTCAGCTCTAGAAATCACAGAAGCCACCTTCTACATTCTCAAGGTGCTGAACATCCCTGGCCTGCTAAATGAATTCAATATGAGTTCCAGTTCACCTCCTCTCTCCAACAAAACCAGTTTTGACACTGTGATTGATATCGTTGCTCATCACTTCACTGTTGTGGCAGAAACCCTTTACAACAAGACCCTGCCTTGGACTCTGAGTGACCACACTCTGTCCCCAGCCAGCTTGATCACACAGTGAGTTTGGGATTTGGGAATTGTAATTCCATGCGTGGGTTGTGACCACCATTCTCATTCCAGCATGAGAAGTGTGGAATTTTCTTCCAGTGGAACAACCTAAGCCTGCAATCCCTGTAATTTAGGACACAATGTATAATGTGGGTTAAATTGAAGCAGAGGAAACTTCTCCTTGAGCTGAAAGTACAGCTGAAAGTCAGACTTAGAAAAATTTTTGTGTGTTGGCACACGTATCAATGCAGTGGAACAGAGTCCTGAAGGAGTCTCACCATCAGTGGTAGGCTCTTGGGAAAACCTTCCTTTGTGGGATGACTCTCTAATTTTTGACCCTCAGTCTCCCTTAGGTGTGCCTTTCCATCTGTGTAATGCATCCATCACATAGATGTGAACTTTTCAAGTGTGTTTTCTTATTTTGAGAGTGAATGACAGCTTTGGGAAATAACAGCAGAAAGAACTGATGGAATAAAACTGGGGGGGGTACCCACTTAGGAGAGATGGCTTTCATCTGGAATTCTTATTTACTCTGCTGAGGAGCAGCAGCCACAGCTGACAGGTCCCTCACTAATACATACCTTGTTTTTGAAAGTGAAGCTGATTTAAATTCCTATCTTATTTTTCAGATTTCTGTTTTTAGAATTTCAAAACACCATCTTGCAGGTGACAGCGAACAACAGCTATAACCCATACCTGATGTGTTTAATGAATTCTGCAGAAGCTGAGGATGGGGAATTGACAGGTGATCATGATTTCATTAATGCTCAGGGGCCTCAGCTGCAATGTGTTTTGTCTAATGGAGGGAAGGAATGGTGCTGCATGGTTTTATCTGCTGGCAATTAACTGGAGCTGTGAGACATGGGGAAGCCAGACTGGGGTTTGGTTTGAGTTGTGTCACATTGGGATTATGAGTTTCCATCCCAGTCTCTCCAGAGAAGGCACATCTCTTCTTCTCAGTGTGATGACAGGATGCTGACACTCAGACAAAGCAATCTTGCAAATAGAAACTTCTTTCCCTTCACAGCTTTTTGTAGCTGTAATATGACAGCAGTTATTTCTGAGAGCTAACATGGTGTTTCACATAGATACTCGTCTCGTGTGCTTATTGTAACACCCAAGAGGTTTTACCTGTGCACCAGCATGGGCTGGATTTCACTAGGAACAGAGCACCTACTTGAACTCAATCCCTTATAACCCAGATTACAGTCTGGGCCTTGCTCTGTGATTTCAGAGGTCCTCAGCCATGGAGGTTTGATGGAAAATAGCAATGCTCAGTTGGCCACAGAATAAAAGTGCTGATATTCCCTCAGTGAAGTTTCTGGCATTTTTGTCTGGAGTAACTATTGTTTTTTTCCCCTGCACAGAAAACATCGCACTGCTTTTGAAGCAAACTCATCTGAAAAAGAACTCTTTTATGCAAAATAATACCTCTGAGAAACATTCATCCATACCAGAGCTCCTGAAGCTAAAAGTGAGTCTGCTTTAAATGCTGACTTGAAGGACATCCCGCAGTGATACATGAATGTGCAATGGTGGTTTTGAAAAACAGAGTATGGAAAAGAGTTTTTTTAAGAGAACAGCTGATAAAAACTAGGGCTGAAACTCTGTGTTCTGCATGCTGCCTAGATTTGAAGGTCACCTGTAAACTGGGTTGAGGAACTTGTTCTTTTATCTGTCCCTACTGAGTGTACACCCATTTTTCAGAGAAGGTAGAGGTGTTCCTGTGTTCCCATGTGCTGGATAGGATGGCTCTGTTTGCCACCAGCTGTCCCAGGAGGATGAGCACTGCAGAAATGGCCAGTGGCAGCATATTTCTTAGTGCGCCACTAGTTTTAAAATTCAGTATACTGAGACTTCCTGAAGCACCTTGCAGAGCTGCAATGATTCTAGAATGCCTCAGCTTCTCTTGAGGAGCAGGCAGGGAGGAGTTCTGAAAGGCAGAGATAGGGATTAGATACCTCTGCCCTGCTGAAAATCCATGGAATTGTGCACTTCTAATTGGCAGTTAGCAGCATGACTAACTGGCTTACTGCCTAAGGAGCTGTACCAGCCCCAGTGTGGCTGGAGTCAAGTCCCCACATGCTCCTCTGTCCCCAGATGTCACACAACACCAGAATGGCTCCTGAGGTGAAGCACCAAGGTTGATTCATGGAGTTCCCTCACCAGCTTTGGGTTTGGCAGTGCCTCATTTGAACAAAATGCTTCTTCATGACTGCACTAATAGCATGCATGCACTTCAGTCTATTGCTCCATATGAGAAATAGCATTTAAAAGTCCTTTTAAAAAAAATACAGCAGTGTGCAATGTTGTTGCTGTGTAATATATCTGTAACAATAATATGATGAGCCTCAGTGTGACAGGTACTTAAGGGCATAAAGCTGAAAATAATTCTTCCCCTAAGAGCCTGATAATGTAAATAATGATGTCAGACAAGAGGGAAGCCCATAATAGAAAAGGACTATAATTTTACACCATTTGGCAGATGAGGAAGCTCTGACTTGTGGCCAAGTCCCTTTCCTGTGCTGCAGTAGATGACCAGGTGGTATCTGAAGGGCTAAACCTGTTGTGCAAGGTAGATTTATTTGGTCTCTGAGAAGATTAATTAATAAACAGGTAAGTCCAATGGAGTAATGCTGTCTTAAGTGTGTTGGGCAGGGGAAATGACATATTAAGGTTTGCAAGGTTTATTAGATCCAGCCAGGCCTGCCAGAAGCTCACACAATGATTGTCACAAGCTGTTCCATTGGAGACCTTTTGAATGAACTAAAAATATATATATTTCAAAATCCTAGTCCTAAGGAGACAGAGAAAGGGACAGCTAGACTCTTTAAAGCTTGCCTTTTATATTCTGTCATCTAACTGGTGTTTGTGCATTTTTCTCCCTTTTTTCCCAAATGTCCTTTGAAGATCTCTCGCCTCCAGGATCTGACAGCACTTCTGTGTGACTCTGAGAGCTTTCAGTCCATCCAGCAGCTCTGCCACCTCCCTGAGGCTCCCTCTGGGGAGCTGTGTGAGCAGGGCCAGGCTCAGGAGCAGCTCCTCCGTGCTGCTGAGCTGAGCAGCCAGCTGGTGGCCAGCGTGCTGAGTCACAGGAGGATCTCCCAGGAGCTCCAGAATGTCCTCATTGGGGATGCCACAGACATCCAGGCACAGCTCAAGTGGTGAGGCTCTCTCTCTGAGCTAGACTGTTTTAGTATTCTCTTTATGGAATGACTTCTTGCCTTCTCTTTATATTCTCACTTTTGTTTGCTGCTTTGTTTTTCCAATTCAGGCTTCAAGAAAATGTACCAGAAATTGCATTCTTTCAAGAGATTCCTCAGTATGTGGCTACTTTGAATTCCATGCTGAATGTCACTGAGGGTTTTACAGACTCCAGCAAGCAAGGTACTCTTCTGTATTTTCTTTACAATGTTGGTAAACATCACCACTGGTACCACACTTGCTGCTGGAAATCCCAGAACTGCCCAGCTGCCAGGAAGAACTGGGAATGAAATAACCATACACCATGACCTTGGGATCCTTAATCTGGGGTACTTCCAGAGCCTGTTCAAGACCACACTTTGTTTGCTTTACAAAAAAAGCACCAAGTCTTTCCATCTGAGCAAATTTTGCTGTCCTGAGGTGTGATAACTTCCGCCCAAAAACCAGACTGTAAAATGTAGGGAGTAATGACTGTATGTTCCAAGTTTTTGTGACCTTTTTCTTATGAGCAGTGAGGTACCACACTCCCATACTTCACATAAGTGCTTGAGATTTGCTGTGTGTCTGGAGAAAGCTGTAACATCAATTGTTCTTTGACTGTTTATTCCAGAAAAGTTAAGAGATGTGTTTAAAAATGTGGAGCAGCTCAAAGAGGACCTCAGAAACACAACAGGAATGTCTACAGCCAGCATTGATGCTCTTCTGGAAGCAGCTTTCCCAGAAAACAGCAGTCAGGTAAGTTTGCTGTTATCCTTCAGGGAGATCTTGCTGCTTTCTACTGCTCAGACCATTAAAACTTATAATTTGAGCAGATCAGTGGGTGTGTGACAGCACAGATGACCCCACAGGGACAGACAGAGGACAGCAGAGCATGTTATGGGCTGGGAAAGCCACCAGGAATGCAGCAGGAGCATCACTGTTGTCAGCCCAGCCATTGGAGACTGGGAGCCACATGGTAACCCTTGGGCTGTCACCAGGAGCTGGGCAGCAGCCAGGAGAGGAATGGCTCTGATCTGGAGCAGGGCACAACTCTCTGGGACACACTCAAGGGGGCTGAGCAGGGTTTTCAGTTGTCCTGGTCACTGGGAAGTTGTCCCAGTCCAGGTGCAAAAGTGCATTTATAACCACAACGTGTGAGAGCACTCAGGGTCCAAAAATACCCTCCCAGAATGAGAGATGAGCTTCCCTTCCTCAGCCTCCTGCTCCTGCAAGCAGAGCTCCAGATGCTTTCCCCCTTCCCAGCCATCTTGTCTGGGCTGGGCCCCAAAGAGAGTGCTCTTTTCCAAACTTCACATGCATCAGTCAGTGAGAAATTGAAGCCACAAAAGTTTTTACTACTGTGCAAGCTGGGTAGTAAAACACAGTCCTTAGGATTTGTCCCTGGGAGCAGGAGTAATGGGCAGGCATTTTCTGGTTCTTGGGTGGTTGAAATATGGCTCTGTGGAAAGAACAACAGCCAGGCAAGATTAACCCAGGCATGGTGGAGTGTGCAGTACACCTTTAATAATTCTCTTTTCCCTTTGTGCACACCCAGCTCCTCTCTCAGCTGCTGCAGCTGGAGTCCTGCAGTGCCCACCCCACTGACCCACAGCTGCAGGTGGTGCTGCAGGAGCTGTGCAGCCTCCCTGTGCCAGAGAGGACTCGCAGGACCTACCTCCTTGGGGTCACCCTGCTGAGACACTTGGACATTTACAATTTCTTGTACAAGGTTAGTGCTGGATTTTTGGAGTGTTTTCTGCATGCCCTGGCTGAAAGGTTATAAAATATCATTGCAGTGGCCAGAAGCTACACTGATTTACACAAGCCAAAGATCAGGCTTTGCTCATGCAGTAAGTTTTATTGCATATCCATGCTGTGACAGCGTGGATATAAATGAGAATCCCAGCTGGTGTAAAGCAGCAAACCTCATTTAAAGGCACTGGACCTACTCTAAATGCCTCCCTATCTGCTAGTATCCTTTATGTGCTGTCACAACCTTTTGAACACTCCCAGCTGACTCAAAAATGAGCTAAATTTTTTGATGCCTTGAAAAGGGAAGCCCTGGAAAAAGTCCTGTAAGATATCTTTTCCCTATCTATTTGGAACTAAAAGTTACTAAATTATTCAAATTTCCACCCCCCACCCCCAGCTATAGCAACAGCATCTAAGAAAACATTCATGAAGAAGTGAATAGTGAGCATGTATTTAAAAATACAGGAGTGATCCTGGGCAAAAAAAAAGTTGTTGAGTGATAATGCCAATGAATTTGGGCTCAGGTCAAAAGTCACTCGTGGTGTTTGACACCTGTGCTCTGTGAAATGGGAGATTTGGTCATATCCCAGCCAGTACATGACACATATTTCCCAACTGTAGTTTGGAAATACACTGTTAGATTATGTAATGTTCAGGTGAATGGTTTGCAAAAGTGCTTGGGGGATTTAGGAATAATAATCCCATTCATTTCCCATGGGACACCCACTCTGTAAAACCTCCTTGCAGTTTTGAAAATCCCACAGTGCTCATGTTTGAGTTAACACAATATGGGCGTGTGCATGCCTGTGCATGCAGATTCCTGCTCATCATAATTGATTTCCTTCCTGCCTCTTGCAGATGTTTTTCCCTAAGGAACTTCAGAAACCCATGGACAAGATGTTAGGCCTTCTGACAAAAATGAAATATTTCAGACACCAGGTTGAATCTGGCATTGATCCATTGCTACAAGCTATTCATTCCCTGAAAAAGCTCCGACAGTCCAGGAAAATGCCACTGACTAAGGTATGTGTAGCCTGCATGTGCTTTTGAGGCAAAATACCACTGAAATGGTTTCCACAATCATTTCCTACCCTAGAAGCCACAGGTGCATTAAACATAGATTCCTTTTCAAAGCAACAGTGTTCTGAGGAAAAGCTCTATCAAACTTATCTCTGGAAGTGCTCAAGGCCAGGCTGGATGGGGCTTCTGGCAGGTGTCCCTGCCCATGGCAGGAGGTTGGAATGAGATGAGCTTTGTGGGCTCTTCCAACCCAATCCATTCTGTGAGTCTGTGTTGCCTTCCTGGGGGAGTTTTGATTTGGAGCAGTGGGACCATCATGTGCTCATGAGTGGGGGGGGAACACTTGGAGCAAGAATGCCTTAAAGGAGAGAGGATTTGCAGCAAAATACTGGTAGGATCAGCTGGAGAACTGCTCACTAAAGGCAAACCCACCAAAGTCAGCAGCAAAAAACTGCCTTAGCTTTAGTGTGCATTAGATCACACCCAAAGCCTCAGAGTGCCCAAAACATTCAGTACAAACCCATTACTGCTCTGACAGCTGCAGTAACTCCAGGGTGCTCTGCCTTCATCCAGCACAGTGCCCAATCCATCTCTGATCCATGGTCCAGGAGAGCACAAGTGACAGGAATTGTCCCTGGTCATCATTCTGCCTGCACATTGCAGAGCCACGTGCAGCCATGGGCTGGATGGGGACAGTGATGTGCACATCCATGTGACAAATGTGTGTTGTAACCCAGGTGTGTGAATGTCACCAGGCACACATGATAGGGAATTTCTCTGCACACATTGGAGGCTCTTCCTACATTGGTTGTCATACCTGGAAATAAATGTGCCACCTCTGTCATAACAAAAAATACATGATTTCCATAGAAAGTTCCTATTTTGGTAAATGCAAACCTGTCATAAGAAAGCAGTATAAAAATGTTCAGTGCTTTCCTTCTCATTCTGTTATTTCTCTCCAAGTGGGGTGCTTTCAGTGTGCAGGATTTATTTGTGTTTTGTCTTTTCTGCAGGCATTATTTAAACCAAACAACTCTGGGATAACACATGGCACTTTTAAATCCATGTCAAAAATCCTCTGCAACCAGGAGATCACGCCCTTGTTTTTTGAGTCTTTGCTTCCAGACTTTGGAGACCCTGTAAGCAACAGTTCTCATGCAAGGGATGTCTATGTCCAAAAGCTGATGAGGAAATATGGGATTCCTCAGGATTCCAGTAAGTCTGGCTTTTCCCTAGGGCACAAACGTTTCAGAGCTGAACTCTGCTATTTCCAGACAGATCTAGTGCTGAGCTATTCTCCATATGTCTCTGAGGGCTGTAAGTGCTCATTATTTATGGTAGCTGAAGATCTGCACTGCCCTAATTATTGGTGGTTTATTTCCATAAATGTTCAAAGGGAAAACTGCCTGTGCAGCAGAGCAGTGCTTGACACTGCACTGTCTCCCATTTGTTGATGATCTGGTCCTAGGGCTCGACAGGTCACTGCTTTTTCTTGATGTGTAGTTTTCCTGACTGTACTGACATTATTAGCTCCTCTGAGTTCACAAAACTCCATTTAACCTTCAAGCAGATAATGTTGGCTCCAACAGAGAGACTCTTGTTGTCTTGAGTTCAGCAACAGGAGATCTTGGGGGTGGATTGCTTTTGTCAGGATGCATTAGATCAGTCAGTGAAGAGGGCCCTGAAGTCATTCACTGGCCACAGCAACAAACTGGGCAGATGGGAGAAAAAACACACTGGCAGCTTTCTTGTGTCTGGTCTGTTTGTTCTCTGTGTAATTTGCTTGTTTTTCTCCCCTTGCAGCCCCATTTTGCTTATCCTTTTACCTGGACCTGGTCAAGACCCCCACCGGAGCTTTGATTTGGTCTTTCTTAAAACCAATGGTGCTTGGGAAGATCCTTTTCACACCAGACACCCCAGAAACTCGAGCAATCATGGGAAAGGTATGGCTCTGCTCCAGGTCATCTGCATACACCCACTGCACAGGGCTGTAATTTATCTAGCACGGGCTTGTTTCCCTGGGAAGCAGAGGGCTGCTTTCTCACTGTTTGGAGTATTCATCTTATTATATTTCCCTACTTGCCTTGCTGGCCATATGAGTCATCTTTTGTCTTTGATTGAATCTTCCTTCCAGAAGCTGCTGTTGGTCTAATATTTACAGGACAATTGTTTAAGGCCTCCAGCTTATCAAGCTTCACCCCCATATTTTCAGGCAGTAAGAGAGATGTGTCTCCCAGGACAAATGCTGTAACCAGTGCTTGTTCACAGGCAGACCAGAGGCAGAAGGAAAGCAGATATTCAAGACATACCCTAAATATAATATTTTTCAGTACTTAAATAAATCCAGTGTGTTAAGGAGTATTTTGCCAAACAATGAGAGTATGCTAGGAAAAATCATAAGGAAAAGAAATGTGGTCTCAACTGTTTTATTGATTTATTTATTGGTTAAAATCTGTAAGGTAATGAATAAATTAATCCTTTTATGTTGTGGGCTTCTTTTGTAGTCAAATGCAACCCTGGAGCAGATGGCTGAGTTAGCCCTGAAGTCCCAGGAGTGGCTGGACCAGTCTCCTGTCATCCTGAATTCACTGACTAAGTTAAACCAGACAGTTCCAATGATCAAGGTATGACTTCCTACCTGCCCTCTGCCTCTTGCCAGGAGGGAATCTGTTCACTGAAGTAAACTGGGGTTCCAGGGACATCTTAGGTCAGCTGGGGAGACCCCTCTCAGGGTGTCCTGGACCTCACAGTTTCTGCCTGTTCCTTAACAGAGATGCTCCTGCCTCACCTTTCCCTGCAAATTCTCTTTCTCAAATGAACTGTTTGTAATATGCTCCCTGACCCTGGCTGTGCTGGGGCCTGCTGGAGGGCTAAGATGAGCAGGGAACACTCTTCAGTTTGTAAATTAACTTTCTGCTTGATGGACTGATCCAGCCAGCCAAGACCAGGCAAGAAATGAATTTTTCAGAGAATGAAACAGTATCTATAATAAGCATGTAGTTCTGGCTACACACATAAGAGCTGGAAGATGTTTTGTACTTCAGTGAATGTAAATAAAATTTCTTTTTCCCCCTCCTAAGAAAGCTTGCCTGGATACAGAAAGCAGTAGACTGTAATATTACACACACTTGTTTCCCATTCTCTGTAGTAAAAATTGTCTCCTTTTCTTACAAAAATGAGATCCCTGGAAGCCAAAAGCATTAGCAGTTAATTTTAGGGGCTGGAATTCATTCTAATTTCCATGGCACCAAGAGAAAATCCAGAGTGGAATATGCAAAAGTGAAATGAAATGCTCTCTGCTGATTGCAGTCATTGGTGGAATAATGAAATATTCAGCCAAACAAAAACCTGTGCTGATCTCCAAGTGAAGTTTTGGTTGCCTGTGCATTGGGCACTGGCTGTGTTCACAGGACTTAAAACAGACACAAGGGAAATTTACTTCTAGAATAACTAAAATCATCCATGATTTTTTTGATGGGACTCCAGTGCCTGGTGGAGACTCAGTGGGCATCCTTTCTTGACTCAGAGAAGCACTGACTTGGATTTAGGGAGCTTTCTATGACGTTCCCATTGCTGGCATTTCCCCATCCTGATGCAGAGTGAAGGGAGTAGGGAGGGGACAGTGCAAATACCCAGTGAAGGCAGCTGCTCTGTGGTGGTTTGGAATTGCACAGTGGGTGAACTCAAGGAGCTTCTGGTCAAACTGATGCTTTGTCTTTGTCTGCTTATTGGTAGAACGCCCTGCAGAATCCCTTTGTGCAGGTTTTTATCAAGCTGATGGTGGATCTGGACGCAACTGAGCTCCTGAGTCAGATAAATGAGCTGGGTGAGTGTGTCCACGATGTGCTGCCCTCTTCCTTACTTGTACTTCAGGCCTGGGAGCTCCAGGTTCAGCCAGCTGCAGCCATCCCATAGTCTGCTCTGCTCTGGCCCGTGCTGGAGGCTCCAGGGCAAGGCAATCCCAGTGATGCAGGAATCTTGCAGGGAAAAGGCTCTTAGAGAGCAGAGTGCTGGTGTGGAGATGT
Source organism: Zonotrichia leucophrys gambelii (assembly GCF_028769735.1). Lineage (NCBI taxonomy): Eukaryota > Metazoa > Chordata > Aves > Passeriformes > Passerellidae > Zonotrichia > Zonotrichia leucophrys. Next base: position 10,477,545 of record NC_088177.1, read on the forward strand.
TTCCCCTGGGTGTTGTGGGTGCCGGGACGGGAGCTTTGCCGCGGTGTGTGGCCACTGGAGGACACTGTTTAGCCGTAATTATGGCTTCAAATGAGCTGCCTGGGACTCGGCTGGAAAATGTTGTGGAGAGCTCCCTTGCATTGCAGCGAGGTTCAGATCAGAACTTCTCCAGAGCAGAAGAGCCAGGGATCACATAAATGTACCCAGGCTGATGGAGCCAGGGGCATCAATACAGGAGATGCTCTGCTGCAGTTTGGTGGGTGTGCAAGGCCCTCCAAGGTGGCATTTGGAGCTGTGCACTGTGAGAATCACCAGTAACAGTGGGGTTGGTACATCCCTGTGAGTCCATGGGGATCCCAGTCCCTTCCTGCCAGCCTTGCTGTCCCTACCTGCTGTGGCAGTGAGTGGCCAGGCATGTCACCATGAATCCGGACTGTGGCAGCAAACCCAGCAGCAGCCAAGAGTCATTATGGTCTGTTGCAGTCATTTACATGCAATTGGTGCTGACCCCTGTGTTATTCATGAGCAGCAGCTCCTGCCTTAGCTCCCCATAAAGCCACGGAGCCTGCAGCAGCTGTTCCATATTAGTTACCTTGCATTATGCAGCCACCTTTGAAACCTGCTGGCAAACAGCAGCATCTTTATTAACTGCAGCATCAGGTTGAGTCCACACATCAGCACAGCATTCACAGCTCTGCCTTGATGTGCCTGGATAAAGCATGTCCTCCCCTGAGACACAGCAGCTCAAAAGGAGAGTTGATTACCTCCTAAACCAGAGGGTGTGGAAGGAATGGGGAAACAATGCACCACGTGCATGTCTAAAGCCCCAGCAGGTTAGTGGGGACTTGTGATTTGGGATGGCTGTCACATCCCATTGCTGGCATCCTCCCAAAGGCAAGCTCACGAGCATATTACAAATGATTAACATAAAAACTGGGTCAACAGCATGCCTCCATTGCATTGCTGAGTGCAGAAATGTATTTCACACTGCATATTTAGCAGGATGCCTTTTCGTTTGTTTTCTTTCCTCCTTTCTGGTGTCATCAGCAGCGTGAAGGAGTGGAAAGATGGAGTGGGATTTCTGCTGGGTGTAGTGATGCTGGAGGGGTTGTTTGTGGGGTTTTTCCCTAGATGACATCCGGCTGGAGCTGCAGAACAACGCTGATGTTGTTGAGCAGCTGAACACTTTGGCTGCCCTGGCTGTGAACGTCTCGTCCTGCGTCTCCTTCAACCGCATCCGGCCAGTGCAGGACTTGGACGAGATGGAAGCGGTGGCTAAGGAGCTCTTCCTGAAGAACGAGCTGTTTGCAAGTATGTGACACTCCCAAATCCCTCTGACAGTTAAATTCTGCCTGATAGAGTGTGAGAATGCAGCATAAAATATTTGGCTTTTCACCAGCAGCTGTTGTGGTCACAGCTCCCACCACGCTGCAGTTGATTTGGAGCAGCTGTGTGTGGGACCTTTTCATTGCTCCTCTTCCCTTACACCTCCCCTGTCTGTGGTCAGCTGGTGATTCCTCTTGGTTAATTCTCAATTTGAATAAAATCCCACTGCCCCAAGGTGATCTTTGAGCAGTCTGAAAGGAAATGGCTGCAATGGGAAAAGGTGCTTTAATCAAGAAAGGTATCGCAGAATCATTCAGGTTGGGAAAGACCTTTAAGATCCTCAAGTCCAAATATGAGACAATTCAATTTATTAGAAAGTCATAAAGCACTTGAGATATTCCAGCCAAAGACCATAATGGTGTACTGTGTCTTCTAAGTCACACTTTTCACATTTGTGGGATTGGATTGTGGGATCAGACAACAGGGAGGGATCGAGGTACAGGACTTGGATGAGATGGAAGCGGTGGCTAAGGAGCTCTTCCTGAAGAATGAGCTGTTTGCAAGTATGTGACACTCCCAAATCCCCCTGACAGTTAAATTCTGCCTGATAGAGTGTGGGAATGCAGCATAAAATATTTGGCTTTTCACCAGCAGCTGCTGTGGTCACAGCTCCCACCACGCTGCAGTTGATTTGGAGCAGGTGTGTGTGGGACCTGCACATTGAGACCTCCTTTTCATAGCTCCTCTTCCCTTACACCTGCCCTGTCTGTGGTCAGCTGGTGATTCCTCTTGGTTAATTCTCAATTTGAATAAAATCCCACTGGCCCAAGGTGATCTTTGTGCAGCCATTTCCTTTCAAGCTGCTCTGGGAAAAGGTGCTTTAATCAAGAAAGGTATCGCAGAATCATTCAGGTTGGGAAAGACCTTTAGGATCCTCAAGTCCAAATATGAGACAATTCAATTTATTAGAAGGTCATAAATCACTTGAGGTATTCCAGCCAAGCACCATAATGGTGTACTGGGTCTTCTAAGTCACACTTTTCACATTTGTGGGATTGGATTGTGGGATCAGACTGCAGAGAGGGGTAGAGGGAGCAGAAAATAGGAACTTATATTTGTATCATTAATACATCTTAATATTTAAAGATTAGATCCACTCATAAATCCTGTGACCTGTTTGGTTTGATACTTCATAATTGAGGGGTAGATAGAAGCTTCTGCTTCTCTTGGAACTTCAAACCTTGGTAATATTTGTCCTTTTCCATAGTAGCAGCTTTCTTCTCTGTTTATCCTCCATTCTATCACATGTTTTATATATGGAATAATCAGGAAAAATGTTCTGGATAGAAAAATTTCTGTGAAGAAGCCTTGTAAAAAAGAGGAGTTTCTACATATCTGTGTGTGCTGTCAGCTCCAAAGGAAATCCTTTTCCCTTTCTTTTCCCAGGTATCATTTTCAAGCTGCCTCCAAGGCCTGGCCAGTCAGTTCCTGGGGGCCTGTCCCTCCCTCCTGTGCTCAACTACACCATCAGGATGAGCAGCAGGATCACCCAAACCACCAACAGGATCCGCGAGCGCATCTGGACCGTGGGCCCGCACAACTCCACCTCCCAGAGCCAGATTTACAGCAGGGCCTTCATCTACATCCAGGACAGCATTGAAAGGGCCATCATTGAGCTGCAGACTGGCAAGAAACCTGAGGAAATAGCTGTTCAGGTCCAGGCCATGCCCTACCCCTGCTACAACAAGGATATGTAAGTTTGGGTGGCTTTTGCCTTCATGTTTTGTGTCAACTCATCTTGTCTGACTGGTTGAGTTCACCACTCCTTAATACCATACTCACATAGCATAAAAATAATTCAATTCTGTTCATTTGGGTTTTTTTCTCAAGAAAATAGCCAAAAGAGGGAAATTTTGACTTGAAGATGGTCTGTTTAGTTTGCCTAATCTTTAGTTTTCAGTGTTTTTTTATACCTGGTGTGGTGGTAACTGTAGATTTTGCAGCAGGTAAAACTCCCTGTTTTACTATACATAGTGGGGTTGAGATTTGCCAAAACTTGGTTAAATATGAGTCTTGGCTTGTTCTGCAGGTGTTCACATGCAGACAATGCAGCAGAACTTAGAAAATTTATTTCTGGGGGGGAAAAAAAGGGATGCCTCGGTTTATGAGCTTTACAGTGTCCAAACTGAGTGGAAAACACACAGGGAAGGGATTTCAGGGTCCATCAGGGAGCACTGCAGGATGTTCAGCAGAAGTATTCATAGATGTGAGGATCACTGTGCCCTGACCCTTGGAGCAAAGGGATAGGCTGGACCTAGGAGTTTTTCCTACTGAAAAACCTCCATGCCAACTGCATGAGCCAAAAGATTGTTTGGGAGCTGTAAAATATCATTTTTGAGCCACAGCAGAGCTGTTCATCTCCTGTGTCAGCTGGCACTGAAGAGAGCTGGGCATCTATAACCCCTTCTCAGGACATGTGAGGTACCCAGGAAGCAGGAAGGAAGCATCCAAACCCAATTCTGCAGCAAATTCCTGGGTTATTGCTGAGAGAGAGTTTTGTGCAGTGATTAACTCCTGGGAAAACCACTTGCCTTTGGGTTTCCCTCTGCCCAGCCCAGCTTCAGAGGGAGATGTTTGCTCAATTATTAAAATACCTCAAGGCTTTGGATTTGCATCCAGCAGAAATCATCACAAAATGTCTGCTTATTGATTATTGCACAGTTATTGCACAGTTATCATACTGGAGAGAAGAGGAGGGAGAATATATATATATATATATATAAATTTATGTATTTATATAGTTTTATGTATATTTATATGCATTTTTATATATAGTGCCATTATATATTTATATATTGTCTATAATAATATATATTATATATATATTAATATATAATATATGGTATATAATATATATATTTCAGAGGGATATATAATATATATATTTCAGAGGGAAATGTTTGCTCAATTATTAAAAGACCTCAAGGCTTTGGATTTGCATCCAGCAGAAGTCATCACAAAATATCTGCTTATTGATTATTGCACAGTTATTGCACAGTTATCATACTGGAGAGAAGAGGGGGGAGAATATATGTGTATATATATATATATATTTATTTATTTATTTATTTATAAATTTATGTATTTATATAGTTTTATGTATATTTATATGCATTTTTATATATAGTGCCATTATATATTTATATATTGCATATAATAATATATATTATATATAATAATATATAATATATGGTATATAATATATATTATATATGTTATTTATGTATTATATAGTATATAGTACGTAGTATATTGTATATAGTATATTATATAGTGTATATAAATATATATGATATATTTTATAATATTATATAATATTATATATAATATTATAGAATATTATATATAATATTATAGAATATTATATATATATATAATTTATATATGTTGTTATTTTTATATATATATATAAACCAGTACATAAGGGGTGTTGGGCCATGCTGAATTCTTAGGAGAGCCTTTCCTGGTTCTTTATAAATAAGGATTCATTTGCATGGAAGCATTTCCTAAAATGTTGGTTTTAGGAAATTTTCAGCTTTACAGGGAAAAAAAAGTTTGAAAACAAATGTAATGGTAATTTCTCACTGTTATTGTGCATTAATTCAGGAATAACACTGGTTGTGGGTTTTAAGTCAAGTTTCTAAATTAAGGAGGAAAATGTGAACCCTGCAGATGAAGGGGATCCCCTTCTATAAAAACTTGCTTTCCTAGTCAAAAGGAGAAATTTATTGTTGGCCATGGTATTTGGGTTTTTTTTTTTTTCTCACACAATTGGCACTGGAAGAAGGTTTTAACTAAAATGAGGAGCCAAGAAATGTGCCCTGGGTCTGCCTGTCCTGTGGGGTGGTGGGACAGACCACCTTTGGGAAAACACCCCCATCCAGACTCCAACACAGGAAATATGGCCTGATCATGAAATTTGGCCATTATATCTGAGAATTATGGGATGTTTCCAAATGGAATGCAGCTCATCAGAGAGCCAGGAGATGCCACTGCCCGTGGTGCTTCCTGCTCCTGCCAGTGGTGCTGCTGAGCAAGGAAATCCCTCTGCAACATTAAAAAAAAAAAAAAATATTCTGAGCAGTCAGGAGTTTGATGAATAGAAAGTCCAATGCAATGGCAAAGGAGTCTTTTTTAATAACTATTAATTTTACTCCACATTTTGAAATATAAGCATGTCTTTTCCTGTGCCAGAGTATTGTTCTGAAAAATATATTCTTGTACAAAGCCTTAATCCCCAGAACATTTTGTATTCAGCTGAAGCTTGCTTTTGCCTTTTACAGGTTCTTAACCAGCGTGACCTACTCGCTTCCATTTGCTCTGATGGCTGCCTGGGTGCTGTTTATAGCTGATTTTGTTAAAACACTTGTTCAGGAGAAAGATCTCAGGCTTTATGAGGTACGGGGAAACTTTCTGGGGCGTGCAGAATTATAAACAGATTTTCCTTATTCGTGGTTGGCGTGTCTGATGTGCAATATTAAATGGAGCAAAACAAGCATTAAGGCAAATATTCCAGCTACCTATTGTTTGACCTGCAGTGTGTGAATTCTGACATTATAACCAAGCTCAAAGCCATGGAAATGCAGGGTGTTTGCCCTTCAAGTGGAGAGAATATTGCTTTGCAGTGCTGAACACAGGAAACATGGGCACCTCACAAAATTACAGGGTTTCTGAAGATTTAAAGCTCTCTAAAAATTGACTTTGAGTCATACCTACTGGGGACAAAGACATGAAAAGTGACTTATTTCCTATCCTTGAAGTTATTATACTTAATATTTCAGAAGGTGCTACATATTACATCAGCTCCTCTGAAATGAAGTTCTTCATTCAGGCTGCCTGTTGGAAAAGAAATGACATTGAGACATTGGGAATTTATTAAATTAACTCAGGTTTTCAGTGTGATCACTGTCAACAGAGATGAACAGCAAAGAACTTTTGTCAAACTAAGCCTCAGCAAGCAACAAAAGCTTTGGGCAGATTTGTTTTTTATCCAACACCATGGAAACAAATACTGATTCACCAAAAGCACTTCCAAGAAAGGACACTCTGACCTGTGATGAGATGGGAAATGAATGAACCCCAGGGTGTGCTCCCTGGCAGCTCCCTACTCTAATTTAGACAACCATTTTCACTGTCTCCAAGGACCAGGGCATCACTAATCTTTTTAGCTGTGTTATAATCCACAAGAAAACACCAGCACATGTAGTTTCTTCTGGGTTTATCAATACAAAATTGCAGTTTTATGCAAGTTGCAAATTTGCAAGTTTCTTCTGGGTTTATCAATACAAATTTGCAGTTTTATGCAAGGGGAATTAATTATCAGCTAATATAAATTAATATGTCTTCCTTCTGACCATAGTAATTTAGCTGTTATTTTTTTGTCTTGGGGTTGTGTGAGAAAGGTCTGGTTTCAAAGACATTTGAGAGCTTTTAGGCTTAAGCCACTGGATCTATTATTATTTAAAAAAACAACCAAAAGGCTTTAGAAAACTTAGAAATCTAAGGCAGAAGCTGCTTTGGAGCCTGTGGGCTGTGACATTTGATCCTTGCAGGTCCTCTCTGGGTTGTTCTTTTCCAACAGACTGCTCTGCAAACTGTGGGCATTCCTGAAATGGGAGTGCAGGGTTTGTCCCTGGATAGAATGAGCGTGGTCTGGTTGCAGGCCCTGTCCAGAAGCTGGAAACAGAAATAATTCTTCATTTCTCTGAAATGTCACTTGTGATTGATTTTTTTTGCCTTCCTCTGTGCAGTACATGAAGATGATGGGGGTCAATGCCAGCAGCCATTTCATCGCCTGGTTCATCGAGTGCGCCATCTTCCTCCTGATTACCGTCACCTTCCTCATTGTTGTTCTGAAAGTAGGTGACATCCTTCCCAAAACAGACACAGCCCTGCTGTTCCTGTACCTGATGGACTACAGCCTGTCCATCATAGCCATGAGCTACTTCATCAGTGTTTTCTTCAACAACACCAACATCGCTGCCTTGGTGGGCAGCCTGGTCTACATCCTCACCTTCTTCCCCTTCATCGTGCTGCTCGTCATTGAGAACCACCTGAGCTTCTCTGTCAAGAGCCTCCTGGTGAGTTCTGCTTCTCCTTATGACCAGGCAGTGTGTGGAGGCAGGGAGCTCAGTACATTCCAGCTTTTATTGTACCTCGTGCCTTTCTGAATTCCATCAGCGGGTGGTGACAGGCACGCTAGGAGAGTTGGCCATAGACCTTTTGAAAGACACCTGGAATTAGCTGTGTCCCCTGACTGAAGGCACTTCTTGTGGAATTTTAGTGAATTCCCACCTGCCAGCTGAATCACAGTAGTTTGAGCTATGTGTTTTCATTGCAAAAGAAAATGAGCTGCTTTCACCCACTCTGAAAAACCAGGCTGTCTCAGTGAGGGGTTTGGGTTTGCTCATTGCTGCCTCAAATCATCCCTGGATTCCTGTGTCTCAAATCCCTACACATGGGAGTAGATGTAAAGCCTTGTTTCTTACCAAGGGGCAGAGTAGGTAGGTGTTAGGTTCCAGAAGCCAGACTTGTCGCCAAAATCAGGAAATGACATCCATTAATGCAAGTGGTAAAAGAATTAACCACATGGCTCCATGAGGTAATTCTCAAGCACTGCTGTATTCCAAAAGCCTAAAACAAAGCCCTGTATGAGGGAGGAAGCTGTGTCCAGGGTGTGGATGCAAAAGAAAGTCAAGCCCTAAGGAGACATTTCAGCCTGTCACCAGGTAGCACTTCCCATCACAGGCCTGCTCCAGTGCTCCTTGTGACTGCTGGGGAAAAAACAAACCCAGCACTCATTTTTCTGGCTATTGGAATAACCCAGTGAGGTACCTGATTGCTTGACTGACCTGACTTCTCTTAGAGACTAATTCAAATGTTTCTTGTTTTCAATTTTGTTTATTCCCCAGAGCCTGTTGTCTCCAACTGCCTTCAGTTATGCAAGTCAATACATTGCTCGCTATGAGGCACAGGGCATAGGTGAGTTTGTGGCTGACAGAGCCAGGCTTTGAGCTCTCCTGGGGGTGGTATTTCACTGGCTGAGAGGAGTTCTGATTGTATTTCTCAATTCCTCCCTGCAGGACTGCAGTGGGACAACATGTACAAGTCCCCAATGATTGGAGACAACACTTCCTTTGGCTGGATGTGCTGGCTCATTCTGATAGACTCCTTCATTTACTTCATCCTGGGCTGGTACATAAGGAATGTTTTCCCAGGTAAGGGTGCAGAGCATTGAGGGTGGTGCTGTAGCACCTCTTTTGGGGAACAGTGAACACAGAGCTGGCTGAGGCAGTGAGACAGGGCACACACTCTGTCCCAGACCAAAGGGAGCACAACATTGTGGATGTCTGAGCCTGTTAATGGCACTGAGAGAGAGCACAGCTAGGGAAATTAGGGTTTCTCAGCCTGACAATTGGCTAGGTGGGTCTCCTGAAGAAGCTGAAGCCAAGGACACAGGAGGGTGTCACTGCAGTCTGGTGGGTGAGAGTGGAGCATGTTAGACTGCATTTGTCAGCTGAGTGATTTTGAGCTGTGTTACTTACATCATTTGGTTTCAAAAAGTAATTCCTGCCTTGGGCAAGAGCCAGTACATTTGTCTTTTGCTTTTCTTCCCCACCTAATGAAGCAGTCCACTGGCATACGGAAATCTACCCAGTGGAAAATGTAAAGTTCTCCTGCCCTCCAGCTATGGAGTTACTCAGAATAACAAATTAGTGAGTGCTTCCTATTGTGCCAATCAGAAAAATTCTCTACAAAGTCCTGGTGGTGCATGAACAAATCAAGAAATCTCTGTGAAGTTAATTTTTGCTGTTTGGAGTGCACCCCACCAGTGGCACTTGCTGAGGAACAGATAGCTGAATGAGACTCCTGTTCCTGCAGGTAGATATGGCATGGCTGCTCCCTGGTACTTCCCACTGCTTCCATCTTACTGGATTGAGTACAACAGCTACCTGCCCTTCTGGAATGAGAAACAGAGATGCCTGCTCTTCTCCAAGCTGATGTTGAGGAAAGAAGTCACCCTCCCCAACAAGATATGTATGTGGATGCTGCAAGGGGTAGCAATAATAACTTGTATTTTGGGTAAACAAAGCCAAATTTGTGAAGGGGCACCATACTCAGAAAACGGCATTGATTGTTATTTTGAAGTACAGGAAGAATTGAAAGCTGGTACTCACATCAGTGGAGATCTGGCCCTTAAATTATATTTGCTCTTCCTATTTGTTGTGGAGAGTCAGTACTGATTTTCACACTCTTATTTGTGTGTGTTGTAGTTGGGCAGTTACCTTCCATGCCTGTCTGTCTGTGTAGAAATACACTTTTGTCTGGGCAAGCAAATACAGGTTTCCATTTGGCAAAGGGCATGTGTTCTTCTTTGCTTATCTCTTTAAATATTTAGCCTGTAAAATATTGAGATCACACATAAAATGTTGCTGGTTCCACCTAACTGAAAATAACTCTGTATTTTTGCCTCATGTCCTCTAACTTTCTGTGCTTGTTTAGTATAAATCAAGTTAGGTGCTCTGAAAAACCTAAATATGAGATCTTTCCAGAAGTGATTAATGCCTGTTGTCAGGAGTTATTAGAAGCTTCAGAAGTAGAAAGGAAAAATCCCAGAGAGTTCAAAATGATACACATCTGGTGGCATGTTCTCAGTGTTCCTGGCTGAAAGACACCTGCTTTTCTGTATTTTGGTTTGCTCTGAGATGAGAAAAGTAGCACAAGCACTGCAGTAGCTGTCCCTGACCCTTCTCTTTGGTGTCCAAGGTGCCCCCCACCCTCACGTGGAACCAGAGCCCACCGACCTGCCCTTGGGAGTCTCCCTCCATGGCATAACAAAGGTTTATGGATCCAAAGCTGCCGTGGACAACCTCAGCCTCAACTTCTATGAAGGGAATATCACTTCCCTGCTGGGACACAATGGAGCTGGGAAAACTACAACCATGTGTGTATCCTTTAAAGCAGCTCTTTTTTAGCCTGTGGGGTGTGGTTGGGTCAGCAAGAGGGCAAGTGCAGCAGTGGGAGACTGAGGAAGGTGCTTCACTAGGCCAAATCCCTCCTGTAGCTTCACCTTGCTCATGGATGACCTCAGGAGTTCCTTCATCTGTCAGAATTCTTTAGGTTCTAAAAGGTCCTTTCCTGCTTAGGAACATGCTTTTTAATCTGCTGAGATAGCTGGGATACACAGCACAGCAGCTGTTCAGGGGTTTTGTTCCATGGCCTGGGGTTAGGTTGTTCTGGAACCCGTGGGGAGCTCATGCACACACCAAAGCTGAAGTGATGCCAGCAAGAAAACTTAATAAAGATACACTTCAGCTGTACAGAGCCATGTGTTGGCTGGGCTGGAATGGCAGGGGATTAATGCATTGGCCTTTCAGCCTTGCTGTTTATAAATTATTATTTGACTTGTTAGATAACAGCACTAAAACAGACCTGTAGAACTTGATTTCTCCACTGATATATATGTGCATATCTCTGAAAGGAACATTAAGCTGATAAATAGAAGCCTCAGAAGAGCCAAAATCAGTAAGACAGATGTGTGCTTCACCTCAGCTTATTATCAATTCACCTCATATTCTGTTTGCAAAGTGTAGCAAAGGTGATATGCAGAAAAGTATAAAACCTTCCTGAAACTTACCAGAGGCTTCAAATCCTGAATAAGGTCACAAATTACTGCTTTTAAATGATGGTTTAAAGTCCCAGGAGAGAAGAAAAACTCTGTGAAGGTGAAGGGTGGTCTGAGATGCATCTTCTCCCTTTAGTCCCTGCAGGACAGCACCAAAAATGAGCTGTAATGTGCAAGTAGTTATTCTGAGCAGAGGCAGTTTGACTCAGCTCCTGCATGGTGGGTGATTATTTGCTTGAAGTAGATGAAAGTGCTGCCCACTGTGAGGTGTCTCATGGAGAAGTCCTCTCCCATTTCTCATGAATAATGGCAGTGAAATCAGGTCTGCATGCTCTGCTGGGATTAGGCAGATGAAGAGGAGGTTTTCAGTCCCAGCTGTGGTTACAATATGAGGCCCTGTGGGCACTCCAGGAAATCCTCAGAGAACAAGGAGTCACTGCATTCTGGGAATTCCCAGTAACTGAACTGGAAGTGAGGGCATTCCTGAGTGTGAGGGATATGGGTCTGAGCTAGGGAGAGGGAGGCTGCAGCAGGTAAAAGCAGAGGGGAGGAGTATCCAGCGTGAGCTTGGAGCTTGGCCCTGCAATCCCTCAGAGGGGAGCAAGGATGTTAATTTGCCTCTGCTCTGCCAGAGCCTGGCACACAGTGGGCAGTGGTGTCTGGCTGGAAGGAGTGGGAGGGGACACAAAAAAACCTTGGAAGTGGTGACAGCTACAAAGCCGCATGAAAAAAATTACCCATGGCTTCCTCCTTTTTCTAACTTCCCCTTTCTATTTCTTTTTCCCTCAGATCTATTTTGACTGGGTTGTTCCCTACATCATCTGGCACAATCTTTGTGTATGGCAAAGACATCAGGACTGACCAGGAGGTGATCAGGAAGAACATGGGGGTGTGCATGCAGCACAACGTGCTCTTCAACTACCTCACCACCAAGGAGCACCTGCTGCTCTATGGCTACATCAAAGTCCCTCACTGCAGCAAACAAGAGCTCTACCAAGAAGTGAAGAGGTAGAAAAGTAGCAGGAATGGGGGGGAGGAGGGAGAGAGGGCTGTCAAAATAGTTGTGTGGTGGTGCCAGTGGCCCTGCAAAGCTCAAAATCCTGGATTGGAGGTCTTGTTGCAGCACCAGCTTAGGGTTCAAATGGTGCCTCGCTCTGACTAGAGGAATATATTGATACCTGTGCTGTAAGAAAACAATATCTCTTCTCCAGGGGGTTTACAGGCTGCTGTGGCAATTATTTGGAGATGAATTTATAGGCCTAAGGGGCTACTCCTTGCTGCTTTACAGTTTGCCCTGGGAAGAGATTTAATCAACCAGTCAGAAAGATGATGTTGGCTTTATTGGTTCTGCAGAGAAATGAAGCAGCCAGAACATCCCAGGGAGTTTGGATCTTGGTGTCTCAGTTGATGGGGTTGAGCCTTTAACCTTGACTTGTCAGATGAAAACTTTGAAAACATCCTCAAAAATGTTTTAAATGAAAATCCCAGTGACTGAGCTGCAGGGTGACTCTACACTGTGACCACTCAGCAGAGCAGGATTTCATTTCCAGTTACAGTTTTTTCAGGTATTTTCAGATTCCCTGCTTGAAGGACAACTTTTGGGAGTTTTCCCTCTGTTTTACAGGACTTTGAAGGAGACTGGGCTGTACAGCCATCGGCACAAGCTGGCTGGCACCCTGTCAGGGGGGATGAAGAGGAAGTTATCCATAGCCATTGCTCTGCTGGGAGGATCCCGGGTGGTGATCCTGGATGAGCCAACCACGGGCGTGGATCCGTGCTCCCGGAGGAGTATTTGGGAAATCATCTCCAAGAATAAAAAAGGTACTGTGAGGAGAGGAAATGTTGCCCAGAGACAAAGGTGATGTGTGTCACTTTACAAAGATGCTACCAGTGGATTTGAATTGTGGGTTTTGGAGGCCAGAGAGAAACAAATTTGGAAGACTGGGATTTTGCAGTTCTGGAGGGTCCATCCTGGTTGGTTTCTGTAAATTCAGTGTCATTTAAAAAATAACTTCACCATAGAATACAACTTACAATACTGTAAAATTTGTCTCTCTTGTTGTCTTTCATCCAATTTCATTAATAATTGCCCAAAAATGTAGTTGATTTTCACCTGATACTCTGTGTTCCCTCATCCAATGAGGCTTTCAGCTGTCTCACTGTTGAGATAAGGACAGATCTGACCAGAATGTGATAAAACAAAATTGTTATAAACATTCATTGTGTTCATTTAACAATGTGGACTTTCCATGGGCTGATCCAGAGCAAGGGGAAGCTCTGGAACCTCTACAATTTATATTGATGATATCATTGTGTAGGGAAATACAGAAATTTTTGAGGAAGAAAAGAAAATAACCCAAATCCTTCTAAAATCCAGTTTTGCCATAAAACCAGGTGTCCATTCTGTGGTGACTGTGTTTTCCAGGCAGAACCATCATTCTCTCCACACATCACCTGGATGAAGCAGAAGTGCTGAGCGACCGGATCGCCTTCCTAGAGCATGGAGGGCTCAAGTGCTGTGGCTCACCTTTCTACCTGAAGGAAACCTTTGGGGATGGCTACCACCTGACCCTCACCAAAAAGAAGGTTTGTGTCTGAGCTGGTCCCTGAGCTCCTGGCAGCTCTGTCTCCAAGGGAGTCATCAGGGCTGGTGGAGGGATGTATGGAGAGGAGCTGAGTGATCTCCATGGCCTTGTGAAAGCAGCAATGTCAGGGCTCTGCTTTGGTGAAAAAGAACAGGGTTTCCTTGAAGGTTAAAAGCAAGGGTGCAGAATGTGAGGAATAAAGCAGATGGAAAGAGCCCATCCATAGTGTTTGGCTTGGGCAAAGTGTTCTACTTGCAAGGAGTGGGGAACTCTACTCTTGCTAGCATTTATTGCAGTGCTGTTGGTAGCCCCAGCACCATGAGAGACCAGCCCCTCTTCCAGACTGCTGGCACTGGAGACAGAGAAAGTAAAAACAGACCCATAAGCAAGCCCTGTTTCCCATGGGAAAAAGAGTGAGTTTGGGCTGGCAGCCACGTTAAGGTCTCTGCTGGCCAGGCTTTTTCTCTTTTGTACTACAAACTTCTAGCACTGCAAAGTAGTTGATTCAGCCCAACCTGCTGAGGTTATGGATGGACCAAGATGGGAGACCGTCACACATCCCTTTTTCAAGGGCCAGAAATAATCCACTTTCACCTGCTTTTGATATTTATCCTGTTGGACAGCTGGACTGAGATCACTTACCAATTATGGTCTGAGACAGGATTTGGGCTACATCCTGCAGGAGAAAGGTTGACCTTGCAGCCTTTCAGTGACCAGAGTGTTTTCCTCTTTTTTCAGAACATGATAGAGGAATGTGACACCACAGCAGTGACCTCCTTGATCCAGTCCTATCTCCCAGAGGCTTATCTCAAGGAGGACATTGGTGGAGAGCTGGTTTATGTGCTTCCCCCCTTCAAATCCACGGTGTCAGGAGCCTACCAGGCCCTCCTCAGAGCCCTGGACACCAGCTTGAATGATCTCCACCTGGGTTGCTACGGGATTTCCAACACAACTGTGGAAGAGGTATGAGCTCAGGAGCTGCTGACTTTGCTGGAATATCATGGAGATTAATTTCCCAGCACTGTGTGGCTCTGCTCTCTGGGCACGTTAGGAATTCCATGAGGGATTCAGGCAGGGAGGAAGGGGTTACACTGAGCTACACATGAGTGTGTGGATGCATCTATAAATCTATATATATACTAATGCATTGTCTCACCTGGCTGTGACAGCCTTTTGATGTTTTACCCAGAAAATGAGGCTCTGGAGTTTGACTGAGGAGAAATTAACACAGGCACCTTTCTGCCCGTGGGAAATCTCTGGTCAAATAAACACATTTAATTGCATCAGAAATAAAAAGTAAATGATCAGCAGTGATGACCCGTGTCTTGCAGAGGGGAGCGAGAGAGATTGTTACCTTCCTGCTCAGAATTTCTTAGTTTCTTTTGAGATGTTTTCCTAAAGCAGCAAGAATCAGGTGTACATCGTGTCCCATGTGCCATGACTGCACACTCCCAGCATGGAGGCAGTGGGATTGCCAGGAGCTAGAGGGTGAATATCCCAGGGAAACAGGTTTGACTTTCCACTGCTGCAGCAGAACAGGGACAGGAGATGACAAGGAGTTGGGCAACAATTTTATATGGAAAAAAAAAAGTTAATTTCTCTCACTGAGCACAAAGGGAATAGAAAGAGGATTATTGTACATAACTGCTGCACCAACTACAGCTACAAAGCAGGAGAGTGGATTCTGGTAATTGTTTTGGTAAATGGAGTCATTTGGACAAACTTTCCTTCATATTTTCTTGCTCCATAGGTGTTCCTGAATCTGACAAAAGAGCTGGTGAAGGACCAGCAAGAAGAGGCTGTGCTGCCCCATCAGCTGCCTGGAGTCAGTGGTCACACCGGTGGTGACGAAATGTCTGTGAGCACAGACACCTTCACAGAAAGAGATGGTACTCAGTCACCTAAGGGTTTATTCCAGATTTACTGCACATGCAAACACTGACAGATGGACTGATTTGAGCTCCCTGTCTCCTTTCTTTGTTGAAAGCCACATTTCACCCAGCCAGGAATCACAAAACTTATAAATCACTGGAAGTACAGCACTCATCAGTCCTTTAGATCCCCTGCTTTGGAATAGTCTGAATCAAGGATAAATTACTAAAGGGCTTTTGTTTGCATCTGCCTTCCTTTACATTGATCCAGGTTTTAATCTAATCAATACAGCATGTGGGTGAAAGAGTAAATGTGTACCTCTGAAAGTAATTGCTGTAATAGATGTAGAGGATTATTTCTCCATAACTAGTAGAATTGGAAAGAAACTTAGTGGAAATCCTTTAGTCTGTTGGAAAAGCAGCACAGCTCTGAGCTGAGTCCTCCTTGCTGCTTTTTGCTGTGCCCCAGACATTGCAGTTTAGCAAAGGGGCCTAAGGGAGCAGACAGTGGGGTAAATTCAGAAGAGAACCAAGCTACAGCACTGCCCCTGGGGGTCTGAGACCTCCTAAAGGTGACCCAACCCAAAAATGAGACATACCTGGCTGCAAGGCTTTCTTGGACTAGAAACACTGTTTTGTACTTATAAATATACCATTTATAGTCAGGAAGGCATCCAAGGGACAACACAGAGGTATTTTTGTCCTTCTCAGAGCTGACCTGCACTGTAAATGTTACTGTAAACAGTCACTCATGTAGAAAAGTGTTTTGTTTCACCCTTAAAAAAGGCTGAAAAGTATTTGCTTCATGGTGTATTATACAGGTTAATATTTCATAGAGAAGAATAGCTGGCGCAGGATTTGGCTCTGTTTTTAGTATACCACAAAACCTGTCTATGCAAGAGGCCCAGTGGCTTTTCTTGTTTTCTTATTTCAGGTCTAATTCTATTACTTATTTTTCTGAGGATCTGCTTTTTAAATTATGAAAAATTTCAGCTTGCAAATCTAAAAGAAAAATATGTTTTGCCTGAAAGTTGAAGTGAGTGGGTTGGATGTATATAACTTATTTCATCTGGAAGCCTGTGTTCCTCTTGCAAGGTCTCACACTGAAGGTCACTACATGTACACATTTAAAATTTAACAAAACACTGGTGTTACATGAGCTTATGACTGGAGCCCTGTCCCACACCTGATCTTGTGTTTGCTCCACCTTGATAGTTTGGATTTGCTGTCTGTAAAAGTGTACAGGAAGTGAAACACCCTCCCAGAGTGCTCTACCCATCACTTCCTTGCCTTGTACAAATGCAGAGCCATGACCCAGTGCCATCCTCCAGACCAGCTGCTGATCAGGTCCCATCTCACCATCACCTCCCTGCATTGCACAAATGCAGAGCCATGACCCAGTGCCATCCTTTGTGCCCAGACCAGCTCCTGATCAGGTCCAATCTCCCCATCACCTCCCTGCCTTGCACAAATGCAGAGCCATGACCCAGTGCCATCCTTTGTGCCCAGACCAGCTGCTGATCAGGTCCAATCTCCCCATCACCTCCCTGCCTTGCACAAATGCAGAGCCATGACCCAGTGCCATCCTTTGTGCCCAGACCAGCTGCTGATCAGGTCCAAGAGCCTGCGGGGTTTGCCGCTGCTGCTGAAGAGAACTTCAGCGCTGTTCATCAAGAGGTTCCACCACACCCGGCGGGACGTGCGCGGCTTCATCGCCCAGGTCATCCTCCCCGTGCTCTTTGTGATGGCTGCCATGGGCCTGGGGACACTGAGGACCAAGGAGACCGAGTACCCTGAGCTGCCTCTGTCCCCCTCCCTGTATGGCACAGCTGACCAGGTGGACTTCTTTGGGTGAGTGCTGCTCCTCAGGACCTTGTGATGCCTTGGGAAGGCTGACCTGGAACAGAGAGCAAAGAATTAAAGAGTTAAAGGATAAAGTAGAAATTTATTAAAAGGCCTCAATGAATCCACCTTGGGCAGTGCAAGAACCCAGCCAGGGCTACACCCAAGATGGACCCAAAATGGTCACCAAATGGGCAACTGGTCACAGAGTCTCTCACTTTTATCAGTTCTGCTCCATTTGCATATTGGAGTTAATTGTCCAATTATAGATTTAGCCCATGCAGTCCCATCCTCCTTGTTTTTCTTCTTCAGTCCATGTTGTTTGTGCTCTTGGGCCTGAGATTTGGATCATTTGTCCTTGGTCCCCAGCTAGAGAAGGAATTGTTTTGTCTCCCTACTCTCTGAAGAGAGCTCACCATCCCTTTATATAAAGCTCAGAACTACACACTTAAAGCACACTTAAGCACACTTAAAGAGTATATCTGAAAAATATAAAAGCTAAAACCAGAGACATCAGTTCAGAATGAGCTCTTCAGGGTTATTTCTGAGCACAGCCAGTGTCCTACACATAGGACATGTGGTTATGTTGTGCAGACAACACAGAGAAACCCTGTTCCCAAGGGATCTCTGAGGACATGGCTTGGCTCAGACCAGAAAGCTTCAGAAAAACAACTTCTCAATTGGATTTAACTATGAAATGTCTGAGAAATGTTCTTGGTGTTTCCCACTGGAGTGTTTCAGCCCCATAGTAGCCAAAGGGATTTTCTTAAGGTATACATGCATGTTCCTCCCCCAGTGGGAAATGAGGTACCCAGATCGGTTGCTTCCAACACTACAATTCTGAGATCAAATTCTATCCATCTTGTGAACATTTCCCTCCTCTCTGTTAGCACAGGATGTTCTTTCCTGGTCAGGCCCTGCTGGTCCAAGGCACACAGGCAATTGGAAGAGCATGTGCTTTTCCAGGGTCGTTAGGATGCCACCACTGAATTATGTCATTCTCCTTAAAAATCCTGTTACCAAAACAACTATAATTGGTATCATTTGGTTTTCATGCTGTGAACCTCTTTCCTTCTCCAGTAGTTCTCAGCTCTAAGTCAGAAATACAAAATTTAGCTCTAAATCCACCTGCTGTAGGTGTTCTTCCCAGGATTCCTCACACCTTTCCACTTCAGTCCTGCTGGATGGGGGAATGAGCCAGAGTTGCATGTCTGAGTCCTCTGTTCCTAATATTCCCTGCTTCTCCTTTTGGATCATTGCTGGAGAGCTGGGGCAGAACCAAGGACAATCATCTTGAATGGTCCAAACCAAGTGGATGTCACAGATGAAAGACCTGATTGAGTCAGGGCTGCAAGCAGTGCCTGGAAATTGGAGTAGATTTCCTCCCCCCCCCGCCCCCAGTAAAGAGAAATTTGATTGTCCAAAAGTATCTTGCTTAGATCTAGAGGCAGCAAATCCCTGGAGTGGCTGAGGTGATGAGGGCTCCTTTTAAAGCTGTGTGACTGTCCTCACGTACTGCGTGTCCTTCAGAGCTGCTTCCACAAATACTCAATTATTCAACACCTTAAATCCTGTTTCATTCAAACACAGTTTTTCTCTTCACAGTGGTAGTGGAAATTCTTTGAACCTTCTCCTGTTTTCTGTTTTTCTTTGTTAATTCTTAGGAATTTTAATGAAACCACAGCTGCTTTAGTTTCTTCGATGCTGGCTTTCCCTGGGACGGATAACACGTGCATGAACGAAAGCAATTCGTAAGTGTTGGGGGTTTTTTCCACTTAAACTCCAAACCTGCAAGAGAATTGCCATGACACTATTAGCCATTAGACCTTAATAACCATCTTTGATCATGGGCAGAATCCTCATGCATTGGACTCCTGCATTATGAGGAGTGATAAGGAAGCAGCTTTGGTGGTGGCAGGAAGCCAGGAGGAAAATGAGCAATTCTCCTCTCTGGGAAGTGGTCCTTGCCGCCCCAATAATTCCAATTATAATGTGAGCCCACGCAGCAAGTCCTCAGCACAGGGTTTGTTACCTCTATCTAGAAGCTGTGCCATGAGGGCTGGCTTGTTTTGGGCTTTGCAGGTAAATTCTCAGGCTGGTAAAGCCCTGGGCAGACTTGAATGGTCATGCAGGCAAATATTTACCCTGGGTGTTTGCAGTGACTGCCCAGGCAATACAGCCCATCACAGGAGTGCCCAGGGATTGCCACAGCAATAGCCTTTATTTCTGGGCAGGTTTCAGATGCTTTTGGCCTCTGAGTGCCAATTCCTTGCACTGCCTACTGTAGGAATGAAGCGGTGCCTGGATTCCATCTGATAGCTGAGCGAATCCAGGCACAGGGAGGGCTCTCTGCCAAGGGGCACAGGAGGCAGCAGCAGGCTGGGGATTCCCTGAACCACCCAGAGCTGACAGGAAGCTCTGCATTTCTGCTGGAGCTGCCCAACTGCCAGCCTTGCTGTCATTAAACATGACAGCAATTAGCTTCGTTTGCACACCTGAGCCCAGAGAGCCTCAGAGGAAAATGTGTTCCTTTTCAGGCAGTGCTTAACAGAGGACAAGCTTGGCCAGTGGATTACCAGTGGAAACCAGAGAACTAAATATTCTGCCTGCAACTGCACAGATGGCATCCAGGTAACTTGGATAAACCCAGAAGTGAGGGGGCTTGGGGGATAATTGGGGGCCTTGTTTGTTGGGAGTGGTTTTATGGGCTGGGGCTCAGCATTCCAAGCCCTGCTGTCTCTCTTTGGCCTTGTTGAATTTGCACACTGGATAACCACTGTCTGCACCAGTCTGGGGACAGGAAAGGAGACAGCATCCTCAGAATATTCACACCCTAACATCCCTGGGAGAAGGTTTAATGGTGTTTTTGAATGTTGTGTGATTGTCCCTTTTGACAGAGATGAGCATGTATTCAAGAGGAAGATTTTCTCTTATACAAACACTGTCAGTGTATAAAATCACAGCTACTTTTGCTGCTTGCTCCTCAGAATTTAACTTTATGCAAAGTCTAGATCTGCTCCTTGTTTTAAAAATTAATTATTAATAATAATAATTTGCATTACAGTGGTACCTACAGAGCCAGATATGGGCACTGCTGGGATTTGCATGCACATGGGGAAAAGGCAGATCATGCCCCAAGGATGTTACAATTTTGCAGTTTAGTTTGGGGTTGAGCTTTCCTTCCAGTGCTGCTCATCTGTCTTCAGCTTTTTGCCATAGCAGATAAACTCATGGCACCATGTGATGCCTTTTAACATAAAGGATGTACTTAGCTGAATGTTTCTAGTCATTCTTTAAAATGCAGCCGCTATTTTGTGCAGTTTTCTGGACAGACACCTAATTTCACATCATTAAAAGTATTGGCATGATTTCTCCAGCAAGTTGGGATAATGTTCAAAGCTGATTCTCACCTCTAGCAGGCACAGGCAGGTGTTCCTCAGCATGGAGGAAGCTATTTTGTGTATTCAGATGAACAGATGCACAATGGGGGAGTCCAGGGCTTTTGTTAGGATGAGCTGAAGGAAGAAGCCAACATGCTGTCTGGGAGGACACTTCAACCTCATGAAACACTGATGTGACTTTGGCCCTCAGCATGTGAAATTATATATTCAGGACTAATTCAAGGTTTCTCTGAAGCCCAGGAAAACATTTGCAGTGACTGACAGTAAAGCAGAAATGTAGAGTGTAGCTTCTGAGAAATGGAATTTGAGAGTTTGAGGCCACCACAGAGTTTTCTGCTCTGTGAGTTGTTTTGCCTTCTGCAGTTTTCTGTGCAGTCACTCTGCTAAGTGGGATCAGCCTTAATTCAGCCAGAATCTTCCTCCATAGCATGAAGCACATTTCAAGGCCCCACTGATGCCAGGAGAGCTGAAGGGTAGATTTAAGCAGAGGTTGTTTTTAAGCAGCTCCCTGAATATTGGGGCCAGTGTGCAGGGATGTGTGCTGTGTGTCCCTGCACTCTGGCTTGGGAAGGAGCAGAAATGCTGCCATGGCAGGCTCTCAATCTTGTCCTCATGTGGTGGGTTTTAGTTAAAACACAAACACTGAAGTTTTTTCTTTGTTTGTCTCCCCTCAGACTTGTCCACAGACAAACTACACTCCCCCTCACAGAAGGACCTTCTCCACACGGACCCTTTACAACGTGACAGGGCACAATGTGGAGAGCTACATCCTGGCAACCACCAAAGATTTCCTGCAGAAAAGGTACAAACCCCTTCCTCTGTGCTGAAAGGCACTGGGAGCAAGGCAGGACATCCCACATCCCCTCTGCATGAAAAGGTGGCAGGGCAGTGGGGGTTTGGAGTCTGCTGAAAGGAGCTGAAGTGTCTTGCAATCATGCATAAAATAAAAAAAAAAAAAAATTAAAAAAAAATTTAAAAAGAAAAAAGAAAAAAATAAGATAAAAAAGAAATAAAATAAAATTAAAAAGAAAAAATAAAATAAAAAAGATAAAAAAAATAAAATAAAAAAGATTAAGGCTCGTGCAAGTGTTCTGCTTGACACAGCAGATCATAGCCTGGGGATAACGTGTCAATCAGCTGGCATGTTGGGGCTGCATCTGCAGACAAGCCTTTTTTGTCTGACTCAAATCTTTAAAAAGAGGAAAATCTCATACAGCCTGTCATGAAGTAAACCCTGGGGAGAGATTTTCCTCCAGATTTGACTCTCTGAAGAGTCTCAGTGAGAGCTTCACTTGGAGGAGTGCATCCATTGCAGTGAGAGCAGAGTCTGAGCATTTCCGTCTGCTGTGGGGTGGCTCTGGGGACAGAGGTCACCTGCCACTAAAGCTGGCAGGAAATGTGTCCATCTGCCACTGACAAACTGAGCTGCTCATCTGCTGGGTCAGAAGCAGCATCTCACCCCAGAGTGGCAGGCACACAGCTCAGGACTCCACTGGGCTCCAGGATCTGCCTCAAAAGAGGCTTTCAGCACCTTTGTGACAAGTTTGCCAAGCTTCTGGGGTTTTTTCCCCAAAGAAAGGCTCCCAGGGTGGCTTGGCTCCACACTGGGATAAGCTCTCTGAAGTCAGGCTGCAGTGGCACATTGGCATGGCCCATCCAAGGCAATCAGGGCTTTGGGATGAGGGCAGTGATGCATTTCCCTCTGGTTTTCTCTCAGGTATGGTGGCTGGAGCTTTGGGCTGCCTTTGACACCAGATCTGCAGTTTGACATCAAGCCAGTGCCCCCCAACAGAACACTGACTAAGGTAACCAACCCCCACCTGCTCATCCTGGCATGGGAAGGGTGGGACTCAGGAGAAGGAATCTCAAGTTCATGGATATTCCAAAAAAAAAGGCAAAACCCTCTGAAATCCGCAGCTTGGCATGACAAAGATGACTTGCAGTTCATTTTCTTTTCTCTCCCCATTCTTCTTTTTTGGTCTCACTTCTCTTGCTAGCAGGAGGCAATTTTTCTGTTGTCATAATTTTATTATACAGAGGTGAAAAGATCAATTAGTAACACTTTTATCTCATGAGGGGATGTATGTACCATAACAAGGGCTGGCTGGTGCATTCTGATATGCCCATTTCTCTGGTTCAGCTCAGTGAAAATGTTGTAAAACACCAGGGTTAAAATTTGAGGTAGTTTGCACAAGTGAAGCAGGACAAACCAACATGTTGTCAGTAATAACTCCCAAATTGTTTCAATTTCTCAATTGTGTGCAGGTGTGGTACAATCCTGAGGGTTATCACAGCCTCCCAGCCTATCTCAACAGCTTGAACAATTTCATTCTTCGAGCCAACTTGCCAAAAAATGAGACTTCCAGATATGGTAAGTGTTCCTTTACAGGAGCAGATGACTTCTCCCCTTTGGAGGGATATCCTGCTTCTGCTGAAACCAATTCCAACACTTACCTTGGCTTCAGTGGGGCCTTTTCTTTATTCACTGTTCTGCAATTCCTTTTAAAACAGAATTCATGAGCATGAATAAATCACAAAGTTCATTTGTCTTAGTCAGAGGCTCAGGGGAACTGGACAGGGAGCCCCAGCTCCTACGTAAAACCCTTCATCTGAGACATGGCAGCAGTTCCTGATTGATTTATTGCCTCTCATGGGCCACTGCCAGGGCTGTCTCTGATAGGTGCCCATCAGTTATGCACAGAAAAGTTCCTCTAGGTCATCTCCAGGGGTGGATTAGGAAATTTTAGAAAATTAGATTAGGGAATTTGAATATGTCACCCTTGTGCTGAGAGCAGCCCAGGGTGAGTGGGCATCTGTGTTTGGGTTTGAGTGAGAGTGGGGAGGGAGAGATTAAAGGAGAAACAGAATTTCCAGCTGTGTTTTTCCTCTGACACCTGACATACACAGATCCAAGGAGAGCTGATGGCCCATCTGATGGGCTCCTCATAGCTTCTCCTCCACAGCACACTGCAGCAACCCAAATTCCTGCTGGTAAACCAGGAAGGTGGCACTGGTGTGTGCTCATTCAGGGCAGTCCCTTTTTGTTCTCCTCTCCATGAGGACAAATGACAGGAGACACACTGCATGGATCCTTTTGGGTCAGGTTCTGGTACACAGCAAGGGAAACTTCAGGCTGGGGATGATCCTGGATGGGCCTTTGACTTTTAGATTAATGATACTGTGGTCCAATAGGTGTGAGCATTTGCCTTTCCCTTTGCAGTTTAGCACCTTTCAATGTGCAGTGTGGGCACAATCCTGTCTGCAGGTGTGTCTGCCTCCAGAGAGGGCCAGGGTGCAGAGACAAGAGAGAGATTTATCTTGCACAGAGATTAGTGGGCTCTGCTCAGCAATTGTGTGCAGAAACCCCCTCCTGATTGACTTTCTTGGAGCAGCAGTGCCCTTCCAGCCACATCCTGGCCAGGCCCAGCCCTGCTCCCCTCAGAGGGCTGCTGTCCCTGGTGACACAGGCACAGGTGGCAGTGTCTCTTGGCTCACAGGACATGTCTGAATTGAGCTGTGATGGATCCAGGCACCTGGCCTGGAGCTTTGAGTGTGACACCCTGAATTCCAGCAGCAGATGCTGATCTTCCCAGTGAGACTGAGACTCCCTCCCAGCCAGCTCAGCTCACAGGGAGTGACACAGAGCCTTGTCCTGGCTGTCCCCTCTGGGCTTTGCAGTGTGCCCTCAGCTCACACATCACAGAGCTGCCAGAGAAGAGACCCCAGCCAGGCACTGCCAGCAGCAGCAGCAACCTCCCAGAGCAGCTGAATTATTAAGCAGTGAAGCTCCTTGCTCTGTCTCTCTATTCCCAACACATGCTGTGTTGGGAAAGAGCAAAGAGCAAAGGCAGGAAGCTCTTGTGAACAGCCAGAAAGTTCTCACAGGGAAAGTTTTCTACCAGCAAAATAGCAATTTTCTGGGTGAAAGAATAGCAGCAGGTTTTGTTCCATCTGTCCTGCTGCTTAGGTGTTTTTGGAAAGAAATACTTAGTAATAAATGATCAGGCAGACAATTCTGTGCTTCCCACTAATCATCCAAGCCAGAGAAAGGGAGAAATAAAATGAGTGGATGAGGCTGGTTCCCCTGAGGAGGAGTAAATCCAGACTGAAACACAACTGAAGGCACGTTCTGTGGGGTGTGCTCCTGGCAGCTCAATGGAGTTGTTGTTGTGACAAATAAATGATGGTTTAAGAGCCATTGAAATGGCCAGATAAAAGTGTGTTTTCACTTCAGCAGTCAGAAAGAGGTGCCAGTCCTGCTTTAGAGGTTTGACTTAGACTGGGTATATTTAAAAAAAAATACATAAAAAGCTTTTTACCCTGTCACTAAGCAAGTCATAATAGCTTTTGACTTCTGTATATTGTGCTTTCTCTTCTCTCAATCCCAGCTAACAAAAAAGGAGGAAGCATTGAAATGGAAATTTTGACTTCTAGCCTAAGCTGCAGTAAAAGAAAATGGCTTTATAGTGAAGTATTAACAGATTAGACAGACAGTATCTTTCTTTCTCTCTCTCCTTTTGGAGAAGGGAAACATTTCCTGGCTGTTTGTATGGCTTTATCAGCAGTCCAGGATTTTAATCCCATTTCTCTCACTGATGACAAGACTGAGGTTTGGTCAGGTTTTGGGTTTTTTTTTCCTCCAAAATTAATTTCTGATTAAATCCTCCCTTTCAAATTCATTTGCTCAGTATGGCATTTGGTCAGCTAAACCCTCAGGCTCCTCCCTTCTGGTCCCCCCTGTCAGAGTGCCCATTCTTAGGGAAAATTACCCAGAATAATTCTTCATCACATCATTCCTAAGGTCTGCCACCTGGCTGTGAGGAGCTTCAATTCCACAAGTGGCATGGTATAGAAAATCTCTGGATTTAAGAGCAGCTGGAGGTCCCCCAGCACTCCCTGAGGCATTTTCTTAGATGTCAAAATACAAATTGAGAGCCTCATTTTTAGCACATAAACATGGGAGCCCTTTCTCAGGCTCTGGAGCCTTAGAGACTGGGCTGCCCGGCTGGTGGGGCCAAGGCAGAGACCTGCACTGGAGGGTGGGACTGGCCCACCAGAGCCTCTCCATGCTCTGCCTTTTGCTTTTGTGGGCACAAAATGCCTCCAGACATGGCAGAAGCACTGTGGTGAGCAATACTAGTGAGTTTTGGGCTAGGAGAAGGAGTGCTTAAACCTCATCTGAAGATATCTGCACATAAGCAGGGAATTTCTCATTTGGAGTTTGAATTTCTCAGAGAATTTCTCAGTTGCAGTTTGGGCCAGATACAACCCCATTTAAAATGGATTTTTTTGGAAAACATCACAGGGACAGTGTGATAATTAAATTTTTGCTAGTAACTTTGATCAAAATACTCTTTATTTTATTTTTTTTCCTAGCTTTTTAAGACAGAACAGTTCAGAATTAACTCACTGCCACACTAGGGGCAAAAGTAGCTTGCCTGGGTTTCTGCTCTCACCTCCAGAGATCCCATATGGAGAAAGACATCTATAACAGGCAGGTAGCAGTTGTGGAGGAGGGCAGCAGGGAAGGGATTGTTCCTGGTGATAAAGGAACAAATGGAACCAGGTGGGATCAGCAGACAGCAGCTCTGAAGCAGAACACATCCCTCAGTTTGGAAGGTGGCAGTGCTGAGAGCTCTGAGCTGGAATGCACAATCAGCCCCACAGTGCCTGACTGGAGTGTGGGGAGGGAATGGGGCTGGCAGCCACACAGCTGGAGGAACAGGACCCAGGTTTGAATTTCAGATCTGCTCTGCAGCCAAGTGAAATCCAGGAAAAAGGAGGAGGCTCAAAAGAGGAGGCTCAAAATCCTGCCCAAGATCACACAGGGATGACAGAGCAGGAACACGCTTTTGATCTGCTTTTCTTCTCTTTTCTCTCAGTTTTCTTTATTGTTGTCAATATCAGGAGCTGGTGAAGGAAGCTTTAATTTGGACACATTTTCAATTTCATTTTTTCCTCCCATAGGTATTTTCCTATCAGCTCACCCATATCCTGGAGGACAGAGTCAAGAACAAGTAATGTAAGAAGATTCATTTGGCTGATGCCTGAATATTTTTAGCTTTAAAAGGAGCAAACCACTTATTGCAAACCATAAACCAGCCTAAATTATTGGATACCTTCCTCTAAGTGATGAAACTGCTCTCACTTGTGTTCATTCCCCTGTTCATGAATAGTGTCCTACTTGCCACCAGAGCTGGGGATTCCTGTGGGGGTTTTTGTGGCAGGATCTTATGGAGATCTGGAGGTCACAGATACAGCCTCACACATTTGTGTGCTTGGGCATATAAATAAATAAAAAAAAAACGATTATGATGATGATGATAATAATAATAATAATAGTGACATAATTTTCTTTTTGGCCCTTCCACTCCATGCTGGGGTCCAGCACTCCAGCTCAGTCCTGTGAGTCCCTTTTGCTGGAAATCATTGCCATCAGCACAGGGAGCAAAGAAAGGAGGAGATTTTCCTCTGTGAGGCTGGTGAGGCCATCCCTGGAAGTGTCCAAGGCCAGTCTGGACAGGCTTGGAGCACCCTGGGATAGTGAAAGGTGTCCCTGTTCATGGCAGGGGATGGAATGGGATGAGCTTTGAGATCCCTTCCAGCCCCAAACCATTCCAGGATTACAAAAGATCTGTCCCAGAATCAGGACCTTATTCCTTCTGAGCTTCAACAGTGAGGGAAATCTGCCACTTTCACTCACCAAATTCATCTTTCTCCCCTTTTTTCCCAGGCTAAACAGCTTATTGGACATCATAGTGTCCATGTCTGTTTTGGTGGGCTACTCCATCACCACAGCAAGCTTTGTGCTCTACATGGTCAAGGAGCACCAAACCAAAGCCAAGCAGCTGCAGCACATTTCAGGCATTGGGATGACAACCTACTGGGTGACCAACTTGGTTTATGATCTGGTAAATAATTCACATTCCTAAATGCACCAGGGGGAGCATTACACACCACGGGGGGAAAAAAGTTCTTTATTTAAAATTCTTCTTATTGCTACCAAGGGTGTTGTGTAGTAATTATTCTCCAAGGCACTGGGGAGGATTAAATGTGAACTGCAGCACTGGATTGTGCCAAGCAAAGGCATTCCTGCTCTCTGGAGTGTGTGTAAAACACCCAGCACATTTATATGGGAGCAGGATATATATATGTGATTTTATATATATATGATTTTATATATATATATATATATATATGATATATATGTGATATATATATATATATATATATATATATATATATAAGATATATATATGTGCATTCCATAATTTATATATTATATGGGAGCAGGCTGCAGCCTGGTTTCCATCCCACACCCAGTGCTGCTCTGACAGCTTGCAGGGCTGGGTCTGCTGTCACTCAGGCTCCACAGCTCTGGGGTGAGGCTGTGGGGCTCGGGGCTACAGCCACTCTGGGATCCTCTGACACAGCCCTGCTGGGCAAAACCCCACCTCTGGCTGGAATGCTGGCTGTGTTATAAAGTTTTTAAGCCAGGAAAAGCTACAAATGCAGCCTTGCGGGACCGGAGCAGTTCTTTTTCACAGTGCTGCATGGATGTGCCTTGCTGAGCTCCCTGGCATAGGTGTGCCCTTGTTCCTCCTGAAGTCGTTTCCTCCTGGTGCAGGGGGTTCATGGCATTGCTGGGCCAAGGGGAAAAATGTTTGGAGTGTGTGTAGGCTGAAGTGCTTTGTGTGTCCTGCATTCCCTGTGGTGCAGGTGTCAGACCCTCACACAGGGAGTGGGCAGTGCAGCCAAGCTGAGCTCCTGAGCCTGGCACTGCCAGCTGGGCTGCAGTGGTGACCAGCTCCACTATCCCACACATTTCTGCTGCTGAGGGAGATCTGCAAGTGCCTGAAATCCCAGTGTTCCATTGCTTCCCAAAAGCAGGAAATCCTCAAGGACATTTGGGTGACTGACCCTCTTTGGTGCAGGGAGAGCTAAGGGCTGGAATCCCATGGGGAATGTGAGCTAGAAGGGCCTGCCTGGAGGGGCTGAGGAGTGCAGGCAGCAGCACAGGGATGCCCTGCCCTGCAGGAGGAATTGAGAGGATCCCAAAGCAGCAGCACAGGGATCCCCTGCCCTGCAGGAGGAATGGAAGGGATCCCAAAGCAGCAGCACACAAGGATCCCCTGCCCTGCAGGAGGGGTGGAAGGGGGTCCCAAGGCAGTAGCACAGGGATGCCCTGCCCTGCAGGAGGAATGGAAAGGGTCCCAAGGCAGTAGCACAAGGATGCCCTGCCCTGCAGGAGGAATGGAAAGGGTCCCACAGCAGCAGCACAGGGATCCCCTGCCCTGCAGGAAGAATTGAGGGGGTCCCACAGCAGCAGTACAAGGATCCCCTGCCCTGCAGGAGGAATGGAATAGATCCCAAGGCAGCGTGGACCCTGGCTGGCTCGGCACTGCACTGCAGGGAGGGTGGAGCCTGTCTGTGCCTGCCTGCCCTGCCCGCTCCGGGCCCTGCCTCCAGCCCTGCATATTTGTAAATCAGCCTGTGGCAAAATCCCCGGAGCCCTCGCACAGTCGGTATTCAGCGGGCTGAAACTAATCCAGCGCTCTCGGCAACTTGATATTTCTCAGTGAATCCCTGCCAGTAAATTCTGCAAATCCCGGAGCTGGGGAGGAGAAGGAGCTCTCCAGGCAGACTTTTGGTAGCTCTCTGGCTTGACTCAATGCTATAAAGACTAGATTTACAGGGCACAGTGAAGTGGTGTGACTGCAAGGCTAACAGAAAACCCAGAGGGGTATTTTTCATTCACAACCTTTTTTTAAGGTACTTTCTGCCCACTCTCTTCAGTGCTGAGGCTTTGCCTATTCAAAAAGGCTTTGTGGGAATTCATCTGGGGGGAATTGAGAGCCCACCTGTGTTTGGCTTCCCTAGAAAAAACATTTCCTTAGAAAAACCAAACCAAGCTGCATTTGTGGGACCAGATTCAGTCCTGGCACTGTTTCTTCTGTTTGGTTGTAGGAAGGTGTTTCAGAACTGTTGTCCTAGTAACATCTTTTTAATATCATTTTGCAGGTACTTTTTATGGTCCCTATTGGACTCTCAGTAGGAGTTATTTCAGCCTTCCAGATCCCAGCTTTCTGCAACAACAGTAACTTAGTGGCTGTATTTCTTCTGCTGTTGCTCTTTGGGTAAGTGTGGAGCTTAGTTATTTAAATATCACTGCACAGGGTAAGGAACTGGCTCCTGCAGGCTGCTGCAGTCTGAGATCCAGGGGGGAAAATGTGGGCTTTTCTCTTCAATATGCCCTTCACAAACAGTCACTGAGTTGCTCCTTCCAGGAGCAGGGAGGTGAAGCATTGTTGTCATGCCTGCTTTATTCAAAGCAATCCCTGTGTGAGAATATAGAAATCTCCAAGGTCCCAGAAACAGCCCAAGCTATAAGCAAATGCTTGCTGGCCTCTTGCAAAGTTCAAGAGCATTTTAATAGCACAGAGCAAAATAAACAGCAGTAGCACAATTCTGGAAAACTTAGACTTGAATCCTCCAGGCCCAGTATCTCTGTTTTCAGGTGGGGTTCCATGCTCAAAGTATGTCTCATAAACCTTTTCTCCAAATTCTAGCAGACACAAAGGCATTTTTCCTTTCTTTAAGCTCTGTCATGTGGAAATGTAATTACATGCCAAAACAGAACGGTTGTGTTCCAACTCTGGGAGTGTTCAAAGCCAGGTTGGACAGGGCTTGGAGCAACCTGATCTAGTGGCAGGGGGTGGAACTGGATGGGCTTTAAGCTCTCTTTCAACTCAAACCATCCAATGATTTTGTTGTCTGATGTCTTCAGTGGTTTGTTTTCAAAGTAGCCTCTGAGTTACCATGGTTTTCTCTGCACTGTTGGTATTTATAGATATGCATCATTTTCCTGGATGTACCTGCTGGCTGGGCTGTTCAAGGAAACAGGGATGGCCTTCATTGTTTATGTCTGTGTCAACCTGTTCTTTGGCATCAACACCATTATCACTCACTCTGTTGTGTTCCTGCTCTCCCAGGAGAAGGCCACAGACCAGGTAGGAGCCCCACAGGTACTGAGCCTGTGGTGAGCCAGCAGGAGGGTTCCTGTGGGCTTGGTGGCTTTGATTCAGGTCTGTAGCAGCTGGACACAGCCACAGGATTTCATGGGCTTCCCTACAGACAGGACAGGAGTCACATATGGATCTTGCTTGGCTGTAAATCTGCACCCCCAGCAAAGAAAGAAATGATGGTGACAGAGGGGAGAGCATGGAAAGGGAGGGAGAAAACTGAGGACAGTTTATAACCACCCTGGTGATGGAAGATGGAGGGCAGAGGTGCTGGAGATGCTTGATAAGAAGTTGTTGATGGACACTTCAAACCATTGCTGAGTTCTTGAGCATGAGCTGTGGGGAGTGACAGCTGAATGTCACTGCCCTGAGTCTGACATGTGCTGCAGTTAACCCAGCACCAGCTGTCTGTCATTCCAGTCTGTAATGCAGTCATCTTCTCCCTGCAAGGATGAAAAACAGCCCAGAGACTGTTTTGTGATGTTTAGTGATGATTCCCTAAAGTAAAGCCCTCTCTTAAACTGAGATCTGCCTGGGAATGGCTGGGATAAAATGCACACCTTACACTTAGATTTCTTTCTTTATGGAGAGCAATTACAATAGCTGGGTTGGATTTTTCTCTCTGTCTGGACAGAGTTTGTTCAGCAACCCCTTGGATTTTAGGAATATGCAATTATGATCACCATTCATCCCCCTGTGCCCCAGTGGCACGGCCTCAGTTCCTTTCCATGCTAATTTAGTGCCTCTCCAGTTTGCTTTGTGCCCTAATCCTTTCTTCTGCTAGAAATGTACCAGAGTTCTTTGCTGTGGGACTGCACTGGGCTGTTCTGCTGTGAATTAGCTGGAAAAGCCCTTCTATGTCTAGAAAAGCCAAACCTTTTGTTTTATGGAGATGTTTGTCCAAGGAAAACAGCCAGGGCAGTGCTCCAGGGCAGCAGGCTGTGCTGGACAGATTAGGGGGGCACAGTGGCAGCGCTCAGCTCTGGCTCATGGTGGGTTCAGGGTGCAGGAGCAGCAGCAGGGACCATGCTGGGAACTGGCTGCTGTTTACTATGGGTGATCACAACCTCAGAGCTGCCTGTTGACTTTTATGACCTTGTGCCTGTGAAACGAGCTGTCTGCAGAGCTCTTTGCTCTCAATTTATCTCTGCTGAGACACAGGCAAATCCCAATGTAATTGTTACACTTCAGTCCCACAGTAAAACCTATGAATTTATTCCATGAATAAAAGCAGTGACTGACTGTGCTGCTCTTTGTTTTTTTTTTTTCCAGGGCTTGCATGATCTTGCTGAAAATTTAAGGCATGTGTTCCTCCTGTTCCCACAATTTTGCTTTGGCTATGGCTTGATTGAGCTCTCTCAGGATCAGGCACTGCTGGGCTTCTTAAGAGCCTATGGAGTGGATTACCCTGACAAAACCTTTGAGCTGGACAAGACCACATCCAAGCTGCTGGCCATGTTCATCCAGGGCACCGTGTTCTTTGCCATTCGGCTCACAGTGCACGACAGGATGGTCCAGAGAGTCTGGAACAAGGTTCTGGAGTAAGTAACATCTGCAGCCTCAGTCCTAAGTTGTGACCATGTTCACAGGGGTGGATGTGAGAGATGAGATGAGGATCTGACTCCATGTTTCAGAAGGCTTGATTTATTATTTTGTGATATATATTACATTAAAACTATATTAAAAGAATAGAAGAAAAGGTTTCCTCAGAAGGCCAGCTAAGAATAGAAAGAATGATCACATAGGCTTGTGGCTCAGAAAGTCCAAGCCAGCTGTGCTGTGATTGGCCATTAATTAGAAACAACCACATGAGACCAATCACAGATGCACCTGTTGCATTCCACAGCAGCAGATAATCAATGTTTACATTTTGTTCCTGAGGCCTCTCAGCTTCTCAGGAGAAAAAATCCTGAGAAAAAGATTTTCCATAAAAGAAACAGTAACATCTGGAGCCTCACTGGGAACAGTCCCAGGCACAGCTCCAAGGTCTCATTCTGGGTTCCCACACCATCACTGGCAATTATGCAGCCCATACATTTCCAGGACAATTTGTGAATGTGGAGTGAGTTTTCTCTCAGTTAATATTAGAATATTAACTAGCAGAGGTGTAGTTTACAGAGTGCCCTGGTAGTTGGTGCTGGCTGGCACTGCAGCCCTGGGTTTGGTGGGTGGATGCTCAGATGTTGGTGAGGGCAGTCATTCCACTGGCAGCCTCCTCTGTTTGGCTCTCCCCATCTCCTCTGCCCTGGGTGCACACAGAGAGGAGTGAGAACATCCCTGTCACCTGCATTAGGAGCTGTCCACAAGGCAGGACCTGCTCCAGCCCAGAATATCTGCTGAAAAATAGGAGGAAAAAACAGGCAGTAGGAGAACACTGAGTGGAGCAAATACCGGGAGAGAATAGAAATGTATATCTGAATATTGTGTGCATGCCCTGGGGTTTCACAGGGAGGCTCCCTGGGATCTATCCTGGGAGATAACCGAGATCTAACTGCTGGCTGGTGCCTGAGGCTGAGTCCCTCTCTGCCCTCCCCAGGTTCCTGTTTGACAGAGTCCATGGCAAAGCCTCCCTTCTGCCCCCTGCAGCCGTGGAGGATGGCGATGTCCAGGCTGAGAGGAGCCGGGTGGAGTCTGGCAAAGCTGATTTCGACGTGGTGCAGCTCCAGAACCTCACCAAGATCTACCACCTGCCTCACAAACGCATCACAGCAGTGAAGAACATCAGCCTGGGCATCCCTGCTGGGGAGGTGAGTGAGGGGAAAAGGCTGCTGGCACCTTCCCCTGTCACTGCCATCTGGCATCTTCCTTTCTTTGCCTCATTTATTGATTCTTGGGGCTACAGCAGTGACAAAAGGCTCCTGGTAGATTTGGGACATCAAGTTTGAAGGCCCTAGAAGGAGGGAAAGTGGATGGAATTGATGGAGCTCTGTATTCAGAGCAAAATGTCTGCATGCTCTGTTTGTACAGTGCAGTCTTGGGCGGGGGGGAGGTCACTGGGGATCACCAGGTGTAAATGATGACAGCAGAACGTGTCCAGCTGAAATTATTCACCTGAACTGCATGGGAGATGGTGAGTCAGGCTTATCTGTTTGTGTTTTCTCATCAGGGGAAGGCAAATCACTCCAGATGAACATACATTTTCATGAATTAGAACCTAAAATTAACTCCAAAGAAAAAAACATTCTTTGGTCATGTCAGTGCAGTGAGAAGTGAAAAGACAGGAGTACACAAAGCACCTCTGAGATCCAGAGGAGACTGGAGACCAGATTGTACCTCAGGCTGTGCACCTGACTTGTGGGGAAGCTTGGAATTAATCCTTGGCACATGGTTTATTTTAATGGCCTGGGTCCCACTGAGATGAAAGGACAGTATCCTCACATGGACACTGTGCTGGTCTTTATGGCTGAGGATTTTTTACAATCCAGGACTGCCATTTAGGTTTATGACTTCTAGCAAAATTCACCCTGATGCTGGTGGGACTCAGGGCACCATTCCCCAGCTGTAAGCAGGAGCTGTGGCCCTGCACTGCAGACTGTGCACAGCTCCTGTTCCTGTATGGACCAAGGTGGGGAAGGGCCATGGGTTGCTGTGCATCCCCAGCACAGGAGGGCTTCCACATCAGCTGCTCTGTGCTAATGATGGCAAAATAACAGTAATTATCAGCACAATGGAGATGGCTGATGCAACACACAACTGTCTAAATCCAACCTTAGCTATAAAATGTGGATTTTACCATGACACTAAAGGGAGATAATTCTTCATCTTATTAAGGTAGTGCTTTGGTGATACAATGTGACAAAAACCTTGTGTTGGTGAAGGTTTTAACCAGTGCCAAACCTCACTCACCCCATTCCCAGGAGCAGCTCTGTCCCTGTCAAGGGGAGGCTTGGCACAGATTAGCTGCTGGGGATTTGGGCCTGAGCTCCTGCAGAAATGCAGCTCACAGTAAAAGGATTGACTCTGCTGGAGACACATCCTTGGTTCTTCACCACATTAAACAAATGGTGCTAATATAAGCTGGAGTATATTGCACCATAAACAACCTCCATTATAGCACTGGCATGCTCTGAGCTCCTCTGGCAATTCATCTTGCTCAAGGGACTGGAGAAAGAAGGGCCAAGGTGCACTGAGCACCCATCTCAGAGCAATATTTCTGCACGTTTACATTTTGACTTTCCTTTCCCAGTGCTTTGGCTTGCTTGGTGTGAACGGAGCTGGAAAGACAACAATCTTTAAGATGCTGACAGGGGATATTGGAGCATCCAGTGGAAGGCTGCGAGTCCAGGATCACTCTGGGTATGGAGGATATGATTTCTGGGGAAGCAAATCAACCTGAGAGCAGTTTTTAAGGCTGGGTGGCAAAGGAAAAGAAATGTAAAAATCTGAAATAAAACACTCAAACCAGAGCAAAAGCAAATTAACCAGGGAATTCATCCTTTGAAGGTAGCATGGTTGCTTCCTGGGGGGTTGCACTTTGCTGCTCAGAGGTGTTTGTTCCACTTCAGCCCATTGCAGATGGGATCAGGCTCAGATCCTCAGCAGGGGGATCCCACTTCTAAGCCAGACCTGGAGCCCAGAAGGGCTCACCTCAAAGCTTTCCTTACCAGGTGTAGGCTTGGTGGCAGCTGTGCTGGCAGTAACTGCAGAGCTGCATACTGGACATGCAGCCTCTGCAGAACTGGGAGCCTGAAAGCTGGAGCTCTGCAGATCCACTGCATTTTCCTTCCAGGGTTGGGGAGGTGGCTAGGGAGTAGGAGAAAAAGATTTTCTCCCTCCTGTTTGATTCCAGAGCACGCTGGCAATTCAGTGAGGTTACAGTGATGTGCCACCTCCTTCCACAGGTCCTTGAATGACATCAGTGAGGCCCACTGGTCACTCTTTGGCTACTGTCCTCAGGAGGATGCCTTGGATGACCTGCTGACTGTGGAGGAGCACATGTACTACTACGCTCGGCTGCATGGCATCCCAGAGGGGGACATCAAGGGAGTGAGTAACAAGGGCTTTGACTTGCAGCATTTCTGCCATTTGGAGTCTTTAAATCAGTCCTTCAGTAGATCCATGTGTGGTATTCCATGGGCTGGGCATGTTGTGGAAGCAGAACTCTTGTCCCCTAGATTGTACTGCAGCTCCTTCACCGGCTGAACCTGATGGCCTACAAGGACAGAGTCACCTCCATGTGCAGCTATGGCACCAACAGGAAACTGTCAACTGCTCTGGCTCTCATTGGCAACCCATCCATTCTGCTGCTGGTGAGAAATGGGGTCTTGTTGAGAGGGAAGAGGAGCAGGTCCTTGGGCTGGCAGGAGAACTTGGACAGTCTCACAAAACCTCCTCAGGCACAGCTTAAGGGACACTCCCCACGTGCCCATACTTGGCCTGACAACAGAAACCATCACAGGGAAATTCAGATTCCATCAAACACTCATCTTTTCTTTGAGGGTATAAGAGAGTGGCAAGTCTTTCAGTTTCTCTGGCAGCATCTTCCAGAAGTCAAAATTAGACCATATATTTGCCAATTAAACTCTGCTCTCTCTTGTCTTTTATTTCTATCAATTTACCTGCACAGCTTTGCAAGAAAAGCAGCAGCCAAGGCTCCAGAACTGTAGGAGAGCAAAGGGGCCACTTTCCTCAGGATTAGAACATGACTGCTTTTTTAGGTTTGGCTTCCTGACATGTCTTTCACTCTGAAATTCTAGTTCTTCCATGGGCTTACCCTATTGGTAAAACCTACCTTTCTGTGCAGTTTTCCCACTTGCTGTGCACTCAATGTGTGCAGAACTCTGTGAGCAGGATTTCCAGTATTAAGTTTGATACCTAGTGGACATAATTATCCCTTATCCCAACTTCTATTGAGCCCAGCAGTGCTGCCTTTACTTCTGACCACCTGCCAGTGCTCCTGCTGCTTTGTGAGATAAAAAAATCTCTATAAAAATAGGAGGGGGAGATTCTCTCTATACTAAACTCCTGCCTGAGCCCAGGCTTGTTTATTTTTTGAGTGCAAATTTCCATCCAATCCTGTCTTTCCCAACAGGATGAGCCGAGCTCTGGAATGGACCCGAATGCCAAACGTCACCTTTGGAAAATCATCAGTGAGGAAGTGCAGAACAAATGCTCAGTGATACTCACATCCCACAGGTAGGGCTGGGCTGCTCTGCCTCTCTTTTTGGGGTCAGCACAAGTGTGGAGAGACCCATCCCTCCCTGGTCCTTGCACAGTTTCAGGGCACCAAGCTGTGACAGGTTTGGGGGTTTGTTGTGGCTGAATGTGGTGTCCACAGAGACCCACAACACTTTAGGGAAGACCAGTGGTGTTCTCCAGGTATTAACCATATTTTTATACTTTCTCAATGACTAATTAGAGTTTCTTGGTTGGTTTTGCAGCATGGAGGAGTGTGAGGCCCTGTGTACCAGGCTGGCCATCATGGTGAATGGGAGTTTCCAGTGCATTGGCTCTTTGCAGCACATCAAGAGCAGGTCAGTAAAGTAAACCTATTTCACTTTTACTGAACAGCCTCTGGAGTTACTGACCTACAGCTCTGAGTGCTCAGAACATGAGACCTGTGTTATCAAAACAATGACATTTCCTGGTTCATGTCCCTTAAACAGTGCTGAAATTCTGTGTTAACTAGTGCACTTTCTACTCCCTC
Organism: Zonotrichia leucophrys gambelii; assembly: GCF_028769735.1. Lineage (NCBI taxonomy): Eukaryota > Metazoa > Chordata > Aves > Passeriformes > Passerellidae > Zonotrichia > Zonotrichia leucophrys. The sequence continues at coordinate 10,514,923 of NC_088177.1, forward strand.
ACAGCCTGCCTTCCCAGAATGTGTCCCCCAAAGTATTCTGTTCACTGCTACAAATGAGAAATGTGTATTAGGGCTGAGCTTTGGTTTTATTAGTTATATTAATAGCTCAGCTTCTTTCTAAGTTACACTGCAGGTTAACAACCCTGACCCCATTCAAGCTGCACCATTCCTGGATTAGATTTCCCCAAAGAGGCTGTGCAGCACTCTCAAAGGAGTTTCTTCATCTGTTTTTCTCTTTCCTACAGTGTTAATTGTGATTTTCTTTCTCCCCCAGATTTGGAAGAGGATTCACTGTGAAGATGCACTTAAACAGCAGCACAGTTTGCACTGAGAAGCTGACAGAGTTCATGAAGTCACACTTCCCAAATACATGCCTGAAGGTAAGCAAGGCAAATGCTTTCACGAGGGGCTTTCAAAATCCCTTCAAACTGACCAAGGAGATCCTTGCAGGGTGGGCATCTTGTGACAAACTGTGCACATAGATCTGAGCTCCCAGAGCCACACTTGTCACTGCTTTCAGCTGCATTTTCTGAGGGCTGGAGCACTCCAGTTCCTGGTGGCTGAAGTAACATCAGCCAAGGAGCTGCAGTGACCCTGGAAGGCAGCTGTTAGGTGCCCCTCTGCCCTGGGAATGCCCTTCCCTCTGAAGCCTGGAATGGATGGAAACCCAATTTAGGTTCAGTGGGTAGAGATGTTTCCAGTACTTCCAGTAACTGAGTAATTGTAAAACCAAAGTAACTGAGTCACAAATCCCATCCATTGGCTGTAACCCAATCTCTGCATGAATCAAAACTGCACACCTGGAGCTGGAAAATGCCATGGGCACTGTTGGATCCAGCTGTTGGATTTGTTGGCTCTGGGCTTTCTCCCACCACTCCTGTCCCCACAGGATCAGCATTTCAAGATGGTGGAGTACCACGTCCCGGTCTCTGCAGGAGGGGTAGCAAATATATTTGATCTCCTGGAAGGCAACAAAGCAGCCTTCAACATCAGGCACTTCTCTGTGAGTCAGACAACGCTGGAGGAGGTAAGGAATTAAAATGTGAGGCCATCCATTTAAAACTGCTAACAGGGGAGCAGAATGATGGTTACACATAATGGACTGCTGCACACAATAGACTACAGTTTGAAAGGGATTTCCATCTATATTCCTCCTGGGGGTACTTAGTCAGCACTGCTGCCTCCAGGTACCTCTGCTGGTGCTAGGGAAGCACACAGAAAGCTGCCTGGAGCATAAAGGATCTATTCTTCCCTCTGCCACTGCTGATTTCAGGAGCCTCGTGGGTGTGGGTGAAGGGCAGGATTATGAATCACCCCCAAGTCCAGGGCTAGGCTTTCCACCAGTCCTGAAAACATGCTTAATTTCACTGTTCAGGTTTTAAGTTCACTTAGCATTACTCCAAACTTTGGGGTTCATTCCATTTTCCCTGGGAAGAGCATTCCCAATGGCAACAAAATCTCATAGGGAGCACATCAGCTGAAGGGATTGCCACAAGGACTGTCCAGCAGAAATCACCCTGTTGAGCATCAGCACCTGGAATGTTAGGTTTGTCCCAGACAGAGGAGCAGAGCTGCAGCCCTGCAGTGCCATGGACTGCGACACAGCAGTCTGGGAGGGATTCCCTCAGTGCTGCTCCAGTAAGGGGCAGTGGCTGTGAGAGAAACAGGCAGGCAAAGCGCAGGAAGCCCCAGCTCAAATTCTGTGGGAGGACAGCTTGGCTCTGTGAATATGCAAATGTGATTGCAGGGAGTGTTCTGGTGAGAGTCCTTTCTGTATTCATTAGCTGCTGTTGAAAGGAAGGCTGTTATGTGTGGTTTCACACACCTCTCTGTACACTCTGCAGTTGTGTGTGCACAGATGTCAATTACACAGGGACAGATGGGTTTATGAAGTAATCATGGGACTGTATTACAGTGTGATTGAAAGGAGCACTGCATGGGCAGTGCCTGGCTGGCTCCTGAGGAGCCTGAGCTGCAGGACAATGAGGTTCCATGCAGGAATGTCTGCACATCCATTTATTGACATGAGCCCACAGAAGCCCAACCATTTGCAATTCTCAAATTCAGCGTGAATCCATCCCCAAGCGAGCTCTCCAGGCTCACAGTCAAATGAACAGCCATGCCTTTTTTATATTCATTCATGTCATAAATTATTTATGCTGTCACACACTGACTGTTTTCCTTTAAACTTGCAGGTTTTCATCAACTTTGCTAAAGATCAAGCAGATCCTGATGGCGCGGATGCGGGTCCTGATGTGACATTGGACAGCTCTGACACAAGTAGCCAGGCTAGCACCATAAGCTCCATCTATTGAAGGGATCATAGAAGCTGGGGAAAAGCCCTGACAGCCCTTCCAACCCTGTTTTAAGTGATTTTAGGGTGATGGGGATAAGCAGTCCCACTTTCTTAAAGTACTTTGTTTTTTTGATAAGCGCTTAATTTACGTCACTAGGAACGTGGTAGATCTTTGAGACTGGCACTTGGTTACAAATCAGATTGGGCTTTCCACAGGTTCTTTCCCCTTCACCCCCAATTCTTGTTTTATGATCACTGTAATGGCTGTGAGGATCTAAACACCACCTGCTGCTTGTGGCTGTGATGGAGCAGAGGAGCTGTGGGCACTGCAGGTGTCTGAGCACAGAGCAGCCCCACAGCCACAGAGGAAAGCCACACTCCTCTCCCTGCTCAGCAGCAGACTTGCTGGGTGAAAGTGGCTCAGTTCTGACAGGCTCTCCCTGGGGAAATGGGGCTCATGGCCTTGCCCCTCCTCACAGGGGGGTTGTGAGGATGCAGGTGTTAAATACTGACAGTGGCAAAGGCCATCTTTGGTAATGACACAGAGCTTCTCTGGTTATGTCAGCACAAATATAACTATTTTGTAAGCTAGTGCTTCCAGTGGTTTTGGTTTGTTCCTGTAGCTTATTCCAGCTCTGTGTAACTCCTCAAGAGAGTCCTCTGGTCCCAGGCAGTTCCTGGCTCTTGGCACTCAGTGGAAGATGATTCCCCCAGGAGCCCCTTTCTCCTTCTGGCTGGAGTTCAGGGCTGCTCTGGAACAGCCAAGGAGTGGAACAGGGCAGGTCTGCTGGCTGAATGCTCTGACAGGAAGAAGCTCTTTGCTTCATAAGATTGTATTTCCCTGAGCACAGCAGAAGCAAGGAGCATCCCCCTTGCTCATAAAGCCTCCATCTGCAGCAGCTTTGCCTCTCTGTGTCCTCTCCAGTGACCTTCCTCCTCAGCCCCATGTGCTGGCTGCCCCCTGACCCTGGAGCTGTGTTTTCCCACATAACAAGGCATCATTAGCTCCTGCTTCAAAGACTCTGCCTGCTGGCTTGGAGGGAGTGCTCTGCCCATTCTGAGAGCAGCCCCCAGCAGCTGAGTTCAGCACACCACCACACACACCTTGCTCTCTTCCCCCAGAATGATTAATAGATAGGATAGTTTAATATGATTCTTTATTAGATGTATCAGCATAAGGCCCCAGAGACTCGGGTTTGGGTCAGGGCATTGATGTACCTTCAAGCACAAAATGAACTTCAACTCTGAGCTCAATAAACTTGCTGTTGCTGGTAAAACAGATTGCAGATAAAGCCTTCCCTTGTGAGACCTGGGGTGGCCCACACAACTTACCTGGGTTCACCTACACAATTCCAGCCAGGTGGTTTCTTCTTCCTTTTCTTCTCCTTCCCTCAAACTAATTTAAATCAAAGGACCCTTTGATGAAAGCTGCAATGACACATCTTTGCTACCCTGACCATGAGTTTGACTAGTTCAGCTTCTCTGTGATGCCAGGGTTTGCTGTGAGAATTGTGCAAGGAGCAGCACTTTGTAAAACCCCAAACACCCTTGGTATTCAGTGGCATGCTGAAGTTCAAGGTTTAGCTGCTGCAAGGAGGTCATGTCCTCTCCTTGGTCTTGGTGGAAACTTCCTACTGATAGTAGGAGGAGTTTTATTATGGATTGAAAGTATTATAGAGCTTTGAATTATGCCTCAACCTGCTGACTGTAATTAAAACTGGGATTCAGCTTCTTTGCAGAATGCATTTGACACCTGCAGTTTATAAGTGACTGAAAAAGCTGCCCAGACATCCATTGTAGCTTCTATTATTATATCTCCAGCTCTGCAAAAGCTCTTTTTTCTCATTTTCATTGCACATCTTACACAGATCACAGTATAAAATTAAGCTTTTCTCTAATAGATGGCTTGTGCTCCCTGCAAAGGACTCAGAGCATGAATGCCAATGATTTAAATGCAGCCTTGTAATACCAATCAGAGTATTATTTTATTATGTCGATGGCTTTGCAACTGGCAGTGAAAGATGGATCTTCAGACTCTGTCCAGATGTATTTTACATGTAATTGAGGGAGACTGATACAAAACTATTCTTTTGTCCCTTTAGAGCCTACTAATCAAACAGGAAAAAAAAAAAAAAAAAAAAAGGAAGTGATTCATTGGAATACTTCAGCAAGTTGCAATTTAATTGTGTAAAATAGAGTTTTGAGGAGAAAAAAAGCCAAAAGCATCCTTTGAATTCCCACCCAATTCTGGCATTAATAGAAACATCTGCTCCGTGTGAAATGTGTCACGGCCATGATCTACAATCCCCGCTCTCACTCGCAGGTAAAAATAAACCATCTGCTCTTGCAATCAAGGCTCTGGGTATTGGTCCAAGCAAGGCACAGTTTATTTACTGGGGGAATTGAACTGAGGCCCGTGGAGAAGCAGCTACATCCGTTTGGGGGCTGGAAGCATCTGGCAGGGAGCTTGTACATAACGTCACCAGGAGCTGCATTAGCATTCCTGCCACTTTCCAAACATCCCATTCCCTGCAGAGCCTCAGATCCATTCTGGCCCTTCTGGAAGAAGGACATGCTCCAAGCTCAATTCGAGGCAAAACCTTGGAAGCCAGCACCCTCCATGCCTCCCATCACCTCCCTGTCCCAGGGGTGGCCAGGAATGCAGAGCACTGCCTGAGAAACCACCGGTTAGAATCTGAAAGGTTTTGAGCAGGGTCTACAGGACAGGAGTGTCATACTGTGTGTCCCCCACTGGCAGCCCTCTCTGAACCACCACAAAAATTTTGGCTTTACATGACTCTGCTTCCAAAATGAGCCACCTGGCTGCCTCCTTCCTCTGGCCTGAGCAGGGAGCTGGGATTGCTGCGAACCACGGCACACACCTCTCCAGGAGCCAGAGACGAGTGTGTGTTCCAGGGGAAACAAGCTTTTCATCTTCCTCCTTTAAAGCAGCGTCACCTCAGTCACCCCAATATCCCCCGAGGGGGCAGCAGTGCCAGGGCGAGCCCGCCCAGCGCGGTCACACAGCCCCGGGGCGTTAATTGGCACTGGCTTCATTTAAAATGCATTTAACACCAGGGACAGGCAGGGCAGTCGCTAAGCAGGGCCGGGGAGTCAAGGAGGAATTGCAGAATTGGTTGTGTGCATTGGCAGGCTGATTGAAGTGAGGTTTGTAATTGGAGTTGTGGACTTGGAGACAGTGATTCAAATCTCCATCCTGCCTTTATCACTTTGTGCTGCTGATGGGAGCACGGTGCTGCTCCCTTAGCTCTGCTCTCGGTGCAAATGGCACTGAGGGTTTGGCAGGGTCAGAAAGGGTCTGGCAGGGCTGGGGAAAACTCTTCAGAGGAGCCTGTGTTAAGTAAAATATTGTAAATATCAATTCAAGGTCTCTAATGGGATTTTTTGGTCCTTTCACGAGAGCTGCAGGAGTGGTTTTGTTACTGGGTCAGTTCAGTAAACATGTTTACAGCTCAGATGAACACATCCAGGTAAACAAAATTCAGTGGCTGCTGGAGCTTAGGGGCTGGTGGTGCCCAAGGACCTGTAGCCTGTGAGGAGTCACTCCTGGGATCCAGAATTTGAGGGATCCATCCTCATAACTGGCTCATAAACAATGGGGTTTAGCCTGTTGGAAGAGCTTCAGCTTCCTTCCATTGCTGCAGCCTCACTGAAGTTGCTGGGAGGCTTTTTGCAAGCCAAGAAAAATATCTGTCTCTTCAGTTAATAGTCGAAGGGTTATTTTGTGAGCTGGTGAAGAAAGAAAAATGGGTTTTGGATGGCAACAGCACATAGCATGATTTTACTCTTTTTTTTTTTTTTTGTGGACAACAGCTGTGATCTTGCATAGCTCTAACAAAGTATCAACAGCATATTAAAAGTAAGCACAACACAGAAAAGCAGCAGTGGGGAATGACAAAAAAAAATGAATTCACCAGAATTATCATTCCATGGCAGTATTTAAAGAAAAAAAATCACTCTAATTAATTTAGTTGTTCGGGGAGAGGATGGAAAGAAGGAAGATGGCACTGAAATAATAAGAAGAACATTAGTAAGGGACACAGCCAGCTCTTGCTGTTGGCTCTGCTCCTCATGCTGCTCACATACACAGCACTGGGAAGGAGGGAGCACAATGGGGAGTGCAGCCCATTTTGGGCCAGACCTGACTCCTCAAAATATCTGTAAAATGCACAAAATCACCACAGGGAGTGTGAGAGTTTTGGGTTTGGAGGCTGCCCCATGTCACGGTACAATCCTGCAGCACCTGGATGGTGGCACCTGCCCAGAATGGAAGAGTCCCACTGGGATGAAGAACACAGATCCTTGTGCCTGCAGCCCATGGAGCAACACTTGGAACCAGTTCTCCTTCCCAAGTGCTCATCCTGGGGGGTGCAGCCCCCTCTTCACTGCTCATTGCTGCTGGGAGACCCTTCTGGAAACAAGGAATCCACCAGGGAGAGCAACCCTGAGGGCCCCGTGCTGGGGGTGAGACAAGGACATGGCAGCACTCCCATGAGCTGTAAGGCTCAAAGGAGCAACCCCAGCCTTGGGTGTCATGGAGGTGCTTTGTTTTAAGCAGTGAGGCTTTCACTAGACCTGCAGGTTGGGTAGAAATGAAGCTTCTCTTGGAAAGAGTTCAGGTCTTCACTGACAAAGAAAAAAAACAAAGCACGGCCTGACAATTGATGGTAACGCACATGAGATGGAATCCAGGTGAAGACAGGAGAAGGTTTGAGGGCTCTTACCTCCATGAGCAGGTCAAGGTGAGCTCTCAGCCCTCTGCTCTCCATCTCCTGGTTGCCAGGGGAAGGGTTTTTGCCCAGCCCTCTGCCTCTTTCCCAGCCAGAGACAAAGTGAAGCACATCCAGTGTGTGACAGGGAGGAAGAAGCAGGATGAGCTGCCTCTCCATAACCAGACCCAGCTGGGTTATTCCTGCACAAGACAGCAATGAATCTAAGTTAAAATGATACCAACCAGATTGAAATGCAATTAAAGGAGTCCCCTTAGGGTTGTGCATCCAATTAGTGGTGTACCTTTAATTACACCAGTGCAGTTCAGGAGGCACATGCTGAGAGGGCCAGCAGCCCAGAGCTGAAGCCTGCCTGGTGACCCATATCCCTGAGGTCCCAGAGGAGGGACATGAGGGTTTGCATCACCAACAGTGGCCTGCTCCTCCCCTGGGAAAGAGCTCCCAGAGGAGAAACACAGGAAGGAACCTTTTTCAGCTTTGTAAGAGCAATTTTCTCCAACAGACAGTTACTGGAAAGCAATTAAGATCCAGGTACTTCTAAAAGGTGAGAGCTTTTCACATGTACTTTTTTGTACATGACATTTCCCTCTTGCAGTGCCAGAATGTACCCTGCCTCCAGGAACCATGAAAGTTAAAGCAACAGAGTTGACTTTGATAAGAAAACTCATTAAAAAATTAGCAATGCAAACATTAAGAATTGCTAGAAACACCAGAGCACTTCTAGGTGTCCCTTGGCCATCTCTGTGGAGTTACATGAGGTAAAAGAAGTTTAGCCTTGAGCATAATTCCATCCCCAAAGCAGCCAGCTGTGAGTCTGGAGTATGGCTCTTGCTCTGGAGCCTCAGCTGAAGTCCCTGTCAAAGCCTGCAGTAAGGCTGCTCTGGACAGCAGCAGGCTGTGCAACCACACCTTGCTCCCCCAGATTCTTATTTAAAATCCTGTCAAAGAGAGAAAATAAAGCTGAAGGAGACTCTCCTTTACCCATTGTACCATGAAGCCTGAGGGCTGGCATGTGTTGATAATCCAGGTACCCCGTTTTAATGCAAACTCACATCACCACATGGAGCCCTGGGATCAATTCTGAGGTGCACAGAAGCAAATGCTTCATCATCTTCACGTGCTGCTTCTCAGGTGTTTCTTTAGGTACCTTCAATGTCAGTAAAACAAGCAAAAGCTGAGAGCATAGACTTAATCAGATTAACAATTATAACCATTCCCATCCATCACTGCAAAGCAGCTGCAGTGCTGCCAAATCCATTCTGCTGCAGGAACCTGGGGAATCACAGCCATGCCTGATCAGCCAGGCAAGGGCAGCTCTGGCTTTGCCATAAAGAGGAAGAGAGCTGCTGGGGCCTCTAGCTGCTCAGAGTGACCCCAAGAAATGTTCAAAGTCTCTTTTCCCAGCCCAGCACTTGAAGGAGTCAGAGCTCTTCAGTTCTTGGTCTCGAGGTTGTTTATTGTATCTTATCTATAAAATTCTTTCTCCTGTCCTGCCAAGGTCCACTCAGCAAGACAGTCCAGGCACACTGCTGCCCCCTTAAAACTACATGTACAATATTTACAATTACTTTCCAATACCTATCACCTATGTTAGACACTGAGCTTCTACTCTAAACCAATCTAAAAGTGCCAACATCACAGCAGAAGATGGAGGCCAAGAAGAAGAAGGAGAAAGGCTGGACATGCCCAGATCCCTCCATCTTGCCCCCCTGAACCTCCATTCTAAAAAACCCCAAAATCTACTTTTTCACTTTGTGATAAATTCACTATCATTCTACTTAGATTGTCGTGGTTTGCAGATCTCTATCTAAGGTTGGTAACTTGCTCCACGGGTCATAATCAAACCCACAGGCATTTTGGGCTCTGTGCCAGGGTCTCTGAGCCCCCTGGCAGGGGTCTTGGCTGCTCAGGACAGCCAGAGAGATGTCCTGGCTCCTGACGGAGAGCCATTGCTCAGCCTGACTCCTTTATTCATTTTTTATGAGCCAGAGCTCCCCAGAATTCCCAAAGCCTCTCTGAGGAGCCACAAAGGGAGTGATCCCTCCCAGGCTGGTGCTCGTGCTGCAATAAGACCCTGTGAGAACATTCCAGAGCACAGGCAGTGAGGCCTCTCCTCCCCCCTGTCTTTGCCATTCAGCATTTGACCATCCTCATCACACACTCAGCAAGGGCCTTTCTCCCCCACAATCAGCTCTTTGCCACACACAGGTGGATGGCAGCAAAGGCAAAGCTGGGGTGTTTGTTATAAACCACCCTGGCCCCCCGTTTGAGGGACACTCCTGCTCCTCAGGGCTGGGTTATAAACTGGGATGGATCAGGCACGATTAGGGAACACCATGCCATTGCAGCCATGGGGACCTTCACTGGGAGGATTTGGGCTGAAGACCAGGCAGTGTACAAGCATGTGCAACCTCTAAATGTCCTACAGCTGGACCCCCAGATGCCTGCAGGGGATGGAGATGCTCCCAGAGGAATGGGATGGTTTGCTCCATGCCTGCTGCCCTGCCTTTCCTGACAGTGGAGGCAGCACAGCAGGGAGATGCAGCTTCAGACTGAGTTCATATTTCAACCACTCTGGGAATCCCATGTGCCACAACCACATAACTCTGTCAGCCTGCAGGAAAATGTCATTCCTGGATGAGTGTCAGTGAGCTGTGAGAGCAAGAAACCTTCACAGCTCCCTTGGAGAGTCCTGATGTTGCAAGGGGTCATTTTTCCACTGCGAATATCCTACATGAGGTGACTTCAGGGCTTGAAATCAGCTCATATATGATGCTAATATAGTGCCCCTGTGAAAAATAGAGCACCACTTCTCCCAGCAAGTGAAATGGGAGAGATGAGTGTCCCCCCTGGAATGCTGAGTTCCTGTATTATCTCACCAGCCTCATCCTGTAAATCAAAGCTGCTGTGTTGTACTTCTCTGCCAGCCCCTTTGGCATTCCTGGCTTGGGCTGTGTGAGGGAGCACTTCATCCTATGAGGTTATAAAGTCCTTGGAACCACCTTGGGATGTGGGAAGCTGTTTTCCCAGCCACCCACCCAGGCTGTGGCATACAGAGGTGCTCAGCACCCACCTAGTGCAAACAGGAGGGTTTGTGGCAGGGCTTTCCCATCCCCATGGGCCTGCTGGCAGAGTGGGGCAGGAAAAAGGAGCCTGTGCAAAGGGTTTGGATGGCTCAGGGCTGGGGAATCCCAGCATGGGGCAGGGCAGGTGCAAGGCTGGAAGTGCAGAGGAGCTCACAAACCATCCTGCTTCCCTCAGGTGGATCAAGAGGAGGGATTACAGCAAAACCAGGGCACAAAAATAGGAATTGTGCTTGCAGCATGGTGCATTGGAGTGACAGACCCTGATAACCCTGAGGGGAGGGTGTGATGGTGTCACAGCTTGGCTCTCTTCCCTGCAGAGGCTGGAGAAGGCAGACCGGTTCCCAGAGGTTCCCAGAGAGAAACAGCCCCCCTGGCTCACAGGTCAGACCACTGTTTCTCCTGGAAGTTTATGGCAATCCTATTTGTGAATTAAAATGCAGCTGCCGAGGCTGCTGGCACAGGATTTACAACGTGGCCTCAAAATAGAGGAGAGAAGGAAAGCTGAACTCTCCTTTGATGTTTGCAAGTGTAAACTGCAGACCTGGGCTGAGCACACTGTAAATAAGGATCATTAATCATCAGCTAAGTGCCGTGCAGTCGCTGTTATTTACTATAACAACATAAATCACCAGGAGCCACTATCATGTTAATTTGGATTTAGTACGGATTAGTATGGAAAAAATAATATCCTCACCTATTTGCAGAATCCATAACTTTACCTGTAAACACATACAGATGTGGCTTTTGTTCCTTGGTTTCCTCCAGGCATGATGAAGTCAGGAAGATGTTCTGGGAGCTCTCCATGTGAGGGACTGCCAACAGTTCAGGCCAAGCTGCAGCCCCACAGAATCTCTCTTGTGCTGCCACAGGAAATCAGCACCGAGGGGCAAAGCAAGACCGGGAGGTCTTGGACCTGTTCTGTCACCCCCAGCCCCAGTGCAGGGCACAGTGCTGGCACTTGGCAGCTGCTGCATTGCACCCATGGATCTCTGCAGTAACTCCATGGGTTTTTACCTGCAGCTCAACCCTGGCTTTCACATTTAAAAAGCACCAGGCATGGGTTTTGTGGGATGCTGGAGCCTGCTGCTCCTCCCTTTGGAAGGAAGGCTTAGCAGGGAAGGAGCATTTCATTTTAAATTAAGGGAGCATTCCCCACATAGTTCATATTCCCCAGAAATGCCAGCTGCACTCCTTGCTGATTATTTTTTCCCCCTGATTTGACTTTATTCAATCTAAAAGGTGGGGCTGAGGCACTCGTGCACCAGAGCAAGGCTGGCAGGGCACCAACGTGACAGTACTCGGTGTTTTGGGTGTGGAACTCGTGCCAGATTGGCTCCATCCCTCTCCACAGCTCATTTCTAAATTTGGTGGTGACACAGCTTCACTGCCCAGGGATCCTTATCTCAGTGCTTGGGCACAGCATCTGTCTCTGCCCTCAAGCGCTCAGACAAGGTCCCCACTTCTTCTCTAGCCTCCAAAATAACTTGAAGTTTTTAAAGTGAAGCAAGTTTGTTGCTAAGAAATCACAGCATATTTCTTCCTAAAGTCAGTCCTGGTTATCAGCTTTGTCCTGGTGGAACTGGAGGTGCTGAGCCCTGACTGAAGGTGTGGAGATCCCTGACCAACCTCATGGAGGTCACCAGTGCTGCTTTAGCTGCAGGTTAGTCCTGATTAAGAATTAGGCCTTGATATCTGGGAAACAATTATGGTTTGCATTTTAAAAATGTAACTGGAAGGGAAAGAAAAAGAATTTGATTTTTTGGGGGTGTCACAAAGATTTCCCTTAAGCTTGAAGCTGCAATGATACTTTCCAAAACAGTCACAGGTGAAAAGAACAAAAGCAATGTTTTACCTGCTCTTTGACTCCACTGGGTCTAAAAATGCAAGTAATTGCCTTTAATGGTCTCTGTCATTTTTAACCTGTGCTCTGTGTGTGCCAGAAGAACAGACATCAAACCAGGGTGAATCTCTCCAAGCATTGAGCCAGAGCTGAGGTTTGCATAAATTAAAACTGGGTTAATTATAATAATTCTACTGCAATAGGGATAGTATAATAAGATTAATTAGAGGGGGGCTAATAAGAGGATTCAAGCTATTCTAGTACAAAATCTGCACCCAGATTCTTCAGTGGTTTTCTTGGGCTTTTCTCCCACCCAGCTCAAGGGCAATCCAACATCTAAAAGCCACTGCAGAGCCTTGCCTGTGCTTTCCTGAGCAGCCAGGCTTGCCTCACACCAACCATATGTCTGTCTCTGTCTGCTAGCAGCTTGCACCAAATATTTTCCTTTTTCATGGTGCCTGAGCAAACAAACACCATCTGTGGGCCTTGCTGAGGGAAATCCTGGCCCCCTGGTGCCAAAGGGAAGGCAGCCACACGTGTCCATGAGGCTGACATTTCTGACATCCACAGCCCCAGACCAGAACTTCCCTCTGCTCCTCAGCTCTGCCGATCCAACCAGCAGAGTCAGGACCTGGCATCTCCCAGATTTAAATTCGGATTTTATTGAAGAAAGGCTGGGTCCCATCAAAGCAGACTGCCTAGCCTGACCCAGGTTGGTGGGACTGCCTTGGGGTGGTGGGAGGTGGAAGAGGGCAAGAAAACTGTTTTTGGGTAACTCTGTCTTGGATGTACCCACCCTGCTGGGCGCTTTGGGCATTTTCCAGCCGTGCTGAAATCCCTCAAATCCCAGGACTGATTGGGACTTTTGGTCTTGCTTGACCTGCTTGGAGCCAGAGTTCTTGGAGGGCAGCTGATGTGGGATGCAAATTATTCCCTGTTCAGACTTTTTTCCTTCAGAAGTTAAAACTCTGGGGGACACCACCTAGTAGAGAGGGTCTGTGCCATCTCTCCATGCACCCCAGCACTGGAGCAAGGGAGCATCTGCAGTTACTGCAGCAAAGGTGTGAACTCAGCTGGGCACAAGGTTTTCTCGTGCTTTGCTGCTCTCTGTTACTTGCCTTTCTGCAGGAAATCCCTTTTCTGGTCAAATCAGAAGAGTAATTTAAATTTTGTCAAATCCCCCACAGCTTTTGACCCATGTGAGCATTGACAGGGATCTCCTGCCGGGCGATGGGCAGGTGGAAATTACTTGTCACCTCTGGTGCTTTTCTGCAGTGCTGGGCCCAGAGCTTGTGCTCTGACCAAATCTTTTGTACAAGTGCCCTTTGGATTTAGCAATTCACACGGTGAAAGCAGAACCAATGAACCACAGGCTTCTCTGCTGCTGCCTTTAATTAAAAATGCCATGTCTAACACCAGCAGATGTTCCTGCTATCAAGACTCGAGGAATAATTTAATGCTGTGCAATGCAATGCTGACTGTGCTGCTTAGTCTGAAAGTGTAATAGACTTTTTAAAATTATTATTATTATTATTATTTCATTTGAGGGATCAATCCCTCAGCATTTGAAATCTGAAAATTTGGTAGTCAAAGAGCCCTAATTCAATTCCTGCACTGAAGGATCTCAGCAGCCCCATGTCTGTCAAACCAGCACTGCAGCCCAGGATGCCTCTGCGACCACGGTGAGCTCACAGGGCTTTGGGTGTGGGGCAAAATTGGCCCCAGAGGGGTGGCCTGAGGAGCAAACTAAGCCTGTGAAAGCCTGTGATTCAGACATTTGGGAAGAGAGGGAATTCAAGGATGAGGCTGCAGCTTCTCCAGTTTTTTCTGCGGTCTTCTGATGAAGAGGACCCATCCTGTCCCTTCTGTGGGTGTGCAGCACGTTGAGCTGAGCATCCTTTCCTGGCAGGGTGCAGAGGTTTCAGAATGTGCTCTGTATTCAGGTGGATGAGAGCAGAGGGATCCCCTCTTCAGGGAGCTTTGGCTCTTTTAACCCCTAAGAAAACAACAGATTTACAAAACTCAGTGGAACTGCTTCCCTCTGCACGGTACACAGTGCATCACATAATAATTGTATATTTGTTGAGAAACAGCTGGGGAGCTCCACTAAATGAATAAAATATCAGGTAGCAGTGCATTTCCATAAAAAGGTCCTTACCAGATGGGCAATGCTTTGAAATGAAGCACGAGGCAGGCGAGGATTTTTTCCCTCCCTCATCAGCCAGGGAGCTGAGCCATCCTTCAGCATGGCTTTGGTTCTGGAGCTCAGCATTGTTTGGAAATCCCATTTCCAGCCCAGCACGGTGAGGATGAGCCCTTCCTCAGCAGGGTAGTGAGGATGAGCCCTGCTATAGTGGGGTGGTGAGGATGAGCCACCCCACTGTATTAAGCACCCCACTCTGCACTCTGAGGTGCAGAGCTGCTGATTCATGCACGCACCAAACGCTGCTGCCTCACTATATCACACCACTGCTGAAACCCCTTCACTGGCTTTCTGTCATGCAACAAATTTATTTTAAAGTGTGTGGGCCTTATAGTGCCTGGAATGGCTTGACTTGTACTTTAAATACTGCATAAACCAAATTTAGAGATATATTTCTTCTTCCCCCCAGCATTTTTTTTTGCTTCTGACTGTCCAACTGGTCGCAGTAATTCACTGCTGAAGAAGACATTTCTTAGATTTCCAAGACTGCCAGCTCCTTAACCTTTATAAAATTAAGGAGAATGAATCATTTGTGACTTTTACATCTTTCTGGAACATTTGTTAGATGCAGGCTGCCCAGGGCAGTGCTTTGCCTCAGTTTAACTCAGTTGTAAATGTTTGTAAATTCCCACATAATGTCTCAGCACAATGGAAACTATTGCATCTGTGGATTTATTAAGAGAGGCACTAAACATATTTCAGCTGGAGGAAAGGAAGAGGAGGCACTTATCTGCTTTACTGTGCTATACACTATATATCGGCATCTCATATTTTGTGAACATAAATGCCAGGTTGACTCAAGAGATCTGTGGATCAAGTGTGGTTTGTAACCTGCTCCAAATGCTTCAAACTGCACTGAAGTTTCATCTCAGCAGTGAGGCCTTTTGCCATCTTTCAGCATCCCTGGTGCACAGGGAGCTGCTGGGAGCTGGGTTTTTGGAGCACAGGATGAGCCAAGTAACAGGGACTAAGTTAAGGTAGGTTAAGGTTAAGGTGGTTAAGGTTGCACTTGGCAGCTCTTCATTCTTAAGGGAAAAATGACAGGCTTAGCTTATTTTCTTAACCTTATTCTTATTTTCTTAAGCCTTATTCTTATTTTCTTAGCTTATTTTCTTAGCTTATTTTCTGAAGGGACTTAAGTCCCCTGGCTTGCAGGGCTTGGGGACAAACTCCTCTGTGAGCAGCACACCCAGGGCACCTCTGCCTGCCCCTCTCCCTCCTCCAAGACAGGAAAGGAGGATGCTGTGCCCCACAGCAGCTCACTGCACCCAGATGACAGCAGGAAACGTTCTCCAAGTGCTGAGAGATTTCACAATTCCACATCCTGTGTGGAGCCAACTTCCCTGCACCTCTGTCTCATATTAGTAAAAAAGATAAATATTTAGCCTTCCCTAAAGAAAGAAAAAAAAGTAGAAAATTCACATTTTCAAGCTATGAAAGCAGAGGAGTGTGACCCTTGGAAAGTGTAGAACCTCCCTCTTGGAGGACATTAATAACTTATTAAGAAATACTTTCAGCCCTGATTTAACACCCATTTAAGTAGAACTCCTTCTGCCTAGATAGGGTAAGGCTGAGACACCCCTCAGATGGCTGTTTTCTACGATTGCCACAAACCAAATTTTGCAGCCATGTCCTTTTATGATGAAGTTCCCTCAAAGAATAACTTGCTCACTTTAATCACGTTTTCTCCGAGATTTATGGCTTGATGCTTATTCACTGGCGGAGCTTCTCCACGTGAAATGTCAGTAAGCCCGTTATAAATTGCTCCTGGCATTCCTGCTCTATCTTTTACTTGGCCAGGAGTATTCCTACCTGAAAGTGATAAATTCCTGCTATAACTACTTTATGTGCTCCAGTAATTACGCTGTAGAGGGATGGCGGGGGCTGCGTCCCTGTGCAGGTACCACCTAAAAAACATCAAGCTGCAAAAGTGGGAGACTGGGCTGGGGCTGGGATGCTGCAAGAAACACAGGCTGAGGGAAAAACCTGGAAACCCGAAATAATGGTGTCTGGTAAGGTATCTCTGCCTGATATTTATATTTATGCTGTGTTAGACATGTGAAAAACGCCAATCACTTGTTTTTAAATTTTTTAAAGTTTAATAGTAATAAAATGGTTATAAAAATAGTAATACAATTAGAGTCATAATAATTTAGAAAATTTGGATTAGGACAATATGAGACAATAGAAACAAAGAGTTACGGACGTCCGGGTACCTTTTTCTGGGCAAAATAAGCTCAAAAAAGGACCCACAAACAGAGGATTAACCCTTAAAAACAATAACCTGTTACATATTCATACACCTCATACATGGTGCATAAATTCCATTCAAACACAGGATTCTGTCTGGTCAGTGTCAACTTCTTCCTCTGAATCCTAACAGAGTCTTCATGGCTGAGCGAGGTGGGAAGAAGTTCATTTGTTCTGATAATGGAGCAATAAATTCATTTTCTCTGAAAGATTTAGGTGTTCTGTAGCTGCTATCTCTGTGCAAGTCCTTTCTTTAGAAAAAAAGCATCTTACATAGCATAGTTGCTATTTTAACATTTTGTTATAACCTAAAACTATATTTAACACACTACTGAAGAGAATTAATTAATAAGAATTAAGACCTTCTTGAACCTCATGCTGTTGGTCTCAGCCCATCTAGATATCACAACACCATCTGAATTGATCTCCTACCCAAAACTGATGCTCCTGTGTACGTCTTCCCAGTGTCTCTGTATCTATAACAAACATGTCTGTGAAAAATGCGTATTTTATGATTGGATTTTCGCAAATATTCAAATGAATATTATATGTGTTGTGTTAGAAAGTAATGCTGTATTTATTCTCTTCAGTAGTGTGTTAAATATAGTTTTAGGTTATAACAAAATGTTACTATAGAAACTATGCTATTTAGGATATTTTTTTTCTAAAGAAAGGACTCGGATCAAGATAGCAGCCACAGGACACCTAAATCCTTCTGATAAAGAGAATTTATTGCTCCATTATCAGAACAAACGAACTTCTTCCCACCTTGCTCAGCCACGATGACGCTGTCAGGATTAAGAGGAAGAAGCTGACACTGACCAGACAGAATCCTGTGTTTGAATGGAACTTATGCATCATATATGAGGTGTATGGATATGCAACAGGTTATTGTTTTTAAGGGTTAATCCTCTGTTAATGTGGGTCCTTTTTTGGGCTTATTTTGCCCAGAAAAAGGTACCCGGATGTCCGTAGCGCTTTGTTTCTATTGTCTCATATTGTCCTAATCCAAATAGTCCAAATTATTATGACTCTAATTGTATTACTATTTTTATAACCATTTTATTACTATTAAACTTTAAAAAAATTTAAAAACAAGTGATTGGCGTTTTTCACACAGGGATCAGGGATGGGATGTGATATGAGGAAATGGCTTCGAGCTGTTTGAACTTGTATCGTTATTTGCCACTACAGTTGGGAAGTTCTGACACTCTGAAGTAGACTTAGAGACTCGTGCGGAGGCATTTCTGCCATTACCTTGAAGATCAGAAGTTTAAACTATAACAAGTTTGATGTTCGTAGAGACAAAAAGACTGTCAAGACTGTCGAGCTATTCTTTCAGACCTAGTCGATCCTGACGACATTAACAGCCTATTTTCCCCGTAATTACTGCAGACTCCCACCCATGGAGCCGCACGTGAAGACATTAACACCCAATTATCCTGCCACACCCCGTGCTCCGGGCTCTCCGCCCCGAATTTCGCCGAGCCCGCCATTTCCCCGGCCCTCCCTCACGGGCGGCCCCGCCCGGCTCCCGGCGCGCGGGAAACGCTGAGGGCGGGCAGCGCGCGCGCGGTCCCCGCGCCTGCGCAGAAGGGGCGGGCGGGGGATTCGGAGTGGCGGCGGGAAGCGCTGAGGGAAGCGCTGTGAGGGGAGCGATGAGGGAGGCGCTGCGCGGACGCTCGGGCAACCAGCCGGCCCCAGTCAGCCCTCTCCGTCCCGCTGCCCCCTCCATGGCGCCGCCCGGGCACACCTGGTCTCACACCCGCGCCGCGCTGGGGCGGCTGGAGAAGGCACTGAGCTGCTCCCGCTGGTAATGGACTTCCACCTTCCCCCCACCCTGTCCTCCCCCACCAGCCCCTGTTGTGTGTGTTAAAAGTGCCGCGTTTCTCCTTGCTCTGCCCACAGCGCCGGTGTCCTGCGGGAGCCCGTGTCCCTGGGGGGGCAGTGCGAGCACGTCTTCTGCCTGTGAGTACCGGGGCCGCCGCCGTGCTGTGGGAAAGGACCGGGAATGGGCACGGCTGGGGCCTGCTGCTCCTCCCGGGGAGCTGAGGGGGACAGGAGAGCGGGAGCCGCTGTTCACCTGAGGGTCTCATGTAGAAATTCTGGTTTAGGCTTCAGGATGCTGGCCAAGTGTGAGGGGAGCTTTCAGTGTGGTGGAGGGAATTGTCTGCTTGTAGTGAGGTGTGAGGTAAAAATCCAAAACAACCTGCAGTTCGCATCACCCTCAACTCCTTTCTTTTCACATAAAGAAAAAAGAGCGGCTTGGGAAGGTGTTTCCTGTTTCCGAGGGGGTTTTCCTCTGCCCCTGAGGGCTGGGTGGTGCTTGTTGTTGGTTTGGCCTTCTGCCAAGGCTTTGCTCCTTCATTTCTGCTGCTGTGCCTGTTGCTGTTCTCACACACATCCAAACATTGGCATAGGCAGGCTTACCTCTGCTTAGAGTTGGTCAAATAATCTGAGTGCTTCAAAAAACTGAACTTAATCTAACTTCAACTTTTAACTTAAACTGACATTAATTAGAAACGTTCTGCCAGCGAAGCGCTTCTGAGGTGGCGGTGGTCAGGTTGCCTGTTGTGAGATAACTCACTGCATTGTCAATACAGGCTGGGGCTGAAATATTTGTGCCCCAGAGCTGCCTTTGGGGAATATTTTGGCCACCGTCACGGCATGCACATGCAAGCACGGGGAGTTAAAAAGTCTGCCTGTGTTTTAGAGTTTCTCTGCACAGCACAGGTGTAAGCAGTCTGGTAAAATCCTACCTTTGTCAGGGTGAAGAAGAAAGATACTGTCTAACCTCTACTTGTAAACCAGCGTAGATACTCAGCTTTATGTCCTGTTATAGTCAGGATATATCAGTAAAGGCTGAAGAAACCCTCTCTTCTTCATGAGTGTGTATCCGCTCTCTATCTTCAGCTGCACTTTTCTTGTTGAAGGCTTGAAAGGTAAAATACAAGCAGAATATTTACTGGCTTTTAAAGGAGTAACTGATGGTGGGACAGGTGCCCTCAGCATCTCTTTCCCAGTATGCATGTACTAAAAGGTGCACAGGTGATTTATTTCTCTCCAGACACGTGTTCTTTCCCAGCTGTGGCCACTGATTGCTGTAGAAGGCTCTTGAAGAGGGGCCTTTTACAGGGGCACATAGGGACAGGGTTAAGGGGAATGGCTTCACCCTGAAAGACAGCAGGTTTACTTTGGATATTGGGAAGAAATTCCTCCCTGTGAGGGTGGAGAGGCACAGGGTGCCCAGAGCAGCTGTGGCTGCCCCTGGAAGTGTCCAAGGCCAGGCTGGACAGGGCTTGGAGCACCCTGGGATAGTGGGAAGTCCCTGCCATGACAGGAGGTGGAATGAGATGGGCCTTAAGGTCCCTCCCAGCTGGAACCGTTGTATGATTCTGCTGTTTGAAGGAATTTTTAAAATTATTTATTTCATTTATGCAACATACCTACGGATCATTTTGTAAATTAACCCGCAGAAACTTGTAAAAATTATTTATAAGCATGAACATGTGGTTTAATAAATGTAATTGTTCAGCTGTTGGGCATCTAAGGCCTTGTGGTTTTATTTTGGATAACCTCTGTGTACTCTAGGTGATAGATGTAAATCACCCACTGTTGGTTAGAGTTTTGTGGGGTTTTTCAAGAAAAAATTTCCAAATATCAAGGGGACAGTGCAGTTTGTATTGATGAGGCTGGAAGGAACAGCTAACAGGAGTTTTAAGCACTCATTAGCAGCTATTTCTTGCTCCAGGAAAAGGAGTTTATTTGCTGTTATCTGAGATATTGTTGTGCCTGATCTTTTCTCTCCTTTATCCCTGACCTTTTAGCAGCAATTCCATCTGTCCTTTGATGATTGAGTCTTGGGCAGTGGCTATTTTTTAAACTTAACCTAAGGAAATTCAGATTAATTTCTTTAGAAGCAAATTAGGTACTTCCAATAATATTTGCAGCCATTATGAACTATTCTCAAAACTAAATTACATAAAACCACAACGTATTTGCCACACCTTTATAATCTCTCCAGTGGATCCAAGTTGCTGCTATTTCAGTTACAACTCAATTGTCTGCCTGCATATTGTCCACTGATGTTTAACTGTTGAAATATAAATTTCCAGTACCTTTTTTGTAACCCTGCAGTCAACATGAGTTAAATTCTGTTGTATCTTAAAGAAGTGCTCTCAGCTCTGACTTCAGGTCTTATCCCTGGCCTAATCAAAGAATAAAAGATTTTAAGCTGCTTTGGGGAGAGTAGTATTAGTGAGTAAATTGTTTCCCCACCTATCCCACCACGATGATCTGACATAAATGCTGTGAAAGAGAGCAGTGATCAAATACTCTGAGCACCTGGAGATCCTCATGGGAAATGTTCACACAGGTGAAAGTTCTTCACAGCACCAAGCAAATTTTAAGTAGGAGAAAGTGGAAATTGTTGTTTACTATGGCACTGGTTTAAAAATGGAAGGCTGCAGAATAGCAGATGTAGAAGAATTTGTGGTTTTAACAGAGAAGCCTGATTGTTAGCTGGAGTCAAACAGCAATGGAAATTTGGGTCAGTTTGTGAGGCACTGTGTTTTTCATGGCTGCCCTGACAAAGCTTGGGAAGTGGGTTGCTTAATTTCATGTTCAGCCATGGTAAATGTGTCCTGTGTTTGTGACTAACTCATGTGGGCTTTGCTGCAATGCCCCAATAAGAGGTTGTGGCTGGGCTGTGGCACGGCTGATGGTGGGTGCAGCGGATAACTCCCCTGTGTGATAAATAGGTATGATTCATGCTGATAAAAATTGAAACAGTAATCAATATTGATACAGTAATTAATATTTGAGAATAATAAAATAGTTAATAGTTAAATGTTGTAATGCCAAAGAAGAAATGGAAAGGAGGGGCTCCACCCACCCCCCTTCCCAGCAGATGTTCTCAAGGACCACAGGAAAGAAGCTGAAGATACAGTTGCTAAAAATGACCAAGAACCTGGCTGGGTCCAAGAAAATGCTAATTATAAGGGACTTATTGCTTTGATATGTAGATGCAGTGATATGTTAGTCTTGGCTTACATTGTACTGGCTTGGTGCGCATGTGTAACCCAAAGGTGAATTAAAGGACAACGAAGAAGACTCCAGGGCCTTCATCAGTGACGACCCCCAAAGACTTGTGCGACCACCAAACCGAGTGGTGGCGCATGCGTGGTAAAGGTGGTAATGAGGGCGGAGACAGAGAAGTGACGAACCGAAAATGGGAGGAGATGGCATTGACACATGGCATATGAGGGGTGACTTTTACTTGGCAAGCTTGGACGTGAAGTGGCAAGGGTCATTGAACCCTGCCCTCTGTACCCCGCGGTATTTTTTTTGCTTATGTGCTATTATTTGAACCAAATTATCCCTTATTTATATATTTTCTAAACTATTCAATTAAAATTGTTGCTACCTTAAATATTGTTTGGTTTTTTTTGATGGGATAATTGGGCAAACATAAAACCTGGATGATGTGTTCTCCCTTTGCCTCGCAGGTCCTGCGTGGGTGACAGCGTTGGCAGCGGGTGCCCCGTGTGCCACGTGCCAGCCTGGGTGCAGGACGCGCAGATCAACCGGCAGCTGGATAACATGATCCAGCTGTGCAGCCAGCTGCGGCAGCTCCTGAGCAGCCACACCGCAGGTGAGGCTCACCCCTGGCGGCTGCTCACTCCAGGCCACCCCTTTTCATTGTCCAGCAAATGAGCAGTGCAGCCCTGCTTCAAATTCCCTGAGGCTGCTCCAAATCGTGTTTGGAAAATGTGATTTGCTCGTTCTTTGAATCTGTTTTGGTCATTAGAATCAGTTTTCCAAAATGAGATGAAAGTGGGAGAGATTGCTGAGTCACGGGGCACAGGTTGCCATATCTTATGGGAGCCCCTGTGTGTAAAGTTCTACATTAAAGAATGAATGCATGTCTTCTCCTGCCTCTGGGTTGCTGTGCGCTGACTGAGCCGTGCCTGCTGTCCCAGTCATTTTCAGTTCAGGGTTTTTGCACATGGGAAAAACGATCTGTGTCCTTTGCCTAAAAAGGGGGAAGAAGCAAGTCTTAACTCATTTGTTTTCTGGTCCCTAACAATGAGCTAATCTGCTGCAGTGAAGTTTTGTCGTTGCTGACTGTGCTAGGAGATTGCAGAGAATGTACTCTGGGAATGAATCTCTATCAAATTTTAGGTTGTTTGTCAAAGTGGGAAAAAGTGTAGTGAAATAAACATTAGGTGATTGTGTGTTTCTTCTGCAAGCTCAGAGAGGAGCATTTATGTAATACCAAGCTTTAGAAAACATTCATTTACTTGTCAGATACAGAATAGGTAATTCTTCCTTCATTGTTGCTTTCTAATATGTTTGTCTAAGTTAAAGATTCCTTTTCTGTGTGCAATCCCATCAGCACCTTCACTCATTTATGGAATATCTCTTTATTGGCACCAAAATGGATTTTAAGTGGCGAGGCTGGAAGCCTGTGTCCAAGTGTAAAGAAATACATTTTATATAGGTATAAAATCCTATGGTGATTAAATCTTCTGGAGCATAGAAAACAGATGATGGCCTAAATAGGATTTCAGGGAAACATTTTTAGGGATGAAGGCTTTTAAAAGCACAATCGGGAGAGAATCATTCTGAGAGGAGCTGTTTGTGATACTATAAATAAACCATTTAAAATACAACATGGTAGCATTATTGATACTGTTTAGATGTTTTGGAGAGCTCTTAAAGATGGATTAACTCTTAAAAATTGGTCTGATGTTTAACTGTACTAAAAAATGAGCAGTACATTTAATCCCATAATTCTTCTAAAATGAAGTGTGTGTGGTGTGGCTGGGCCACAGAACTAAGTGAGGTTCTTTTTATCATTATTTTTATCATCATTTTGTTCTGACTTAAAAGCAGACAGAAAATAGAAGTTTACAAGACTGTTTTATAGAAATGATTTGGGAGATGCCTTTCTGTCACTTGGAATCTTTGCAGCGTGCCAAGGATTTGCACAGTGGCCTTTGGGATGTGGGATACTGAGGGTGGGAGAAATTCCTCCCCAGCTGTGATAGTTCACTGTCAGGAATGGCCTGAATTGATAAATAAATGAGCACACCTCTAAGAACAGCCAATTTTATATTGGGGGAAAAAAATATGGGTGAAAATCACAGCTTGAGAGATTTTGAGAGCAAATTCTTCAGGATGTTTTGTCCCTCACCTCCCATAGATGTCTGGATCCATGAAGTTCTGCCTTGAACTTAATGTATCCAAAGAGAAATATGTTTGAGTTTGGAGAATCATGGCTTCTCTTCTCTTGTTAAGGACTTGCTTTCATGTTCTTACAGCACTGCACTTCTGTCAACAATATTTTCTTTTCTTTTATGTTAGAAGGTCAGAAATTGTACTTCATGTTCCACTAAAGGAAGTAGACCGAAAAATCAATCTTTCAGTGCAGGAAAGGAAGAGAAGCAGTTGAAAATAATATTTCTGTATATTTATGTTTTATGTCCCTTTTGCACATTTGCTTGTTTTGAGACAGTTGTGGTGTCTCTTGAATCTTGAATCTGAAATTTCTAAGTTCATCCTGCTAGTAATTTTCTTTGTCTCTGACAGAGCTAGTGCATGCAGTAAGTTGTGTATTTTTCTTTTAAAAAACCCCATGGAAGTGCCGTGACTGAAAAGGATGGGGTTAAGCTCACACTGAATATTTCAAATACAAAAATCCCTGTACCCTGAGGTTCCACAGTAGACATGAGAGGGATCTCACTTTTTATTCCATTGGGATAAAAATAGCTTCTGCCAAACAGCATGTGCATTGTAAGGAGCAGCAGCAAATAATTCAGGAAAGACTGCACAAAACAGCTAATACTTCCCTTTTAAATTAGAGGGAAACACAGCCAATGACACTCCTGGGGTGACTGAAGATGAATTGACAAACAAACCTGAAACTGGCTGGAAAATGCAAATTCTAGGTGGAAAATTCAAGCTATAGGTAGGAAATGCTGAGCCTCCAAATGAATTCGCTTGTTGGAGGTTTTTTGTGCTTAGTCCATGGCAAGATGAGAAGAGGTGCCTGAATTTTTGGCTGCCCTGTGCTGTACCTTTGTAAGGGTGAAGGGAAGCTGGCACCACAGGTGGGGTGTCTGCACTCAAACCCTTCAGCTCTGATGTGGAAGTGTCCAAGGCACGTTGGGAACTGACACTGGTGGGATGATGGGCTCCATGGGTGGAACCATGGGCATAGTGCACATGAAACACTAGATTTGTTGATTTACAGTGATCATTTTGAAAGAGAAGTTGTAAATACTTTTCTGTGTAATGTTCTTAAAAAAGAATAGATTGTTTTAAATTCTCAGAACCATCACCAAGCGTTTATAGTTGATTTTACCTTATTCTTTGTAGCAATCTGCTTCAGTTTTACACATCAAACAGAAAGCCTTCCTCCTTCTCCTTCACAGCTACACCTTGCAGGAGATGGTCAAAGCTTCCCAAGCTGGTGCTGGTGTTGGTGGACAGTCAGTGAGATCAATCAGCCTTTACAGTATCATGACTCTGTTTCACATTTACTGGGTGTGGAACTCCTGTTGTAACAGATTACATTGCATTTCATGGCTGCTGGGACATCTTTCATGGCATCTAAAGATTCAGTTTTGAATAGCTGGAATTTCTCCCTTTCCCCTTTGGTGTTGAATACTTAACTTGCCAAATGATCACTCTTCAGTGAAGGCACTAATGTTGCACAGATGGTACCAAAGCTCTTCCCTTTGATTTTTAATACGGGACTAGTTTGTCAAAGAGATTTCTCAACTTCTGTTCTGAAACCCATAATAGAGAATAATTGGAAAGACACACAATGTGCATCATTATTTTCCTTTGATGCAGATTAATGATAGCTAAACCACATTTTCTAATTGCTCCTTTTTCCCCTGCACTAGGCTGCTATTGCACTGCAGCAGAACTTGGAGCTCTGGTTGCAAGGCACTGACCATCTCCTGGTATTTTTGTGTACTCTCAACCCTTTTAACATTTAAGAAATCCAACTCTATTAAATGCCAGCGTGGAGAAACTTGTGCTTATTAACTCTAAATTAGAAATAATTCAGTTGCTGCATTGTGTATCTGAATGTTACATTTAATAGGTAATGGAGACTAAATTTACTGCATTTATTATAGGCTGATTCTAGTACTGTTATTGTGGATGCTCTTTATGCTCTTGCAAATGCTTAAAATCTAGAATTAGTAAGGAATGCTCTACTGATTTACCTTGTCTAAATGCCTCTGAAAATTTTTGTGAGGACACTTATGTATTAAAAAGACAATTAAATCAAAATCATAATAGTAATACTTTACAATCCTGTTAAAATCCAAGCTCTGGCTTCAAACACAGAGACAGCAGAGAATTCATTGGGATTGATTTTATTGTGAGCAATTTTCTCTGAAGGTACTTTAACTGAATGAACTTAGCTACCAGATAATACCCTCTTTATATAAATTAACATTTACTTATTAAATCATAAGAACTTCCTTTCAGCTTCTTGGCTCTGCATCTCCCCTCTTTATTTCTCCCTCTCCCAGCTCTGGGTCCATCAAAAGGTTTGATTTTCAGGGGAGGCAAATTGGCTATTTGTCCAAGTTGCTTGTACCTTGTACACTTTGGAAATGGAGGAAGGGGTAGCAGAAAATGCAATTTCCTGCCCTGGGTGTGCAGGGCCGGCCTCTGGGTGGAGTGAATCTCTGTCATCCTCTAATCATGTCCCCTGAGTGCCTCCCTGTTCTAGAACTTCAAAACCACTCCTTGGCAAGTATTTATTTAGCATGTTATATTTCCAGCAGGTTTTTAATAGCCTGGCTGGTAAATCCCTGCTGAGCAAGCAGCAATGAGCAGATCAGTGCAGGAAGCCTGGTGGTGGATTTTTCACAGGCTTTGCTGCTGCCACAAGTGGTACAGCCAGAGTAAATGCTGCATTGTGTTCTGCTGCT
Source organism: Zonotrichia leucophrys gambelii (assembly GCF_028769735.1). NCBI lineage: Eukaryota > Metazoa > Chordata > Aves > Passeriformes > Passerellidae > Zonotrichia > Zonotrichia leucophrys. Next base: position 10,541,308 of record NC_088177.1, read on the forward strand.
TTAGATCATACTTCTGAAGGACACTGCCTTTGATTGAATTTGTCACTTGGACTTTAAAGTCTTGCTGTGCTACACACATCAAAAAGAATTCTGGCCATCCTAAAATTGTTGCACAAATGACTTCTGCAAGCTGATTTTATTATTTCTCTTTACTTGGGGATGACTGATTCTTTTAGCAAGGTAAATGTTTGACAAGGAGATGTGTTAGTTTGTGTAAACACTGGCAAGATGAGAAAATAGTCACTTGTGTTTTATATTTTGCATCTGTTTGCAATCAAGCTTTTCCTTTTTTTAGATGTTATTGGCAGAATGAGAGTGGATGTGTTCTCAAGGCTAGCTAGTTCTGAGATTTCAGTCTCAATTTCAGTGCTTTTTCTCTTGTTTGTACCAGCCCAGCCTTAGAGGAAAACCAAATAGCTGCAGTTCTGTATTGATGATTATCTTTAGTGGCTAAATGATTGATTAACTAGCCTCCAGCTGTATTCTTAATGATGCTTTTGGCCTGATGGCTTTCATATTCCTCTAGCTGAATCTAATATGTAACAGGATTTAATTCCAGGGGTAAGTAGGGTAATTGAAATCAAGATTAAGGAAACATTTAACTTTGCAATATTGCTTTAAAAGACAACTGAATGCCTGTTTTAGTGTTGAATTACTAGCTGCACAGTTCTCTTTTAAGTGGAGTTTCAAAAGCACTTGTTGTGACTAAGGGATTGGAACCAGTGTGTTTGTTGCCATGAGTTTATCCCAGCTTGCTATGAAAAGCTGGCTGTAGTTACTAACAGCAAAAATAGAAGGTGTGGAGATAATAAATCAGCCCTAGAAACTTGATGCACTGAAGTGAAAGTGATAGATTGTTGCTGTGAGTGTCTGTCATTTTTAATAATTGAGACTTTATGTTGCTTGTTTTAAGAATACTTAAAACTCTCCCCTCCCTTCTAATCTTGGTCTTAGTGCTGCTTCAAAACAGAATTCATATTGGTTTTGTTTGATTGTTATAAATCACCAAGACTTTTGTGAGTGGTAGTCCCTGAAGTTTGAGGCAACAGGAAGAATGAGTTGTGCATTTACTTTGTCCAGATAACCTAAAATAACACCAGTTCAGAATGAAGGAATTGGTAAAAAATCTGCTATGGTTATTTTGTGTCAAAAAGAAGGTAAAATTAAATTAGTGTCTAACTTTGAGGTCACTTTACACTTCTTAATTTATTCTTAGGCCATTGAAGACAGTATTTATGTGCTCAGCCCTTGTTGTCAACTGTTATTTCATGTGCTGGGGGTACAGGATATTCCTGCATCATCCTGCTCATGGATTTGTAATGTGCTGTACAGTGTGATTTATAAAATTGCTCCACTGCATATTTTTAAAGAAATGTTTGAGATCATCAAAATGCTTAGCTTCCTTGAAGTTATTTACTACACAGGGGTAAAGGATCAAATGACAGGACACAATTGCTTACACATTTTCTATATATATTCCTCTGCTTCATCTGCTATATCTGTGGAAACAGTCAAAGTTTTTCAGGAATGTTTGACATTTTTATAAGGACATTGCTTTTGCTTGCTTGCACCTATTTTTCCTTTCCATCTTTGGATGAACTCTAATACCTCTTTAAAAAATTGTTTCTGTGCTCTTTTATGTATGCACACGCCTCTTTGTCAACCCTATTTCCAAGGAAAACTCAGTGAGAAAACCAACCTTTGTCCTTTTCTGACCTGCTCAGAACTCTGCTGTGCTGTGAACCCTGACTGCTGAAGGAATTTATTTGCCAGGATGTTCATTGGCCTGTTGGATCTCTGAGCTCCAGAGGGGCATGTGGCCTGGCCTGGGCTTTTAGAGTCACTGTGTGTGACATCTCAGGAGTGTCACCTTGCCAGGGCTTTTAAAGTCACCCCATGTGCCTTCTGAGAAGAAATGAAGGCACTCATAGATTGTATTTAGTAACACTTCATCAATCCTTGCAGTTGTTGTTATGATTTTTTTTTGCTTTGTGAGGTTCTGAAGAGTACTCCATAATTATTTTTCCCCTTTGCTCATGCACTTAGGTTCAGCAGAGGAGACATCCACACCCCCTGAGTCAGAGCTGGAGAAGAAGAGCAAGAAGGAGCAGATAAAAATGTGGTTCAGCCCCAGGAGCAGGAAGATTCGATGTGTTGTGAACAGGAGTCAGGCTGGCACTAAAAGCACTAACCTTGCTCAAGACACATCTTCAGTTTATGATTTCTTTCCTTCCCCTCCTCATGAAAAGCCCTCTAAGCCAACAAAAAAAGCAACTCAGAGGCAGATGAAGAAGATGAAGAAGAAACACCTAGCAGACATTAACAAAGTGTGGAGCTTAGAGAAACCTGAGCAGAAAAAAGCTGAGAAGGCTCCCAAGGAGAAGTGTGTGACCATCTGCAGTCAGCCAGTAGTGCTGTGCACTCAGGAACCAGAGGCCTCTGAGCACAGACCCCAGCAGGAGCCTGTCAAGGAAGCTGACTCCAGCAGCAATGCAGAAGATGTGGAAGTTCTACCACAGGTGGAATCCCCAAAGAAAGATAACAGTGAGGTTGTGTGCTCTGCAGCAGAGAGCAAGGAAACACAAGGTGCTGCAGAGACACTGCTGTCAGGAGCAAATGAAGTGACACCCTTGAAACGTGGCAGGGAGCAGTGCAGGCTGCAGGGGACTCCTCAGTCCAAGAGAGCAAGGAGAAGTGAGAGGGGCATTCCTGGCCAGGCAGGCAGGCAGGCTGCTGCCTCAGAGCAGTCTCTGCAGGGCTCCCCCATCTCCCCAGCCCACATTTCCTCCTCTGCAGCCAAACTCACTGGCACTGCAATGAAGACAAGATCTGCAACCCTTCAAGTCACAAACAGTCCTTCACTTTCAGAGTCTCCCTCTACCCCATCCACTTCCAAGAGTTGCAGTCAAGGAGCAACACCACTCAGTCCTTCTGTGCTGAAATCCCCTGCTGTCAACTCCATTGCCAGAAGGAATTACAAGGGAGAGACTTTGCTCCATGTTGCTTCCATCAAGGTAGGACCATCCCCTTCTAGCTCAGCTTTAGCAGAGTTTAAAAAGAATGTTGTTTTAAAAATATTCTGGAAACCTGTTACTTCAGAACATCCTATTTCAGGGAAGGAAATCTCACTCTATGTTTACTGAGAAGTTTCCAACCTGATTCTCTGATTTCATAAAGAAATAACTGATCAAAGATGATTGTAGTTGGAAACTCAAAGCATTACTGTGTCAGTTATACCTGTGTTAGTTCAGCTTTAAGCGGAGGTTTAAAAAGACAAAGTTGTTTAAAGAATATTCTGGAAATCTGTTACTTCAGAACATCCTGTTTCAGGGAGGGAAATCTCATTCTGTGTTCATTGGGAAGTTTCCAGCCTGATTCTCTGATTTCATGAAGAAATGACTGAATGATCAAAGATGATTGTAGTTGGAAACTCAAAGCATTACAGTGTCAGTTATACCTGTGAGTTTTAGGAAGTGATAAGTGTTTTGGCCTTGTGTGCCAGGAAGCTGTCTCTGATTTGTCACAAGGAGTTTAGGAAGTATTTCAGGTCTCAGAGTGACCTTGATCAGTTCAGTCTGAGCTGGTAACTCAGGCAGGACAAGATCTGAGTTATGTACATGAGAATAACTCTGTGAAACATTGATTAACATTATCTAAGTGTTGAGCTCCACCTGATGCAAGTGTGATTCCCATGCTGAGCCCTATGCTCTGAAGGGAAAGGACAAGAATTTGGATGTTCTCAGTTTTATGTAAGCTCAATTCATTCCTGGAATGACAGCTATCACTCATTATGCTGTTAACATCTTAACCAGTTCTTTGTGTGACAGAACTTCATGGCTTTGCTCTTTTCAGGGGTTGTCCTTGCCCATTTCTTTGTAAAACATGTCCCACTCATCAGCTGCTCTCATGGCAGCTCCCTTCTGAGAGGTCATTTCAAAGAGTTTGTGCTCTGGCAATTTAAATGTACTTTGTGTTAAATCATAGAACACAAATGTTGGGTGGTTAATAAACTGCATATACTGAAGGACTGATTCCTCTGTAAGCACCTGACATTTATACAGCACTTCTGGCTGCTGAGACAGAGGCTGTTCTTGATAAATAACTGTCCTCTTCCAAAGGCATTCTAATAAGCCACTCCTGCTGCAGGAGACCTTTCTAAATGGAAGTGGCAGCTGAGCTGAGTTCAAATCTCATATTTGATGTCATTAATATGGAATTAGGGAGGAGAAAATGAAATGCTGTCCTCACAGGACTCAAGAGCTTTGAAGGAGAGATCTCTTGTTACCTCTTGTCATAAGTCCTGCATATTCCTCTTTATTAAAACACTGTTTACAAATTACCCTTCCATGATTTTCTGAGAGTTTGTAATGAATGCAGTCATGACTGACTGGTTCTGAAAAAAATGGGTCTGCCCTGACAAGTTTTCACACAGGTATGGTTTGCAGCAATGTGCCTGATGCTCCTTTGGAGCACAGGTATTTCATCTAAGGAAACAGCTTGTGGAGACTTGGAGTATTGGCATGTTGGTGATATCCCAGTAAGGTTTCATTGCAAAGCATTTTGGTGATAAATGAGAAATTAGGCAGTTCATGCTGTAGACAGAAGAGATGATAAACATGTTTTGATTATTGAAGTTCAGTGGTGTTGCTGGCATTCCTCACTGGCATTGGTGCAGCCAAAAAAAAGCTGATTTCCAGCTGGAGTGTGGGCAGTGGGATGGGCTTTTCCAGTCCTGTGTGTGAGTTCCTTTCTCTGTTGTCTTTTGATGTTTATAATTATTGAGCTAGAGTGGGAAATGGCTTCTGTTCCTCATTAGTTCTGCTGTGGTTTTTATCCAGCAGCTCCATCCTCATTGAGGTGCTCATTACAAAGCCTTGTGTGGCTGGGTAGGGCTGCAGGGTGATCCCAAAGTTTCCTTTGAAAAGGAACTCAATAACACAAGGAAAGTGATGCCTTGGTTATGATCTTTTAGCTTGCAGGAGCCCTCTATGAACTGATAAAAGTATGGTGTCAAACTGGTCTTGAAAATACCAGGCTTTATTCTCTTTGTGTATTTTCAGTGTGGGGTTTAGATTTGTTGGTTTGGGTTTGGTTGCTGGTGTGATTTTTTTTTTTTCCCTCAAATTAGTTGAGAATTTTTTTTCCTGAAAGAAGCATTTTTCTTCCCGTTTGATTTTATGGGCAATTTTTTGTTGTTGTTTTCACAGCCAGTAATGCATTTCCATGTGTGTAAAGGGAAACAGACTTGTAGCTGCCACCCTGCCCCAAAGTAAAATGAAGTCTAATTCTCTGGGACTTCATTAGTTATAAAAACAAATCTGTATCATTTTCATTAGCTGTTAGGGTCTAATACCAAGAATTTAATTAAAGCTAATTGAATTATCCCTTTTTTTCTTATTTAAAAGAGATCATAAACAAGGTTAGCAGGCATGAAAACTGAGAGTGTTGTGCTATTTATAATGATTCTGAAGGATTGTCCCCATTTACTACTACTACTAGTTATTATTTTCACTGAAATCAAAATGGTTCTCAGGAAAGGTTCTAGTGTGGATGAACTTAATGTTGAGTTAAACTAATAAATGAAAATAAAAATCCTCTGAGGAAGGAAGAATTTGCCTCTGTGCAGAGCATCTGCTGAGTTTGGAGAGAGAGGTGCTGTATTTGGACCGGTTTGGGTTATCTGCTGTTCCAGGAGCCCTTTAGTTTTCTCAGCTCATGACAGCTTTCCCTCCTTGCACTCTCAGGACACTCACAGAAAGGTTTCACCCATGGCTAGCCTGCTGTGCTGGACTCTGCATGGTCATTATAATTAACCCAGTGAAATAACCAAGATAATTCCTGCTGAGCCTGTGAGAGTGCTCCTTTATTGCTTGGGTACCAGTTAATGACACATCAGGAAGGAGAGCAGACAAGATCCTGTGCTTGTGTGAGCATGTGATGGCAAACATCAGGATGGCTTTTAAATCTTGTTTTCAGGTGTCTGAGCTATCAGCTGTGCACTTCCTTGCCTTTGGGACCGGATCTGTGTGTGTCAGGGTTGGGAGATGGGTCACAGATGAACATCTCCCCTCCTTGAGGGAGGAGGTCAGGGCAAATCTAAAATAATGCCATGGTTTCAAATGCAGCACTTGAGAATATGGAAATTGGCCCTGAGTCAAAGCAATCCATCTTCCCAAGTGCTGATTTGGAAACCTGGAAACAAATGACCATTTCTTTTTCGATAATGCTTGCTTGTCACTTGTCTTGTTTCTGAGGCTGGGTAACTTCTTGCATGTTTCTCTTTTTTAAAGGGTAAGCACAGCTTCTTGTATGTGTGTTATTAGGGAAAAGTCTGTAGGGAATTCATTTGGAGGATTTTCAGGTGAGAAGCTTGCAGGATCCTGGAAAGAATTCATAATTCATACAAGCTCTTTAATTCATATCTGTCCTCCTTGACCATTTATGAGTTATCATAATCTAGTTCCAGTTCTGATAATCCATAGTTCCATTTATGATAACCATTTAACCATTTTATGGTAACCATGATAATCTAGTTCCATTCATGATAACCATGATAATCCACAGTTCCATTTATGATAATCCACAGTTCCATTTATGATAATCCACAGTTCCATTTATGATAATCCATAGTTCCATTTATGACAGCCATTTAACCATTTTATGATAACCATGATAATCTAGTTCCATTCATGATAACCATGATAATCCACAGTTCCATTTATGATAATCCACAGTTTCATTTATGACAACCATTTAACCATTTTATGATAACCATGATAATCTAGTTCCATTTATGATAATCCATAGTTCCATTTATAACCATTTAACCATTTTATGGTAACCATGATAATCTAGTTCCATTCATGATAACCATGATAATCCACAGTTCCATTTATGATAATCCACAGTTCCATTTATGATAATCCACAGTTCCATTTATGATAATCCACAGTTCCATTTATGATAATCCACAGTTCCATTTATGATAATCCACAGTTCCATTTATGATAATCCACAGTTCCATTTATGATAATCCACAGTTCCATTTATGATAATCCACAGTTCCATTTATGATAATCCACAGTTCCATTTATGATAGCCATTTAACCATTTTATGAAAACCATGATAATCTAGTTCCATTTATGGTGACCATGATAATCCATAGTTCCATATATGATAATCCAGTGTTCCATTTATGATAACCATTTAACCATTTTATGGTAACCATGATAATCTAGTTCCATTCATGATAATCCACAGTTCCATATATGATAACCATTTAACCATTTCATGATAACCATGAAAATCTAGTTCCATTTATGATATCCATAGTTCCATTTATAACCATTTAACCATTTTATGATAACATGATAATCTAGTTCCATTCATGATAACCATGATAATCCACAGTTCCATTTATGACAACCATTCAACCATTTTATGATAACCACGATAATCTAGTTCCATTTATGATAATCTATTCCCCCACAGTTTAAACAAGCAAATGGCATTGTCTTTGAAAGGGGGACTTTTTGGTTTATTTGCTTGACCTAAAGACTGAAGTTGCTTGATTAAATTTGTAAATAAAAGGAGAAATATTTGGTTGAAGGAGTGCAGCTTTTTAGCTTCATCTTTATGTACTGTCCTGATTCATTGGATCTCTCTCATTAACTGGTAGAATATATATTTTCCATTTATTTAGTAATTTGACTTTTTGGTGAAAAATACCTTGCTTAATGGAAGTTATAAAGGACAAAATGGGGAAAAAAACCCCCTGTAAAATAGGACTAAAAGGAGACTTGCAGTTCTTAACCATATGTATTAAATTCAGGACTTGAGGGAAAAGGGAAAAAGCCTCCAACAAGCTTGTGTGAGCCAAGTAGAGATGCTTTTGTGGTCTGATGCCAGCCGTGGCTGCAGGAACTAAATTCTCCTTGGGAGGAGGAAGTGCTAAAGGCCTGTAATGCTCCTCTCTGTCTCACCTACTGCCAACAGATGGCCCCAGCGCCTTTCCTGCTTCCCCGGGAGCTGCGGTGTGAGGAGGAGCAAAGCCGAGCCGGCTTCGCTGCCTTCTCACTGCAGCTGGGCTTTGTTGGGAGCGTGAGATGTCCTCAGCTTGCTTTGTTCCCAGCGGATAGTCTGCGTTCTGCACTAGCTGCTGCCTTGTCAGGAGCTGCATGTAATCCTTCACTGATAATTAGATTTCAAAATAAACACATGCCTGGGAATTCTTCATGGTAGGAGCATTTCTCTACCTGCTGTTTGCCTTGTTCTCCTTTTCTGAGCAAGAAATGTCTCCACTTAACGTGTCCCCTCTGCTGAGGGGGTCTCTCCTTGTGTCCCCTGGTTCTGGCTTCTTGGTGCAGCCTGCTGATTTTCCTGCTGCCTCCAGTGTACTCAAGGAACTCAATGTGCAAGATTAATTTCTGCATTAGTCAAAGCACATCTTTATGCAGCATGTTGGAATTAGTCATTCCATACTGCTAGGTGTAGTTTCTTCTCTCTTGTGGAGGGCAGACCTGGCATTGACATGTTTGTGTCTGGATTTGCATCTCTGTGTTTCTTGTTTAAGAGTTTAGCAAAGTGTTTATTAGCTTATAAATGTTAATGATTCCATCAATTTTGATAGAAGTGGCCAATATAAAAAACAACCAAGCCACTTTTTTTGATTCTTGATCACAGTTATTTGGCTTGACTTATCAGCCTCTGGAAGATCCAGGCAAATGTCAGAGGCACCATGGTTGGATTTGATGCTCTTATAGATCTTTTCCAACCATAATCATTCCATACTAATAGGTGTAAGTTTCTTCTGCTGTCTTGTGGAGGGCAGACCTGGCATTGACATGTTTGTGTCTGGATTTGCATCTCTGTGTTTCTTGTTTAAGAGTTTAGCAAAGCATTTATTAGCTAATAAATATTAGTAATTCCATCAATTTTGATAGAGGTGGCCAATATAAAAAACAACCAAACCACTCTTTTTTTACTCTTGGTTCACAGTTATTTGGCTTGACTTGTCATCAGCCTCTGGAAGATGCAGGCAGATGTCAGGCACCATGGTTGGATTTGATGCTCTTATAGGTCTTTTCCAACCATAATCATTCCATACTAATAGGTGTAAATTTCTTCTGCTCTCTTGTGGAGGGCAGACCTGGCATTGACATATTTGTGTCTGGATTTGCATCTCTGTTCTTAAGAGTTTAGCAAAGCATTTATTAGCTAATAAATGTTAGTAATTCCATCAACTTGGATAGAAATGGCCAATGTAAAAAATAACCAAAGCACTCTTTTTTTAGTATTGGATCACAGTTATTTGGCTTGACTTGTCATCTCTGGAAGATGCAGGCAAATGTCAGAGGCACCATGGTTGGATTAGATGATCATAGAGGTCTTTTCTAACCAAAATGATTCTGTGATTATGGTCCTGCTTGGAATGATCTGCCACTTGAATTTAGTCTTGTGCTTTTTGAAGCTAAATGTTCACCTTGTGGTGGCTGAGGGAAGAGCCTGTGAGGACACCAAGGCCCGTTCTGCTGGCTCTGGTTTGTTAGCACCTCTCTTGTAATCCTGGCTGGCAGCCCCCATGCAGTCACTGCACAGCCCATGACAGCTTTTCCTCCTTGCTGTCACTCTCAGTGCCACGTGCTGCTTGTAGGGAGCAGCTTCCATTTACAGATGACACGATGACAATATTTATCTTCTGTTAAGCAGCAAAACAGCAATTTCCTAATTTTGACACGGGCCTGGATTTAAGTCTAAGGATGTTGTCAGTCCTGGTGTCCACAGCAGCAACATTTCCTTTGATGTTTTACAAATCAATGCTCACATAACTGATGGGAAAAGCTGTGATAGTATCTGATGCCCACACAAATTATTAGCTGTGCTTCCTGCTTTAAAGCAGTACTCCTGAAATGTCAAACCCTTTGCAGTGCATGTTTGCAAACTGAACTTGAAATGATAAGCTCAGCTCTCGCTCATTATAGATAATTGTGTGTTCTCTGTGTCTTAATGCTGAGCTGCCTCTGAAGAACTCCTCAGGTTTGATCTATGTCTGTTACCTTGCAACCATAAAGAATATGCTGCTGCTAGAAGCCTTTAATTGCTTTGAAAGGTAACATTTTGCTGGGACATCCAGATTGTGAATATAATGCATGAAATTTATCTCTGATGTGTTAATTTGCTTGATGGTTGTAAAGCCAGCGAGTCTCAGCACTTATTTTGGTGAGTTTTGAATTTACAGTTGTTGCTTGCTGGATTTATTTTTGCAGAGCAGTCTGTCTTGATGTTTTTTCTAACTTAAAGAGTAAAGATTAAAGCTGTTTTGTTTTTTCAAAGAGTTTCTTAGTAACAAAATCGGATTAAGTTTGTTTTTATTGTATCTAAAGCTTAATATAATATTCTCTCACCTTTTCCAAGGCTTGCTTGAAATTCCTTGACTTTCCATTACTTAAAGGCATTGAACTTGGTGCATATCATGGATTAAATTTCTCTTTCTCTCTTTTTTTATATTGTATATTTAGCCCTGGCGAGAGCTACATACCTGTTTGTATATTAATAGTCTCTTCATTTGGGATCTCAGTGCCCTGGTCTAGGCCAAGTGTCTGCAGTTGTATTGAAATACTTTATTTTGCCTAAAATGATAAGAATTGAGGCCTGCACTGCAGAGATCTCCTTGCCTCAGCTTCCACAGGCACCTTCTCCTTACCTGTTTATAGCTGCATCTGGATATGCTCCAATCTTATCACCAGCTTTGCTTTTCAGGGTGTCAAAAGCTCTGATTCACAAATTCTGCCCTTTTGCTTCCTTTGCCTCATCTCTGTGCAGCCTCTTTTCCTGAGGCTCTGCATCAGTTCCCACCCTTTCCACACCTCCTTGCTTACAGTGACAGCTGAGCGTAGCATTTTTTCCAAAAAGCAAATTCAAACTATTTTGGTAGATCACTGTCAGAGAAAGTGTCAACGAGATTCAACATAAAGTAGTAATTGCAGTGTTAAATAAAACTCTTTTCCTTTCGTGGAAAACCAATTTCTAGAAGCTTGTCAGGCTTATTAATTTATTTCACCTGTGTTTTCAGTCAGTTACTTTGATTAACTTGAAAAAAAATCCAGTCTGAAGGACGAGGAAATTCTCAATAAATGTTCCTGACTTTAATCCTTGCAGTTTGACTGTAGTGGACAGATTGCAATTTGTTCAAACTTTTCCATTTATTTTGAATTAACTCTGTTACACACATAGTTTTTATCTAGAAATATGTCTTTGTGTAAAGTGTGTGGGTGGTTCTAAATGAACAGCAGTGATTAACTGTGATCTCCAGGTCAGTTGAGCTTTTGTTATCCTGACAATATCTACATGGAAAGCTTACATTATAACATTTTTATTGCAGCTAAATTTGTAATTGTGTTGGATCTATGTATTTTCTTCATTACTTTTTCATAACTCTGGTTTTTTATCCTGTGTAGGGTGACTTAGCAGCTGTGGAGGAGCTGCTGAAAAACGGGGCAGATCCCAATGTCAAAGATAATGCTGGCTGGACACCACTGGTGAGTGTTGAAGGCTTCTTTCTGTCATCTGTCTTCTATTCACATTTCACTTCATCCCTCCTTTCCTCTCTCATATTTTACTTCCCTTCACACGCATTTAGGTGACAGAGAATTATGCAAAATGAAGGAGTGATGATAAACAAGGTTAAAATAATTCATCAGCAGCCACTGACCTGCCCAGGTGTCATTGTCCTTTGCTGGGGTGTAGGGCAGGCCACAAAATTCACCACCTGGTGACTCTGCAGATGCAGACAATACAGCTGGGATAACTCAAAAATTATCAATTCAAAACAATGCTTGTATTTAATGGGTTCCTAATGTCCTCAGTGGTTTGGAAATCTATCAAGTGATCAAGTGAAAATAAACAAAAGGTTCTTGTGAACCATGACTTCTTCCTCTCCTGCAGAATACTCCTGGTAGGCTGTAATCTGGAGAGGTTTGTTCCCTGTGGGCTAACCTGCACACAGTTGGCCTTTTCCAGTTCTTTTTGGGGCTTTCTGTCAGTGTTGGGCTGGCACAGACATATTTTATGAAAAATCTTTTTGCTAAGATCTTTTCTCAAAAGAAGCTGAGAGGCCTCAGAAACGAAATGTAACCAATGATTATCTGCTGCTGTGGAATGCAGCAGGTGGGTCTGTGATTGGTCTCATGTGGTGTTTAATTAATGGTCAATCACAGTTCAGCTGGCTCAGATTGTCTGGTCAGTCACAAGATTTTATTTCCCTCTCCTCCTTTTCCTCCATTTTTTTCCTCCATTTTTTTCCTCCATTTTTTTCCTCCATTTTTTTCCTCCATTTTTTTCCTCCATTTTTTTCCTCCATTTTTTTCCTCCATTTTTTTCCTCCATTTTTTTCCTCCATTTTTTTCCTCCATTTTTTTCCTCCATTTTTTTCCTCCATTTTTTTCCTCCATTTTTTTCCTCCATTTTTTTCCTCCATTTTTTTCCTCCATTTTTTTCCTCCATTTTTTTCCTCCATTTTTTTCCTCCATTTTTTTCCTCCATTTTTTTCCTCCATTTTTTTCCTCCTTTTTTTTCCTCCTTTTTTTTCCTCCATTTTTTTCCTCCATTTTTTCCTCCATTTTTTTCCTCCATTTTTTTCCTCCATTTTTTTTTCCTCCATTTTTTTTCCTCCATTTTTTTTTTCCTCCATTTTTTTTTTCCTCCAGTATAGTTTTAGTATATAATTTTCCTTTAATACAATATAAATCATAAAATAATTAATCAGCCTTCTGAAACATGAAATCAAGATTCTCATCTCTTCCCTCATCCTGAGACCCCTGCAAACACCCCCACATTCAGTGACCCTGAGTGAAGAACATTCCCACATGGGGTTGCCAGGTAAATTCCTGTCAGGAATGTGACACAGCTCCCTTGCATCATTTTCCCTGCCATCTGTGCAGTGCTGCCGTGGGTTCTGGAGTCCCCTTGTGGCTTCTGCTTCACCTGAGTCCCTGTCACCATCCGTCCTTATGAACGGGATTCGTGCTGGTTTGTGGGTTTGATCTCAGGGTGCAAAAAAACCAACACAGCACAGGGGGCTTGCAGTAATAATCAAAACAAATGCACCTTTATTGAGTGACCATAGCAAAATGCAATAGAGGGATTAAGGGAGAGAAAAAGAGAGAGAAAGAGGGGGATATAGCTACCAAATGTAGAGACCAAGGCCTTTGGTCCAGTACAGTCAAGGAGATCTCAAAATCTCTAGCAAACTCAGAGGTTTTTATTATGATAACTCTATTGGAAATTGTGAGGGGGAAGGGAACAGATACAATAAGGAATGGATGTAACAGGAAGTCTGTGTTCTCAGCAGTAAATGAGAGCCATTGTCTTCTTGGGCCAGTGGTCACAGCTGCAGGCAAAGATCCAGGTTTGGTCAGCTTGCCTCCCCACACACCTTGCCCAGGTTGGGGGTTTCAGTCCCAGTCCTTGGAAGGAGCAGAGGGGCCCTTTCACACAGGGGCTGGAGAAGCTTCTGACATCTCAGTCAGTCTGTCATGGTGTTGTAAAACAGGTGAGGGTCTGTGTGGGGGATCACCTGAAACTCAGGAGAGGTCCAGCCAGGCTGAGAGGTGGGACAGCTCCTAAGGCTGTTGTTAACAAAAAGGGCATGATGCTCCTTCTCACTGGGCTCTGTGTAGAACACAGCAAACACACCTGTGAACAATAATTTAGCCCCGTAGCATGTGCAGCTTTCTCCCACAGAGAAGACAGGAGGGGGCTTCTCTTCAGTGCCCTCAAATGAGGGAAAGCTGGGCCAGGCTCTCACAGCGGCCCTGTGCGTTTCCCCGCAGCACGAGGCGTGCAACCACGGGCACAGCGAGGTGGTGCAGCTGCTGCTGCGGCACCGGGCGCTGGTGAACACCACGGGCTACCAGAACGACTCGCCGCTGCACGACGCCGCCAGGAACGGCCACCTGGCCGTGGTGGAGCTGCTGCTGCTGCACGGCGCCTCCCGCCACGCCGTGTGAGTACCGACCCTGCACCCGGGCCGTTCTGCCTTTAGCCCCGGCTGCAGCGCCCTCTGCGGGTGGTAGAGAATGTGAAGCACTGCTTTGTGGGTGTTGCCTTTCCTTTTGGCTTTGTCCTAAGCTTTTCTGAGGATTGCCTGAGTCCTAGATAGCTGGAGTACCGGAGAGGAAAGTAACAACATATGCTCACCCTAATCTTACACTTTCCTGTTGGCATCTTGTTATAGCTGCTGTCAGCTCTAAGATGCTGAGCTAAATGAGTTTTGAACTGCTACAGCTGGTTTTTGTCTCTGTACTTTTACTACACTACTTGCTAGCAGAAGGCATTTTGCTCCAGTCTTCTGTTTTCACAAATGACATAGAGGCTGAGATTTGAGCATTTTCACTTTTGCCTTTCTGGATCAAAGCACTAATCCTTGGTACACCTTTTAATTAAAAACAAACCAAAAAGCTAAGTAATATTTTCAGTTGACTCTTCTATACAGTGAAGTCTCCTGAAGATTTTGGCATTTGTGTAGTGGAGGTGGTAAAGAATGTTTCAGTGTATGGATAACCCCTGTTAGCATTCCAGGCACTAATATAATTTTAGGAGTAGGCACTAATATAATTTTAGGGGTTGTACTGTTGTTGTGCCAGGGCCTGTGTGTATAAATTTGAGTCCAGTGCAAATTGTCAATAGGTGTGTGTGTATAAAAACACAACAGGATGAAGTTTCTGTGGCAGCCATATGAAGAAGTATAAACAAGTTCAGCTTAATCAGTTCAGCTCTCAACATTCACACTCTTGAAGCTTAGAGAATTAAGGTGCTTTGTGGGAAAGCATAGGTTTTTCATAAACCTAAACTTGAATATATTAAAGTTTAAAAAACAACAAGACAAAGGCAAAACAAAGCAACAAGACTTTTGACTCAAGACTGGAGCATGAAAAAGTAAAACAAAGATCAGTTGTTCATCTTCACTTTGTTCTTGAGCAGCAAGGACTGGGGCACCTGGAAAAGATGACAGCTTCAGAGATTTTCAGAGATTTTTCTCTCCTTGAATACGAGGAGCTGGCTGTGTCACACTTAGCACGTGTGTGTCTGCTGTTTGAAAGCACAGCCAGCGTTGCTGTGAGGTTGTGGCAGGGTTTCAGCTCTGCTGGCTTTGCTCAGCCCAGGCTCCAAGTGCCAGCCATGGACTCTGCAGGGCTCCTGTGAGCTCTGCTGCATGTGCTCCCACAAACAGAGGCCAAGCTGAACCTCTTTCAGCTCACCCTGCATGGGCAAACATGACTCTGTTAAAACAGAAGCTTTTAAATCAGGGAAGGGGAGATTTATGTAAACCTTAAGCCCTGCTTTAACTTTTCACTGAATTCAGTTAAAATCTCTGAGAACAAATGTAGCTGCCATTAATCTTTGTGTGATTTGTCTGGGTGCTGTGGCACAAATTCAGTCCTGTCCATCTCTCCCGGAATAACTGAGGCTTCCAGATCTTCTGTAGGCTCTCTGGCTGAAATGCCACTGTGTGTGTTGCATGGAAAAGGGGTTGGGGTTTCCCTTCCCCTATTTTTACACACAGCATTAGAGCCACAGAGTGACAGATGCACAAGCCAAGTTTTCAGGCTTGCTCTGCTCACCTCTTCCAAACACTGTCAAGAAACAGCAGAAACAAGAACAGTGTGGCTGAGATTGCTGGGAATGCCTCGTGCCTCCCTTCCCTCCTGTGCTCCCATAGCTGCCAGCAGTGAGTGGTGCAGTGATCTTCCCCTGGATCATGACTTTGCAAATCTCACAGGGTGTTTTGCAGCCTCTGCCAGTTGTAGTCCTAATGAGGCAGTGGTTGGATTTGGCCAGGTAAGTGGAACATTCTTGTATCTAGAAGGTTTAGTTAATTCTTTTTTCCTAGTGGATGCAGGTATCCTTATAATGGAGTCACATCTGACAAGAAACTTGTTTTTCTTCAGTGACTTTTTTTTCCTAGATCTCAGAAACGAACTGACCACAGTTCTGAAAACAGGAGATGAGAACAGGCTGATCACTTCAAATGGTGCAATTACAGTTCATTTCACTATGGCTAGTTATAATTGGTCTCTTTGTACTTAATGCTCACCTTCACATTATTATTTTAAGTTCTTTACAGTAGAAATTGAAGCAGTGATGAGTAGAGTTTGCATCTCCAAGGTGTATTTTCTTGAGGAGTGCCTTAACTTGAGAGGTGTGCAGTGTGTGAGCCAAAACGACACCAAACCAGTTTTGTCAAACGGATAAATTGGTCTAATTTTAGTTCACTTTTTTTTTCTTTGGTGTATAAAACCCTTTCTAGTCCTTTTGTAGGCTCTGCAGGCTCACAGTGAATTAACTTTCAGCCAAGGAAAGGTCTCTCCTTAATGTGGTGGGATAAAGTGATTCTTCTTTATCTCACAGGAGCGGGGAGGAAAGTTTGATTAGTTCACTGTGGTTACTTAAGTGTTTTACTTCAGCTAAACTAAGTAAAATGTGAACATGACAAATGCATTTAAATGTTACTTGGGACACCATGAAATATATGGCATGAAACCTCACAGGGGTGACTGATGTCTTGCTGCTGTCTTAACAGTAGAATTAACTCAGTTTGGTGTCTTAATGTCCCTTGGGTGTTGAAGAGTTAATCTACTGGAACAAAAACAGAGCTTGCATCCAACAGCCTGCTTTGAGCAGTAGTTTGGAAATCGAGCATGATACTCAGTTGTGCCAGGTGAAATGGATTTTAAAGGCGTGCAGGAATGGCTGACAGCAGCTCCAAAGGCAGGTGAGACACACTGCTCTGTGGAGGGGTGTGGGATTTATCTGGGAAACCTCAGTGGGTGAGGTACAGCCCTATGCAGAGAGCTGAGACTTTGCCCTTTCAGATTTAATGTCAGATATTCACAAACCCATCCAGTGGGCACATTCCAAGGGCCTTTCAGGCTGTTTTTCTCCTTGGATATTAACTTGTAGTGCATTAAGAAATAGCTCTATATAACAGGAAGCAGCCATGTATCTTTTGGACCAAGTGAGAACAGATGAGGGCTTTCTCTTTTGCCAGAAATTAATCCTGGGATTTCCTTATTCCTTGGCAAAATTTCTTTTTTGAAGTCTATGAAATTTAATAGTCGTGGCACTTCAGTTGTCCACAACTTCATTGAAGTTTTCACTGTCTGGGAGAGACACAAACTACAAATGAAAAATATTATATGGACCAGTGGACCTATTAATTGTCCTACTGGTCCTGTTAATTTTTTTACATTAATCTCCTACACATAACTAATTTTTATTTTTATGGCTTTTTTCAACATGCTTGAATTCTTCTTTCTTTGCTTCACAGCAAGCCAAGTGATTTGAAAAATTAGATCTATGCATTTGCAATTTCACAGTACTTCCTAAATGCTTTCACTCAAATGGGCTGTCTTTCCAGTTCTTCATGCACACTAAGTTTAGCAATAGCAGAAACTGTCAACTTGCTCTGGGTTTTTAGGTGTAGTGCTTGTGAGTCTGACTGAACAAACCTTTGGGAATGCTAGGGGGAATGCCATTCATCAATTATGAATGGCACAGGGACAAAAATGATTATAACCTGCAGTCATTCCAGGAGGCATTAAACCCATGGCACTGATACCATTTTGTCTTATTCTGAATCAGGATAGTGCAGGTCTTTGCTGCCCAAGTGCAAGACAGGGTGTTGAGCTTCCTGCTGACAGTGGGTTAATTAAATTCCTGGCTCTGTTTGGATATCTCAGATGATATTTCTGGCTACACAGATGAGGTTTTCTTCCCTCTGTCAGGTTCAGGAAAGGTTTCTATTTAGCACATTCTCAAAATCCAGGTGCTGCCTGGAGAGCCAGTCAGATTTCCACATGTGGAGTTAGTGGGCAGGGCACTGAGACCTGGCTGCAGGATTTCCATTCAGTTCCACTTCTGTGGGGCTGGGGCAAAACTTGGTTTGTGGAGCAGCTTAAAAGCCCTGATTACAAAGAATTACAAAGTGTTATGTCATTTCATGGAAAGTCACACTCAGATTTGGTTGTGTTGCTCCTCACTGGGCTCCTCTTTGTTCTCAGCACAGCCATCCTGCTGTGGGATTGGATTTGTTCCTGCTGTGGGATTGGATTTGTTCCTGCTGTGGGATTGGATTTGTTCCAGCTGTAACAGCCCCCTACTGACTATTCAGTACCTTGATGACTGGCTAACAGGAGGCTGCTTGCACCCAAATGTACACTTGACTCTGGAATGCTTAAAAAAACCTTCTAGAAAGGCCACTTGCCTTCTGGTAGAAAGAAGGAAGCCTTGGGGACCTTGTATTCCAGTTTAGGCTCACTAATTTCTCTCCAGTTGTGTCTTCCTGCTGAGTGTGGAACTCATCATGTGCACTGGAGCCATTCCCAACAACCCCAGATTTGCAGGAGGAGCACACACAGTTATTGGTATTTCTGAAAACACTGTTTGTGTGTTAGGGTGGATGCAATGTGCATGTCTGATTTGGTTTTAAATATTGGGTAACAATTCATCTTAGAACAAGGTGGATGATTTCCCTTGTTCAGATGGGTTGGATCAAGATGGATGTGAGCACCATTTCCCTAAAGCTTCTGCTCCCCATTCCCCTGCCTTACTAAAAAAGTACAAATGTAGTTTTCATCCTTTCTCTTTGAAAAGTAATTTACAACACTATCCTCCTTGAAAATCTGTTGATAGGATGTGTTCCTTCTATTGGTTTTGATTATGTAAACCCTCTTTTCTCCTGTTTCAGCTACATTTTCACACTCTCTTTAAGCTCAACAATCTGTTTAGTTGCAAATATTCTAAAGTCCTAAACCATTTCTTGTGCTGGTGTTCCTTTTTCAGACCTCAGCTCTAAAACTTGTCACAATTTAACTATGCCACCTTAACATGCAGTAAATAACCCTTCATTCTTCAATGCTGAATAACGATGGGACAGCATGTCACAACACTCTAGTGTAAGAAGCAACTAAAACAAGCTTAAAACTGTAGGAGAAAATTGTAAGTGAATACAGAAGGAGGAGCTGGAGCTTGTGTTTGTACAGTTCAATTGGCAAAAATGTTCTGTATGTAACTGGGATG
Source organism: Zonotrichia leucophrys gambelii (assembly GCF_028769735.1). Taxonomy (NCBI): domain Eukaryota; kingdom Metazoa; phylum Chordata; class Aves; order Passeriformes; family Passerellidae; genus Zonotrichia; species Zonotrichia leucophrys. Next base: position 10,560,386 of record NC_088177.1, read on the forward strand.
GTCTATGTCTTTTTAATGGTAAACATTGATGAGGTTTTTCTTTCTGTGGTAAACATTGATGAGGTTTTCCCAACAGTCAAGAGCCTTACTGTGCTTTTGGAGGGAAAAGCACTCCCAAATCTGTGCTAGTGACATGCAGGGATTCCTCCCTCTGCTTAGCTCACAGTGGAAGGTCAGCCAGCTAGTCCAAAGGTGATTTGGGGGTGTTTGATGATATTTATATGCATTTCTCCCCCTGTCTGGATGCATTGTTCAAAGGAGCTTTATCTTGCAGCAGTTAGAGTTGAATATTGGCCTTATTTAAGGAAAGGGCAAGAGCTACCCTGATGATGCATGACAAAGCAGGAACAGCATGACAATATTTAATGGGCTGCAACTCCCAGGCCTGGGCAGAGATTGAACCAATTATCTTTCAGTCTGCACAGTTTCTATGATGCCTGCACTGTGCTCATTAGTAGCACAGAAGAGCTTGGGGTTGGTGTTAGTGTAAAACACCATCCTGGGCTCTTCTGGGGGGGATTTTTGTGGATTTTGTTTTCCCCAGGGGCTGTGTTAGTGAGCAGGGCTACAGAAGGGTGCTAAGGTCACACTTATCTTTCAGCTCAGCGCTGGCCAAAGCCTCCTAGTTAAGTCAGAGTGGAGACTTGATAATTTGAGCTGCTCTTTGGGCTGGATTGGGTTATGGCCTTCTGTGGAATTCCCTGTAAAGCTTCCTGGATTCCTGCTGCACAGAAAAGTGTGGCCAAGAGAGAGCTCTTCAAAGCTGCAGTGGTCCTGTGACCTCTCTAAATGTTTCATTGTTTGATGACTAAGCTTGCCAGGTTTCAGACACTGAGTCAGGGCTTTGTTCTCATGACAAGCTTCCCCTCCCTAATGAGCTCTCATTGTGCCTTTGGAAAGCCAGAGCTGTGTGAGGTGGGCAGCAGAGGATCAGCTGCAGCAGCCGTGATTCTCACAAAGGGCAAAGCGAGCAGAATATTTCCCCAGAGTGCTGGCAGAGGCTCCTGTTTGCTAATGGCAATGATACCTGTTCTGCAGTTTCAGGCTTTCCTCCCCTCACTGCTGTCCTGCAGCAGCAAAGTTGTGTGGAGAAGAAATTGAAGCCATGGCTGAGTTTGATGTGTTTATAGCAATCACCTCTGTCTGAGGAGTGCTAAAAGAGGAAATCAGTCTGCAAGCACAGCTAATAACTATGAGGTGCCACCTGCAATCAATAGCTTTGAACAGAATTGGCAAACCAACTAAAATCTGACTGAATTGGCTCTGATGTGTTCTGTGGAACAGTACACTGAGGGAAAATGAGATGCACACTCAGAGTCTGGAAGTGCAAGGGAGCTGTGGTTCCCAAGTAGGAAGCAGATAGCTTTTCCCATAAAAGCACTACCACATCAAGCTCCCATGTTTAATACACTGTGGAGAGTCTTCTGACACGTCTTTTATGGCAAATGGATAAGCCAAAAATACATTTCTTGGTTCTATGACTGCAATGAAAGATTAAAGCTGAAATTTCTGGGTCTTGCAAATGATATCAAAGTGCATCTTGAGACAGTTTAACAGGGGCTGTGGTTTATTTAACTGAACATTCTGCTCTGAGCATCCCTTACTCCTCAGCCGAATGCAACAGCTTGTAATTCAGTATCCATCTGTCTTGGATGCAATTCTTACTTGAAGCTTTGTGCTTTTAGCTGAAATTACATATTAATAAGAAAGTGGGAGGGAAAGCTACCCAGCTAATATGCCTGGTTAGTTAAGAATCAAGTCACATTTTATTTACTTAAACCCATCTGTGCTTGTTTTGCCAGTAATATATTTGGTCTGCGGCCTGTGGACTACGCAGAAAGCAAAAAGATGAAATCTCTGCTCATGTTACCAGTGGAGAATGAATCATTTTCACTCACCCAGCCCTCTGAGGTAAATGTCTGTGTGGGTTTGTTTTTGTGTTTTGCTTTTTAACAGCACAACAAGCCGTGAGTTCTTCCTTTAAATATTGAAGGCTCGGATGTGAGTACAGTACATCACCTCCTTACAGGGAGGTTTAAAATAGGCTGGGAGCTGTCTTGGACAGTGTTTCTAGGATGTGTGTGGAACACTGACAGGCTATGAAGTTCTGTGTCACAGCTTTGTGTGGGAAGACAAAAGATGTTTCTTGTCATGTGGTTTTATTACAGGAGAACGAGCCTGTGTTATTCCTCAAGTATCAGTGCTTGAACTTTGCTGTTGATGTTGTTTTTCTGCATATCTAAATTGGTGCTGCTTCCCAAACTGTCTGCAGACAGCAGCAGCCTTTGTTCCAGGTGCTTTTTGTGTGCCTTTAAAAGGCTGTTCCACTGTCATCCTTTGTCCAGCAATGGAAATATCAGCTCAGCAGTAGAAAATAGCTTTTGGGAGGTTGTGCTGGGGTTTTTGTTTTTCTCCTCCTTTGGACAAAGGCTGCCCAGGACTTGTAACCAGAATCAGGTGCTCAGACCTAACAAATGGCTGCATTATGAAATGCTTTGTGCTTCCCAATGGAGGAGGATTAAGCTGACCTGGCTGATAGAAACAGCCCATATCTACTCCAGCCTGCAAAGATCCCTCCTCATTGAGCTCACAAAGTACCCAGTGGCCATAAGTAAACTGTTGCAGCTAAACCAGGCCTGATGTTCCTTCCACCTGCAGCAGATGTAAGATGTAGCTCTTCTGTGCCACACCAACCATTTTGGTACTTACATTCCTTTGGGGTGAGTGTGTGCTCACATGGATGACTTGATCCAGGGCCTGAGGCTGTGGGGTAACTGGATCTCAAAGGTCTGTCTGGGGTGTGGAATCTGGAATCCTAAAGCTTCTCTTACTGTACATTAATACTACCCACACCTAAAATCCCACTTCAGCATTGGTTGCTTACAGAGTAAATATTAGGGACTTCTACTAAAAGGAAATGCAGATATTAATTATATAGGTTACTAAATAATGCTCTGTTAATACTTTGCTAAAAGTAGGAGGTTTTACTACTTTCTTGGGGTTTTTATTATCTTTAAACACTGCAGTCTGCCAGGCTGTTTACACAGTGTTCAGTCAGCTCTGTGTGTGCCCCCCAGTGTCTTTAAAAAGCACCAAAGAGGGCAAGGGAGGAAAAACTGATCCATGGTTTGGTACCTTGCATAAGCTTAATGAAGTGTCTCTAATGTGGAGCTGATTTGTTACATGGACATGTATTCATAGACCCTGTCCACTAAGCTTGCCATGAATTGTTTCAAAATGCTTATTCTTGAAAAAGAAAGCTGCCCAGTAAGTAAGTTGCTTTCTTTATGTTCCCAAATATTGAGGTGATTGCAGAATTTTGTGTTCATGCAGGTGCTGAGCTCCAGCCAGCCAAGAAATGGACCCCTTGGTATACTGGGGAGCAATCTTAGTGTGGAGCAGCAGAAATTGCTGAACAAATTAGCAGCAGTCCTGAAGGCCCAGAGGTGCACTGAATTTAACAGCAGAGGTAAGGAGTCCTGTTGAAATGTCTCTGTTCAAATATAAGTAACTGCAGTCCTGCACTTTATGGTTGAAGGTAATGCCTGCAAGAGGCTTTTTCTCACTGCTGGGAAAGGCAGTTTCTGAAAGCCCTGAGCTGTAGCTGCCCTGGAGTGATGCTGTGTTTTGCATGTAAACACATAATAGAGCTTGTGTGGCTATCAGGGCAGGAGGCTTCAGGGGGAGCCACAGTTTGGCAGTTTGTCTGTTATTTACAATCCCAGAGTCCCCTCAGAGGCCTCTTCTCTTTACACCCCTTTTACCAACTTTAAGGTCTCTGCTTGTGAGACACCCTGTAAAGTTTTTACTCTCCAGAAGTGAGCCTTGAGAGAAGGGCATGGCATTGACTGAAAGTTTACATATCTTCTCACATGCTGCCTTCCTTCAGATTTTGTTCATTATGACTGGTGAACCCAAATTATGGGTTTAGTAGAGTTCTTTTCCTCTCATTGAGGACAACAATATTTAATTAATCTTTAATCCCTCCTGTTTTTCTTTGGAGTGCTTGTGAACAAAATGCTAAGGTAGTTTCCCCCTGCCATCTTTCACTTCTGGATTACTGTTCCAGAATGTTGAGTGGAGTTCTGTTAGCTTTGTATTAAAGCAGTGAGATCCCTCAGTAAGATTCCTGTCAGAGTTAAATATAACTCTAAAAGGATTGAAAAAAAAATGCTGTCCTATAAACTGGAGCCTCATCTGAAGATTTAAGTGTTAGTGTAGAACTATAAAACCATGAGTTCCCTTTTTCACAACAAGTGTATGTTGAAACCCACAAAATTTCTAATAGCTCTCCTACTAACTCAGATCACAGTCTCAAAAATCACCTCCTTGTGCTGGAAAGAGTGGCTGATAAATTATTATAGTCTGCTTATTCTTTAAATAATGATTGATTGCTTTCCAGCCAGGCATGGTTCTGATTCTTCTCTGCTTTTAGTTTTACTGATGTAATCTCTCTCCTAGTAACTCACCTCGTTATCCCTGATGTTCCAATGCCAACCACTGTCAAGTGCATGATGGCTGTTCTGGCTGGATGTTGGGTCCTCAAGTTTGAATGTGAGTATTAAAGATGTGGCACTCCTTAGGGCTTTTAAGGAGAAATTGTAGATGGAATTCCAAAGAAACTTTTATTTTTCAACAACTGCCCTAATATCAGTGCTATCTTGACACAAAGTGCAAGGCATTGTTTTAATTCTCAGGAATGACTAGAAATGAAATTGAATATATTTGATTAAATATAATTACTACTTCCCTGGTAAGAGTGCATTTCATCATTAGGTGAGTTGGATAGATCACAGCCTAAGTATCAGTGGGGAGTGAATTTTTTCATTGCTACATTAAGACTGATTTGGAACATTATGCAAGATACCCTGGGAGAGAAGGAAGGGTTTTATTGAATTCTGGGATTTGTTATGAGCAGTTTGCATTGAAATTGAGAGGAGACTTTGGCTTGCTTGGGATTTGTGCTCAAGGCCTGTGGGAAGTGAGCTTCTGTTCACATACAAGCTCAGATCTGTTGGAGGTTGGAACTTCTAACCTCCTTCTAACTTCTGATTTAGCATGCAAGTCATGTTTCATGCAGTCTGTAATTTGTGTTTGTACAGTGCATGCTTTTTATACAGCTGTTCTGTGGACTTACACCCTAAATTTTGAGTTTATTTATTTATTCTGATGTATTTCTTAATATCTGCTTTCACAGTAGTTGCAAAACCCATCTTCTTCCCCTTGACCTTTATGGCTAAGTCCCTTTAGCTAATAAGGACACTACAAATGAGTTAATTACCCATGGAAAACTTACAGACAGATGTCATTCCAGTTTTCTACTGTGTGACTAAATGTCAGAGCATAAGGATTCTTTAATGGCCTGGACACTGATGTTTGTGAAAACACCGTGCAAAGCCTCAGAAGCTGCAAACTCAAGCACAGCATCAGGTTGGACACTGGACTCAGGGTGTTCATTTGGCGTCCTCACAGTTTGTTCCGTGCTTTTTTTTTTTTTTTTTTCAAGACTGAAAACCCTGTTTCTGTGGTGAATCCCTTGGCAGATCCTTGCCTTCACTCAGCCCAGAAGGTTTGCATACATTCTATCCTGTGTGTTTCCTTTATTTCATTTCATTTCGTCTTCCTGCTACTCAGATGCTTAGAGAACTTCTGAATGATGGGGAGATTTCATTAGTAAGACCTGAATTTAAAGAACTTTCATATTCAGAAGTGATTGGAAAAGAAAAAAAAATATTATATAGTCCAGGGGTTATTCAGGGAGTATTTTTGTGGTTTTTTTTTTCACAGTTGAGTTTTATTTTATGTTGTTGGTACTGATTAATACAATCCTGGCTGCTAATGCTCCCAGCTTAGTAAGCAACATACTACTTAAAAGCAAGTGATTCTCCTCCCTAGTGGGAAATGTTAGCAATAACTCATGGGGTCTGATGCAGCTAAGTGCCTATAATTAACAGCACCACTCCATCTGTTCCCACCAGTCTGTTATCAGTCTTCTTCAGAGTCATTACAAGTTAAAGATTGTTATAACAAATAATGGGACTCCTGCTGATGGAACATTTGTCTAGGAAAAAGAGGTCCTTGCTTTTCCTTTTCATTTCCATTTATCGTGGCTTTTTGACTTCTATTTGGATAAGTTTCCTTAAATGTGATGCAAATCAACTTCCAAAAGTATGTGCATTTCCTGGTTATATAATAAATATAAGTTGTTGTTTATGGTTCACTGTTCTAAGCTATTCACTTAAAGTGAATTCATGTTGAAAAAATTCACTAAAATATTTGAAAAAACAAAGCTCACTGAGGCACTTAATGAAATGCTGACTATGCATAAGGGAGTGTTTGAATTTTTTTTTACTACCAGGTAAGCTGCATTTGACTGCTATCCCTAAAATTATATTTATAGCTTACACATTATACCTCTTCTTAAAAAACATCAGAAGCTTGCAAAACAGTATTTTATTTGAGAGTCTCTTTATGTTAACTCTTGTGTTACAGCAGTAACATAAAAAGCAGGTTCCTTCTCTTGGTGATTCTGTGATACTCCTGTTTCCATGTGTCCATGCACACAGATCCACCATCCATTCATACCTCTCATTGCTAGAGAGGTAATGTGGAATATTCCAGCAGGGTTTGAGCTGTTGGAGAGCCAAGATCTAAGTATGTATCCCCAGTTTTTGTCTTCAGGGGGGAGATTAAAATGAAAGGATGTCACCACTGAGCAATATTAGATTTTCACAGAAGAACAATTTGATGTTACCACTTGCTTTCCCACCTTTTCTGTACACAGCACACTGTCAGCAGTGCATCCACTTGCAAGGCAGCACAGAATTGAATTGAGGCAGTGTTGCCACAGTGCTCCTTGCCCTTGGCCATATCTTTCACTGGTTTCATTATTTTATTGCCTTTATTATTTCAGGGATGGTAATAGGGCACAAAGTGGCCAGTCATTATCCTTCTGCAAGTGGGCTGAGACAAAGATTCAAGCAGCACTGTATTTCCTCTAAGCTTCATGTGCAGCATAGAACAGTGTAATTAAAACCAGCAGAAGTCTTTAATAGCTTTTCAGCTTGTTTTTTTTTTCTTTAAGTTATTGTCATCTGTTAAAGCAGGGAATGAAAAATGATCTCAGTAATGATATGCATTGAAACAAGCTTGTGTCAGTCCTGGCAGAAAAGTGTCTGGCAGAATTCTAAGCATCTGATTGCTCATTCCTTCCCCTGCTTTGCTTACCTGAAAGCAGCAGCAGTGATTTAGTTCTGATCATTATAAGGAGGCAGAAAAAACTGCTTTTCCTGTAAGGACTCACAACAGCAGGGAGTTGACTGGAAGAGCTAGGGGACTGCATGACTGACATTTCAAGGTGAAAACATCTTTCTGAATTTTCTATGCCCATCCTTGTTTAGGCTGTTAGAGCACAAGAGTGCAAAGCTGCTTGAGCTGACTGCTCCTCAGGCTGGACTGTCCCTCTTTCATGCAAAACCATCTTTTAGGTGACTGGCTGATTCTCAGCAAAGCCCTCCCTCCTTGAAACACCCAAAACTTTTGATCACTGGAGTTTCATGCTCTTTCTGTACTTGGAAGCTTCCTTCAGCAGCCTCCTCCAAAAGGACTCCTAGCTCTGAGAGGCTTTAGAACTCTCCCAAGTGCAGGTTCTGCTTGTATGGGGTGTGCAGCTGAGGGCAGTGCTTCAAACCAGCAGGGGCTGAACTTCTGCACTCCCTCAGTGCCTGCACCTTTTTACACTGTGAAGCTGCTGGGCTTTGCAGAGGAGAAAATGGGAGTGAGAATATCTTCAGTGTGGTGTCTGCAGAGATTGAAGGTGAGTTGGTTTGAAATAAGGTCTAGAAGAAAAAGAAACTTTGGTGTTTCCAAAGCTCCCTCTGTTCTGTGCCATCCAGGTACTCAGTTTTCCATATTTGTGGAGTTCTTTGTTGTAGCTGGCTTCTGGTTTGAAGAAAACATGGCATTAAGGAAGATGATAGGAAATACAACCTCACTCATTAAAGAGCCTGTGTCAGGCTTTTTAATGAGTGAGGTTGTATTTCCTATGGAAATGGTTGTATTTCCTATGGAAATACGGAAAGATGGAATCCAGAGGATGAACACTCCTGGGGGAATTTAAATTTAACCCGACCTTAGGAAAGGCTACCTCCAGTCACTTTGATCACTAAAAAACAGCTGTGGCCAGCAGTGTTTCTTTCCAAAGCAGATAGAACTCCTGGGGCTCCAAGTGAAGGAATAATTTTAAAATCACATGCTCCCAGCTGCTGGGAATGTTTCAGGACTTCCTAAGCACCTGTTCCAAGCTGTTCAATAAATACCACCTGGATTCACTTGCAAGCTACCATTCTTAAGCAGATGCACTTCAGTCTCTGCAGATCCCGTGTCATTTGCATGTGATGAGCAAACAGACTGCTCTTGTTTCACCAGTGAGATCTCTACCTCACTCCATGGAAATCTGTGTCTGAAGTCAGTTTATGAGCATATAAGAAGCAGTGTGAAAATTCTTTGCTGTAGCAGAGGCCAATAATGGCTGTTTATGAAAACAAATTGAAGGCAGCCATGCCAGATTCCCCTAAAGCTTTCTCTCAATCCAGATTTCTAGGTAAAAAAATCCCACCAGGCTTTACTCAATCTGCATGTAAGTTGTAAAACCTATTGCAGTCTGAGCTAAGGAAGTATCAGGTGCACTCTCTGCCGGATCTTGGATGTGTAGTATTTCATCTTCTTTGTTGCTATCATGTATTCCTAAATTACCTTTAGCCATTCTAAGAGATTTTTGGGACTAACCCCTGCTCTTTGCCTTATTAATGCAAATCCAACACAACTCCACTAAGGCTAATTGAGTTACTGAGAGATACCCTTGGGTATCTGTGGGTGATTACAACTTGTTCTTGGCAACCAGGTTTTTTTTTTTGTACTTCATTCTCATCAAATTGTTTTTGCTGATGCAGTTAGTTTCATTACAAACCAATAAGACTTACATGAATAAGGATTAGAGGGCTCTGATGTTAAACTTTGCAAATAATGAGTTCTTTTATTTCCAGTGCTAGCAGCTGCACTTGTATCAAAGGTCAATTAGAGTGGGCACCCTGTTAACCTGCTTGCTCCTTAGATCTCAAAGGTGAGAAGGCAGGGGCAGCTGCTCAGTGAGGTAATCTGGATCAGTGTAGTGATGCTTTACTGATCTTGTTAGTCAGGGCAGAAAATGAGCAGTGCTCTGTGTGCCCAGTGTGGATGCATTAAGCTAAAACTTCTTCCTGCCATGTTCTCTATGGACTTCAGTGCAGGCTTGGGTTTTGCTAAAATCTGATACAAATGACCTTGTTTATACCTAAAACTTGCAGGTGTGACACCAGCTCTTTAGGCGGCTCTGGAGCTTGTGGTGCTCTGTATTTCCAGGGCAGAACTCTGCAGGACCCCTGTGCCCATGGGAGCTGGCCCCACAGTGGTGTTGTGTCAGGCCAGCTTTCTCCAGCAAGGCTTGCACATTGCCCTTGGCACTGCTCTGCTCCATGAGCATGAAAATCCCACTTGTCCTTCATGGGTGATTGAGATCCATCACTGAGGTTAAACTAAAGGGCCTTTAACACCTAAGCTGTAATCATCACCCTCTTCTCTCCAAGAGCAAGGATAAACCTGAACAACCTCACACTTAGATGGTCCACAGCTCTTACTGGCTGTAGTGTTAAGGAGTAAATCAAGAATGGCTGAGACCCTGTGCAAGTTGGATAATCTGATGTTAGAACAGAACTGATTGGATTTTTAGTCAGGCCTGCTGGTTAAGAATGCACAGACTGTGAATATGTGGCAGAAAACAACACAAGCCTGATCTCTGCTTCCTCCTAAAATTACAGGTCTTATCAAAATCTAAGGTTCCCTTCCATTTTCAGAAATCTTCAGGGCTGTCCTTGTCCTTCTGAGATTCAGTCCTATTTTGAACATTTTTTGCATAAGTACCTAAGGTGTCCATCTCATTTTCACAAGAAAGATGGCATCCTGGTCATTTTTAAAATTATTTTAATAGCAATTTGTTTTTTCAGTCCATTCATGTGACCAGTGCCCTGGCATCAGGTTCTTGCTGGTGGCTCTTCAGTGTAGTGCTAGAGAAATGAGAGTCAGATCTCAGGAGTTTGGGGAGTCAATTAAACATGGCTCCTGTTGGAAATCAAAGGGGCATTTTGACCTAAGTGATGTAAGGTCACAAGAGCTTCTGGAAAAGTTCCTGTAAAAAGTAGCAGACTGATATATCTGAGTTTTATCTCCTTTTATATGTCCTAATCAGGATGATACTGAATTGGATGAAGAGACCACTAAAAGGAACTGTCTTGTTATCTAGCCATTTATACACGTTAGCAGTTTTAAAATTAATGCCTACTGAAGGAAACACCTGGGCTATACTGAATGGACTCAACACTCAGTTTTCACAGAAAATGAAATCTTAGCAGTAAAACAAAAAACAAACCCAAAAAACCCCAAAAAACCTCAACAGGCTGTGGAAGGGTCTGCAGTGTGCTGTAACCTTCTCTCAAGTGAGATTGGATATTATTGTTTTTAGCACAAGATCATCTTGTGGTTGGTCCTGCAGTCTCCTGGAAGAAAGGTAAAACTTGTACATTCCTGCTGCTTCCAAGTGACGCCATAACACAGGCAGAGCTGGTTGTTCTGTCTCTGAGAGCCTCACTTGGGCTGTTGCAGCCAACAGGATTCACTGCTCCTGAAAATGAAATGGAGATTTAGAGATCTAGAAGCAAGTTTTGTGTGGAGAGGGGGTAAAAAAGAACAGGAGAATAACCTTTTGTTTAGACAAGTTAATATGGAATTAGTTATAAAAACAGCTTGAGCCTTCTGTCATTTTATCTCATATATGAGAATGGGGGCATGTTTCCCTTTTGTTTCTTTTTTTGTTTTGATATTTGACTTCCTTAGTTCTTTAATACAAACTCTGTAGCGTGCAGGAGTCATTGAGGAGAAAGGAGCCACTTGGCAACAAATCAGTGTGAACAAAATCTGCAGCTAAAGGCCATACTGGTCTCCATCACTTACATTATTTGCTTTCCTTCTTCTAGTCAGGAATTCTTCCCCCATGGATAAATAATCCTTGACTGTTCCCCTCATGTTGTAAGCATCTTTCTCAAAACCTGTGACATCCATGTGTCAGAGCAAGTTGTCCTTCTAGATCTTGTATGGAAAATATGTTCACTAATTGAAAATGTACTGGTTTTCCATCACCAGAAAAATCCCTGAGGGATTTTTTTGCTCCATGAAGGTGTGTGTATGTAGACCTAGCTGTTGCCTCTTGAAGTATATTTATACCAAAGGAAAATACCTGGGCACTGAGAGTTTATGCTCTTGGCTCTTTTTGCTATGTAGAAATCACATCCTTTGTGTCACAAACCTGTGAAGACACAGATCTGGCCCGTTTCTAGCTGGGAAAGACAAGTTGCAGTTAATGAGAATGCTGCTCATGCAGCCACGTGGCAGTTTGCATGTCTCCAGTTTCTGCAGGAAACAGATGTGTGCCTGGTGGTTCTTGTGGGCACAGGGAGAACAGGATACAGGTGGATGGGTCTCTCTTGTGGCCCTCTTGGAGCATTGTCATCAGGTGTGACAAGGAACTCTGAGGCTTTCAGCTCCTGTGAAATGGGCTGATGTGTGTAGGCAACACAGACCTCACTGATTTTGCTTTCTGTGACATCAGCTCTCCACTGACATGAGTCACTTCCCTGACTTCATTTGGTTTTTTTTCCAGGCAATCAGCAGTTCAAAAAGACATTGTAGTCTTTTGTATTCATTCAATCTTTTATTACTTTTGTATCCCATTTGCTTCATTTACTGATGCTGGCACTGGATGCTCAATTTGTGATGCACTTATTGTATAAAAACCTCATCTCTGTCGTGAAAGTCCTTGAAATCGAGCCTTTGATGGTGGATTGAAATAAAACATGCTCTTAATGAATGGACAGTTCCATTCTTAAGATGAGATGAGAGTTCTCCCTTTATGGTAAGTGGCACCCATTAATATCTGTATTTCCTCGGAGGGAAAGAACAGCAGTGTCAGTTAGAGGCACATTGACACAGGAAGTCTTGTTGAATTGTGGCGATTTAAAATAAATAAATAAAATGTGAAATAGCTTTTAGATTTATTTCTGAGTTATGAGTACTGAAATTAAGTTATCAGTATTCATTGCTGTTATCAATAATGAATATGTAAGTTGCCTTTCTGGAAAATCCATGGCTAGGTTTGCCCTTCTAGTTCACGTTAATTTTCCTTGAAGGAATGAACAAGTGCAAATAATCAATCTGATACTTGCACAGGGAGGCAGATATTTGCTGCAGCGTTCAGCCAGTTGCAATTTTCTGTAGGGGTTTATCTTTTTTGATGTAAGCACATTGAAGGGCTTCTACCTAAAATGTGAATTCCTGTTGCATTTTGTGAATTTGTATGAACTGACAGCAAATTACTGCGAGTTTCTTTCGAGATCTCTCCAGATTAGATTTTCCTGTCCGTTGTCTTCTTACTGCCATTGCATCCAAGTGCCTTTGTCAGTGATATTTCTCTTCATAGCCTTGGGCTTTCTTCCTTTTTAGGGCCAACCCTCCACGGTTCTCCTTTGATTTGGTTCAGTTTATAGTTTTTATATACTGTAGGTTTCCTATTTTCCTGTGCAAAGAAGTTGCCTGAATTAGAAACACGGTGGAAGGAGTGAGGTGCTATAAAAGTTACAGCCTTGGCCACATTGTAAATCCTCGTGGAACCCTTTGCAAAATCAGCTTTGCAAACTTTTTCCTGGGTAATTCTTATTAATGGCTGCAATGTACATGCAGGCAAAATGTTCCATCCTTGAATGGGTGACCACAGCAATTCCTCTCCCCGGAGTGAGGTCAGGCAGTACATTTTATGGACGTTAGCAATGCATTACCATCAGTGCTTTCTCCATTGGAAAAAATAACTGCCCTTAAAACAAGGTAAAAACATGTTGACTCTAAAAGACAATCTCATTATGCAGCAGTGCTAACAGAAATGAATGCCACTGTTAAACCCCAGCATAAATCTCCAGTTTGTGCTGATCCTGGAGACCTTGAAATCCCATCTGATGTGTAATTTGAGGCCGTGGCTGCTCAGGAGCAGCTTTGTGCTTGCCTTGTAATTGCTCTTTATCAGGCAGTTGTGTCCATTCCAGAAGTGCCGTGCTGGCTCCACGCACTGCCTGCGAGCTCCCAGTGATCAGCAGTCTGACATTTGACATTAAGTGCTTGACCTTTGGAGGGGAAGAGGAAGCACTAATAATTCCTGGTGTTTATAGCACTGATTTTAGTGTGATATTACTTCTCACCATCTCACTTGCATCTTGCAGGCACTGTTGTAAATGTTTTTGGGCTTTAAAAAGCAAATTGCTAAAGCACGCCAAATGTAATGTCTTGCATTGTAATAATTTTCTCTTAGACACATTTTAGTCCCTAAAATGGCATGCAAGCCTCTCTCAAAGCTTGGGGTGTCTAATTCTGCCTCCCTTGTGTGGTTTTTGCAGGGGTGCAAGCCTGCCTGCAGAGCTCAGCTCGAGAACAAGAGGAGGAGTACGAAGTGCAAGGTGGCCCCCGGCGCGGGCGGCTCAACAGGGAGCAGCTGGTGGGTTAAATTTAGTGCTCCACACAGCCTGGATTAATGACCTGGGGCTGGGCAGCTCTGCCCTGTGCCACACAGAGGTGCAGGGGATGTAAAACTTTAATGTGCTCTCGCACAGGAAATTTGATTGTGTGCAAGGTGATCCAGAGAGCCGTGAACACCCATAAAGCTGTCACTTTCCTCCATTAGTGGAGATGTTGCTGTAACCTTGTCAGGGGAACTCTGTGTTGCACTCTCTGTAGTATCACACCTGATGGGACAGGAGGTGATGTGCTTTGGTCTTCTCTGCTCAGCTTTAGAGCATAGTTCTGAAAGAAAAATGGTTTTATTACTATTTATTTCCATTTAGGACCTTTTTTACATTTAACTGGGTTCACTGCTGGTTGTTTGCTGGATTACACTGTAGGATTTACTAACTGCATTGTAACAGTAGCTGTAAATACTCCTAACTCACAGTTCAAACCCTGTTGTGCTGGAAAGTATTTAAACAGAAGCAAGAATTTCCCACATAAACAAGCTTTTCTTGGCTGCATTCTTACCCTGAGAGCCTTGCATGTTAAGTTACTGTTCTACTTATAAATTGTAGGGGTTTAGTATGCTCTGCTTTTTCCTTTCCACTTTTTTGTTGTGAAGTCCTGTATTCATGCTTGTTTCTTTTTTCATCCACACAGCTGCCTAAGTTATTTGATGGATGCTACTTCTATTTTATGGGACCTTTCAAACAGCACCAGAAGAGTGAGCTGCTGGAGCTGGTGAAAGCAGCAGGTGGCCAGGTGCTGGTCAGGCAGCCCAAACCAGACAGTGACGTGACCCAGACCATCAACACCGTGTCCTACCACGCCGAGCCCACCTCTGACCAGAGGCTCTGCACTCACTACGTCATCTATGACGCGGCTTCCAAGTTCCAGCCGCAGAAAATCCGCCAGGGCAAGGTGTGGATGGCCCCCTCCAGCTGGCTCATAGACTGTGTGATGGCATTTCAGCTCCTGCCTGTGAAGGGAATATCAAACAGCAGCAAGGATGTAAAATGGGCTCGGTCTGGGGCAGCTGGGAAGCTCTGACAGGCTGCTCTGAAGCTGGGATTTCTGGTTTGGATTCAGGAGAGCTTTGAGCATTTCAGTGAGTTACTGAGTGACTTTCCTCCATACAATGGAGGAAAGGATTGAAAATGTGCCTTGGCTTATTTGATATGCTTTATTTTGACATTGAACTTAATAAATGCTTAATAAATAATCACTGGCATTTCCTAACTTGCAAAATGAAACCTTTTGCTTTGTTGATTTGAACCAGCCCTTTGTGGGCAATTGAGCTTGACTCCATTTATGTTGTGTTTAGCATCCATTGATAAGGATCTGCTGTTTTCCCAGGCCAGAAATTGTATTTTTTTTTAAAAAAAAGGACTCAATGAATCTGAACCTGTGCAGACACGTCAGGTGACATTTATTATAACTTCTTACAATTGAATTTTGCTGTAAATTCTTAGCATGGGATAAGTCTTGTGGAAATCAGAGTTAAATAAATGACATGAATTCATCTGGAAGCAGACACTTTTGAGAACACTGAATTTAAATATCTTGGTCTAAAATTTACTTAATTGTAACAAGATTCATGCTTTACTCACTTCTGCCCTCATTCATGCTTGTAAACATGTAACTAGAATTCAGTTCTATTTTCTGAAGGCTTTTAAGCATTGAGGTATTTATTTAATTATTATAGTAAATTTTTTGTAAATTTGGATAGTTGCTCTCGTAAGAAAGAAAAAGAACAAAACAGTGATCACAAAAGAATTGCTTCCCTTTGCACCATTGTCCCTAAACAGCTGGCTACACTGGATGAATGTTTGATTATTTCCTATTTGTTACAATATTTCTTGTCAGAATCTTGTGCCCTCACTCTGTGCTCCTATGTAATGTTTTGAATCTTAGATTGTGAATTTGCAATTGAGAAATGGTGTCCTGGAATGATACACAATAAGAATGATGGTTGTGGGCTATTACACAAGTTATGTGTGTTTGTTTTTGTATTGTTTGTAATAATGAAACTTTTTTGTGTGCAGTAAATTTGGAGCATCTGTTGCATGAGCTTGGCTGCAGAATAAGTGCATATCCCATACATATCTCAACAGGTAGATGAAAACAGTTTTCTGTGAGCTCAGTACAGCTGTGAAGATGCTGTGTGACACCAAGAGCTGCTTTTGCAGAGGAGGAGAGCTGTTCTCTGTTTCCATTGCTGCTGGAGGGCCTGTGCCCTGCAGAACCATTAGAACACAGCAGGTAGAGCAGGTACAGTTTTCAATAGCATCTGCTAGATTGGAGTAGCTGGAGTATCTTATCATTTATGTTAGACTGAGTCGTTGCTGTTCACTAAAAGCAGGGCTCATTAATAAGTGGAGCAGCCCATGGGATTAATGGGCTTTGGGGTTTTGTGCAGATCAACACTGGCAGAGAATGAGGTACCCAGTCAATGCTGTGTGGGCTTGGGCATTTGTCTTAACAGTTACAGCACATTTTACCTTGGCATTTCATAGCACATCAATACACCTAATGCAGCGTTCTTTGCAAGAGTAGCAGTGAATCTCTGCAAAATTCTTAGGAATGGAGCTTTTCTGCCCTGTATCAGGAAGAAATTCGACCCATCAGTAATCCTGCTCTGTGTTCTAAAGTGGAGGCAGCACTTTGACAGATTTTAAGAGCTGTTGTTCTATGGCAGATGCAGAGAAACTCAGAAAATTGCCATGAACGTTTTGGGGTTTTTTAAGCCATGCCCTGAACCTCAGCCTTGTTGTGTTAGCAAGCAGTGTTTCTCTCCAGTCCCATTAAGAATCACCCCATATCACACTGAGGAGAGCCCCTTAGCCAGGATTAACTCTGGCCCATCTGCTCCAGGTCTCTGCAGGAACTCAGAGTGGTCAGCCCATGTGCAGGTAGCCCTGAAGAGCCTCACATAGACTTTGATGCCAGAGCTCCAGCAGGTGCCAAACACTACTGAATGAAGCACTGCAAGTACACAACATTTAAGGTCAGTGACACAGTAATTACACAGTAATTTGCTCTTTCTCATTGTTGGGAACAAAGGGATAGCACTTGATAAAAAAGCCCTGTAATTAGCATAGATCAAGTCCCTTCATCCATTGGGTGGAGTTTGGCTCCTGAAAGCAAGGCTCCCAACTCCTGAAGTGAGGTAAGGAGTGTGTAGGGATCATTTCTCACTGTCTCTTCTCATCTGAAACCCAGGGTGCACTAAAGGAAGGCAGGCTGAAAATGGAAAAGGGATTTCAGGAAGTGTGAGAGACTTCTGGTCCTGATGGCCATAGGAGCTTGGCTTAGAAGCAGTGAGTAAATGAGTTTATCAAAGAAAATCTATATTAGAGGTTAATGAAGAACTTCAGCTGTAACATGAACTTATATTAGTTAATATTCTGCTAACCTGCATATACTTAATGTGCACTCAGGATTGGGGCATTTCATAGAAATAGAGAATGGGTTGGGAGGGACCTTAAAGATCACCCAGTGATCATTACCTCACGAGAAGAGATAGAAGTTTAAGGCTTGCATTCAGGATTGCAGATATTTTTAATTGATGTTGATCAGAAACACTGCATCACAGAAGGGCTTGGGCTGGAAGGGACCCCAGAGCTGATCTCATCCCACTCCCTGCCATGGGCAGGGACACTTCCACCATTCCAGGCTGCTCCAAGCCCCAGTGTCCAAGCTGGGTTTGAACACTTCCAGGGATCCAGGGGCAGCCACAGCTTCTCTGGCACCCTGTGCCAGGGCCCCAGCATCCTCACAGGGAAGAAGTTCTTCCTCAGTTAATGATTTTCAAGCATCTTTTCTTGAAAATTATCTGCTTCTCTTAATTAATTAGTTGATCTAGGACACCTGATAACACCTTCAATAGCAGTGTCTGGGGTTCAGTCACAACATCAGTTTAACACCCCTAATAGTTAACAGAAGATAACATTTTAAGTAAATGCTGTGAAATCTTTTTGAGAGGTGTTTCAATATTCCTGCAGATGATTCAGGGAAACAACAGGCAACCAAGCAGAGCCAAACAGCAGTAGCTGCTTTTGCTCTCAAATCAAAAATGGCTTATCTGGGAGGTGCTGTGGCTCTGTTTCTCACAGCCCTCCTGTAATGATAACAAGCATGGGAGTGTCCAAAGATAGAGATCTCTGTCAGCAAGTGCTTCACCCAGCTGGCACCTACACAGCCTTTAGGGGGATAAAGCCCCTTTCTTCTGCTCTGTGCCAAGCTGTGAGCTGAGGTTGAGCCTGACCCACCATGGTTATCCCTGATCAGCCTGGGCAAGGCTCACTGGAGGGAATTAATTCAAGGAAGGGAGTAATTCTAGGCAGGGGATTGAAGCTGGTTCTATTTCCTCCATAGTTCCAGTGTCCTAAGACCAGGCTAACTCTGGAGCAGTTATTTTGTGTGGCAGTGTTCCAGGAGAACTGCATCTTGGCTGGTGCAATCTCTGCATTCTGCTCAGGACATGGAAGCTGTGGCCTGGTGTAAAGCTGCGTGTTGGTGTGGGTTATCTGGGGGGTGTGAATAAAGCCAGGGATGCTCTGGTGCCCCGTCTGTGCTTGCTGTGCTGCCTGCAGCTCCTGAGGGCTGCCTTGGCTGCCAGGGTGGCACAGGGCAGGCAAGCAGCAGCTCCTCAGTGCCAGCCCTGCAGAGCTGACAGAGCTGCTGGGCAGGAGCACTTCTGGCCTGGCCTGGCCTGTCCTTTGGCTGAGCTGCCAGCAAAGTCTGGGTAGCAGCATCTTGGCATCTTGTTGAGGACAAGTCTGTGAAACACAGCAGAACAAAGCTTTCCCTTTTTCCTCTTTAGCCTATTCTGTCCTTCAGTGCTGGAAGATCACCTGCAAATGGGGCAGATGGGATGTCACATTAATTGGTATTAATCAGTTTGGCCCCATGTCCTTTTCTGCCTTTACTTTGATAGAAAGGTTTGAATCTTTGATGTCTAAGGGGACTGCTTTGTGTTTAAAGAGCCAACAAAGCAGGCTTGAATACCAGCTTAAAAACAACAGCAAGGGGTCTTTGGACAGCTGGATAGTACTGCCTTGGAAATGGGCGGCAGTGTCTCAGTGGAACAAATGAAGATTCAGTTGTTTTTAATAGCAGTGCAGCATGTTCTATCTTTTCAGACTTGTTTGATTTAAATTAATGGTAGTTTAACTAGTGTTAAATTGCCCTTAAAAGCAGAAGAACATTTTGTGTGTAATCAGATGGAAGAAGGGGAGGAAGCCTCCCCACCTTTATTTATTTTTTTCCTATGGAGAAGATGCACTTTGTGTGCTTCAATTTAATTCCCGGCAGGAGGGCTGGGCTGATGAAGGAGCAGAGAGCCGTCAGCTCCCGCTGCGTGTGTGAGACCCCGCCGTCATTCCCCGCTCCGAGATGCCGAGGGCCACGGGGAGGCGGCGTCCCAGAGCTCGTGGTGCGGCAGGGTCGGGATTTCTGCCTCCAGCGGGTGGGACAGCTCTGCTGCTCGCCTGGGAGGAGCTGCGGGACAGCTCCGCCCTCGGCTGCCTTCCCGAGCCTGCCCTGCGTGTCCGGGGCTGTTCCAGAGGCAGGGATGCTCCTTCCCGGGAGGTTGGGCTGCCCTCGGGGCTGTGCCTGCCCAGGGACACTCCCTGCAGCAGGGCAGGGCTGCCTTCTCAAGCCCTGCAGCAGAGCAGGTACGCGGTGACAGCAGGGTTAAATAGGGATTAAAAAACAGAACGTGAAGCAGCAGCTAAGCTGGCTGTCTTGCTCAGCTCGCTGGACTGATAAAAATGTACTTATTTCTACAGCTAGTGTGGGGCTGGGTTAATTTCCTGATAGTTTAGGGAACTGCTAATTCTCAGAAGAGCCAGACTCTTTGGGGGGGGAGCAGGTGGGAGGTTGCTTCTTCTGGGGGCTCAGTTGCCATAGGAAGGCCTCTGAGCTGAGGTTTTTACATTGCCATCCACAGCTGTGTGCTTCCCAATCCCCTGAGGGGTTCCCAGTCTCTCTGCAGGGTTTGTGCTGGGTGCTGCTGGCAGCCTGGCCAGGGAAATGGTTCTTCCTGCTCTGCTGGAAGTGTCAGCTTTGAGCAGCTGGTGCCAGGAGAAACCCAGAGCAGCTATAGTTTGGGTCTAGCTGGAATTCGTGGTCTAGCAAAATTTAATTCTGCAGCACAAAGGATCTCAAGGAACATTTAAAAAAATTGTGAGCCTTTTAATTGAATTAAATATTAATATGGATAATGCAATCAATGCTTTATTGATTGCATTAGCCACAATAATGTTTAATTCAATAAGTCTGCAGTGCTGGATCTTTTTCTTCCTTTGTGCAGCAAGGGAATGCCATATGCTCTGCCTGGCTGTGTCCCCCAGGCTTGTTCAGGAGAGCAGGAGGTGATGGGATTGGGAGAGGGCAAAGGAGCCAGGCTGTGCTGGGGGTTGAACTCCTTCATGTGCCCTCAGGTTGGCTGTGGAAAGCCAGGGTCACTGGCATGGCTGGATTCAAACCAGCTGCTCTTAGCAGCATGCATCTTTCCTAAAGCCCTCTTACAAACAATATTGTTATTAATGCCATACTGCCCCTGACCCCGTGTGCTCCTGGAGCCCCTGCCCAGTGCAGTGCCTCATTCCTGCCCTCAGCAGCTGAGCTCCAGCAGCTGTCTGTCAGAATGGGAAGATTTTCCACCCTCAGCTCACTAACGTGCTTCTGAAGAGGTGCCAGGTTCTGGTTTTAAACCCAGCCAAGCTTGAACAATTTTATTTGTGGTTGTAGGTAGAAGGCTTTTATTAAATTAAAGTCACAGTTTTGTTTCACTGCAAAATCAGAGGCAGATGTTCTCCCCAGCTCAGTCACTCACACTACAAGGTTTCTGGCCTCTGCTTCTTTGCTTGCTGTGTACCTGTTGCACAAGATGTGGTAAAAACATCTGGGAAGAGCCTGGAATAAGCATCTAGGGGTTTTTCCAGTGATGTCTGAAAGCACCCTTGACTCAGTAAGGAGGATGGAGGAGCTGCCCATACAGAACTGGCAGCTGCTGCAGTGCCTGGGGCTCAGAGTAGCCTGTCCCTCCCTGGCCTTGGCTCCTGGAAGCTGCAGATGTGGTGTCCCAGCCATCAGCAGCACACCAGGCTTGCCCAGGGAGCTGGCTGGGTGTCTGTGCCTACCCTGCACCCTGGGCCAGCCTGGGACACTCAGGCTTTCACCAATCTCTGGGGCCCCTGAGGAGATTCTCACCCACAGGCAGAGGTCAGGATTTGATTTGGTCTTGTTGCATTCCATCTACACTTGTCAAATCCAAGGAAAAGCCCATCACCTTGCTTTGATTGATTTCCTCCTTCCAGGGCCCATGTGTTTCACCACAAAGCCTTATTGGTGTGCAGGGAATCTGGGTGCACAAAGGATGGGCTCAGCTGCAGTCCATCCTTCAGGACCAGGTTTGGACACAGGTTCATGTTTTCCCTTGGTTTTGGGAGCGTGCAGTCAGGTACTTTGGGCAGGATTTGGACTGAAGGACAGGCTGTGAACGCACAATGCAGTAGAAGCTCACAAATTCACACATCAATGAGTGAGTGATCAGGTGCAGCAGCTCCTGCTGTGGTTGTTGCACACTGTGATCCACAAGCTGGAAGGAGCCACAGTTCTGAAGGGCAGGCAAGGCTCTGGATCAGTCTCTGGATGGCACCACAGGGAGCTGTTAAACTGAGGGTGGCACTTGCACTGCAGGCATGAGCAGTAATGTTTGACCATGGCAGGTAAACACACCTGAGTGCAGCAGGGAGAGAGGCTCTAACCTGGCTGGGGATGTGCTGCATAGTCCCACACTTCATTAGTGCACATTCATGTAAGTATTTCAGCTCTCTTTGTGTATTATATATTCACTTCTGGTACTGTTCTTTCCCCTTTCTCTTCACATCACTGGAAGAAAAGCACTTTAGTGTTACAATTTCAAAGCAGAGCACACAGCAAGTGAAAAACCCCTCAAATAAAGGCATTAGAGGCTCTTCTGTCTCTTCATTGCCACGGTCACTTTCACCTCTTCTGTTCCTTCTTCACTCTGTGTCCAGGCTGCTCCTGGTATTTCTTTCATCTTCAAAGAGATGATATTAAGGATAATTTTGTACCTGCTGGAGGAGGGAAATCATTGTTTTGGTGCTGCCCAGCCCAGCACAAGAACTTGGGAAGGAGCTCATGTTGCACTGCCCATCAGCATTTGTGTGGCAATGGAAGAGGTTTTATACGGAGGCTTCAAAACTCTGCTCTTGGCATGAGCAACAAAATTCCCCTGCTAAAGGGGCACTGCAAAGCTCACTTGCTGAATCCTCACCTCCCCAGAACATATTCTGCAGGGTTTCTGTGCCCAAAGCAGATGGGAGAGCTCTCTTTGACCATCTTGCACCTGTAACCACCTTTGCATGAGTCCTTGCTGTGCCCACTCCAGAATTTTAGCCTCATTCCCTGCATCAGAGCAGTTCCACACTCTGCTTCCCAGGTGTTTCCCTCTAATGCATTCTGCATTAGCAGCTAGTATCAGGAAATCTGGTACCAAAAGGTTAATGTTCATCCATTAGTCCTCTTCCCCCCTTCTGCTTTATGTGCAAGTAGAGGACAACCAGTTTCATTAAACACATGAGGTCTGGAAAGGGTGTGGAAGCACTTGAAATTCTGTATGTGCAGAGCTCTGGGACTGTTAATATTGTCCTGTCTAAGCATGCAGGTAAAGTGGGATTTATGGATGTTGAATGAAACCTTTCAGGTGTTTTCCAGCCTCCACAACCTTCCTCTTCCTCTTGAAAAGAGTTGGGGCTTTTGGAGACCTGCTCAGGATTACTTGCTTGGCATCTCCTCCTTCTGTGTGGTCTCTCAGCTATGGGCAGGGTAAAGGAGGAGGGATTTTAAGGAAGTTAGGATGGTTATGGGGCAGCTGAGCTGGCTTTGACAGCCAGACTGTTCCTCCAGCTGCAGCAAGTGGTTTTCTCCTTCCTCTCCCTGAAGCCAGCATGACAATTTCTGTCCCACTAATTAGAGTGAAGCTGAACCCTGTGAGTATCTCATTGCATTCTCTGACCTGCATTTTAGACAAGGAACTCTGTGAGTATCTCACTGCATTCTCTGACCTGCATTTTAGACAAGGTCAAGCTGTTTCAGTGAAAAAAATCTATTACTCTTAACAATCCCAGGTGGCACGTGGGAGGACTGGAGGGGGCTGGCTGTTTGTTTTGCCTCCTGATGTGTTTATGATTTGAGGAGTGTGCCACATGCTCTAACTGAACCCTTGTGTTTGGAAAGGCAGTAGTGTGGGTGGTGGTGCTGTGGTGCCTCCTGTCTGTGTGTGTGTTGGGATGGCACAGCAAGGTTTGGGCAGCAGCTGGAAGCCCCCAAAGGGAAGAGTGGCAGAGACAGCCTGTGATGCTCTGACTGCAGCCCCCACTCCCTGTCTCCCTTTGCCACTGGGGGAGAGGAGGTAGACCAAAAAAAATTGTATTTTTAGGTGAAATGGGGACAGGCAAAGCAGGGTGCATGAGCAGCAAGTTCAAATGCAGCAGAATCGTGGCCAAAAGAAAAGAAAAAAGTTCCCACGGGCTTTAATTTCCCTTAATGAGAAACCATTCACAGTGTTCCATTTCTGATCCATATCTTTCCATTCCTATTCTAATGGTAATTACTGTAGCAGTTTATTAACAAAGAAATCGTTTGATAGCTTTCACATGATCCCATACTTCAAGTATCTAACAACCTATTGATTCGATAGCTTGGCAGCCTTCCTGATTGAGGGGCTGGAGTTTGATTTTTTTAATCACTTTGATCGTCTCACATGCAAAGGATAATTATTTTTCTGGTTGAAACATGGGCTGGATTGCAGAATGATGGAATTTAAGCGTGTCCTTGTGTGGGATTTGTGTTGCACCCACAGTCAGAGTGAGCAGTGTCTGTGCTCTTACAGAGGGCTGAGTTACTGCAGTCAGGTGTGCAACACACCTGCACAGAAGGGATTGCAATATTTGTCACTATGTTTGTCAATATTGCAATATTTGTCACTATATTTGTCAATATTGCAATATTTGTCACATTGGAGGCCAGTGTGGGAATTGTGTTTCTGCTGTTCTATTGGGAAGCTTGCCTAGAACTGAGCAGTTAGACTTGGACCAAACAGCTTTTGTCACATCATGAGCCCTTCTGAAAGGAATAAGGGGAACAAAATGGATGGAAGCAATTTGCTGGAAGTTTTCTCATGCAGGTTTGGAAAGAACAGAAACATCTGACCTCCATGAGGAGAACCTGCCACCTGTGCTCTCTCAGGGCATTCTACGCACATGCCCCAGATGGGTCCCTGAACTGGTTGGTTAACAATTCATACACTGCTGGAACAGCCTGGATTGATCATGCAATGCCCAGGTGACCCTGCATCCTGTTGGGAATAAGGTGCTGGGAGAACTTGAATTACATGTTGGTCATTTTCTCATCTCATATATCACAGACTGAAAGCTTTATGACTTCAGAGCTTACTGTATTAATTTTATGCATGAGTGCTTTATTTTTTGCCATATGAGATATATCACTGGCTTACTAGAGCAAAATATCATTAGACCTGGAGAAGGATTTGGTCACTTAAACTTTGTCACCAAGGATCATTGCACACAGATTATGGAGGGCTGTACTGTGCCATTTCTCATGTGTTTATTAAGTGATTATAAATATCGAGCTGTGTGCCTTCAGGGGACACTTGAGATCTGGGGCTGCAGCAACATCTCATTGAAAAGGTGCCACACACACACAGTGATTTGTGCCTCAGCAGGGTTTGCCTGGTGGGAAGGCAGAGGTCTGTTCCACCTGAAGGAGCTCTCACTGTTTTTAGGGATCGGTCACAGTTGGACTTGATGCTCTCAGAGGTCCTTTCCAACCAGAATGGTTCTGTGGTTCTGTTATTATTGTGCATTTTCTGACATCCTGCTGGCTGCCATTGAGGTCAGGATCCTGTGGCACCCAGGCTCCAGCCCATGCCTGAGCCCTCCAGTGAATCAAAGCACCCTTCAGCTGCTTTGGTTTCCTCCGTCTCAGCTCAGGATGTCAGTCTTGGAAACACCACAAACCTTTCAGAAGTGCTGAGCCTACAGTGTTTATTGTTTCAATAATAACAAATGGAATTTTTATTTGAACCCATAAAATGCAGCTGTTCACCCTGAACACTCCAACTCCTCCTGCACAAGCCATTTCCTGGCATCAGGTGATAGGACAAGGGGTGATGGCTTCAGACTGGCAGAGGGCAGGTTTGGATTAGAGTCAGGAAGAAATTCTTCTCTGGTGAGGCCCTGGCACCTCCAGGGTGCCCAGAGAAGCTGTGGCTGCCCCTGGATCCCTGGGGGGTTCCAGGCCAGGTTGGCCAGGCTTGGAGCAGCCTGGGATAGTGGGAGGTGTCCCTGCCAAGGCAGGGGCTGGAATGAGATGGGCTTTAAGAACCAAGCCAGGCCATTCCATTTCCCAGTCTGAAGCAGTGCAGGACCATGGCTGACCACACCAGAGCTCTTCCACTCCTCAGTCACCAAGACCAAAGAGCAGCCCCCATCTCCAGATTTTCATTTCCAAGACCAAAGAGCAGCCCCCATCTCCAGATTTTCCTTTCCATTTGCTGCCAAGACTGCCCAACCTGATCCCTTCAGTCGGGTTTTCCAAAGCACTGTGTTCCTTTTCAGTCACTGCAGGAGGTTTTATTTTGCACAGAAAATTAGCTTGTAAAGCATCTGCAGGAGAGCTGGTAAAGGCTAGGCCTATTCTGGAAATGGATGCTTCTTTAGGTCCCTTCTTTTCAAGTCAAATTTTATATTAAAATTTTTCTTGCTGGATGAAGCACAAGCTGGAATTGTAGCTGTTCTCCATTTCTGGATTTCCACTTATAGCTGAACAACTCAGGCCCACCTTTGATTCAGTGATCCACAGAAGAAAACACAAACCTGCTGTCTGCCTCTTAAAAGTTAATTAATGCTTCTGTGATTCACTAATGAAAAAGACCAAGATGAGAAATAGGTGAGCAGTAAAGAGCTGCATAAATTCACCAACAAAGCTGACAGAAGCCTGCAATTGTGTTCTGAGCCTGAGAACACGAAGAAATGGGGTTAAAATGATTTGTGACCAGGAGAAGGAAGAATTTCCTTCTGTTACATGACTGCATGTAACTTTTATTAGTTTGGTGATGTACACAGGGACTATTTCTCTTGGAAATGGCTTTTTGGTTAACATTTCATTTTCCTCCCCAAAGTCAGCTCTCTTGCAGTGATAGGAAACACAGCTCCCTGCAATTTCCTAGCCCCCAGCTTTATTAATGACACTTGTTGTCATTGCAAATGATCTATTTCAGGCCAGGCCACAAAGCTCTTGTTTTGCAGGTGAGTGAGCCCTCTGCCCTTTATTGCACAGCATCTCCACAGCAGGGCAAGGCTGAAAAATGGTTTAATAAAAAATAGCAACAATAAAGCTCATTATAGGTTGCATTGATAGCTTTATATCAGCTGCTGCTCTTTAGGAATTGGAGTCTGTGCACTAATTTGATGTCACTAAATTATCCTGGGTTTTGGTGTGACCACTCCCAGTATTGCATTTCCAGCCTTTGGTATTGCCCAGTGCATCCAAATAACACCTGCAAAAGCACCAAGGTCACTCCTGCCTGCAAAAGGCACAGGTTTCCAGGGCTTGGGAGGTGGTGCAGATGACCTGGCAGTGGATTAGGATACATTTATCACCAGACAGATGTGACAAAATCAGATGGAGTGGCCTCTTGCCATGGGAATAGGTTCCTGTGGGGAATGGAGCTTTTAAGACCATGTCTTGGGAAGGCTCCTGTTGGTGCTGGATCTAGCATCTTCTCATGAGCCCAGTTTTTACCCCTCCATCTTCTCCAGGAGTAGTTTCTGGTCCAAATTTTGGTTTGTTTAAAGGGAATGTGGCTCAGTTGTTTTCATGTTTCTTTTTTTTCCTATTTTCTAACCTGCTTGGTTTCTCTTTTCTCTTCATAGGTAACAGAAAGGCTTTGCTTCAAGGCTTCCCTCCAGCACTGGTGCCCCCTGCACATGGAGGTAGCAGAATCTTTGCTATGTGTTGTGTTCTACAGGTGTTTCTATTCTCAAAAGAGTGGTTTTAGTCTCAAATTTAAGGCCAAATGCCATGGCTGGGTAACACTACTTGGAGAGTGTGCCTGACAAAATGACAGAACAAGTCTGTGGGTGGATCTCAAAGCCCCTGTGTGCCCTGCATGAGGTTAGAGGTGCAACAGGCCAAGCCTGGGCAGTGACACTTCCCTTGCTGGGATAACTCCTCCAGAGGATGCTTCAGTGGTCAGGGATTCAGGTGTGTGTCCACCTAAACTTCTATTTCTACACTGACCTAACCTGCAGGATCTTGTCTCCTATCTGGGAATTTCTTATTTCTGCTCTTAACATGATTTCACAGAAGCAAATTCCTGTATTTCTGCCAGAAGGCATCGCACTCGTGGGTAGCATGCAAACACTGGGGGAGTTTTGGCCTAGGAAATGATGGCTTTGGTTTGGGATTCACTTTCTCAAATCAGGAACTGTGTAGGGGGATAGAATATAAGAAAATAAAGATAATGCAGAGAGTAATCTTACCCCTAAGGAGTTGCAGCTGGGCCAATTATCAAAGATTAGGAACAGGCCTGACTTTAATAGGCCACAGCTGAGAAGCAGATGCTATAAAAGAGTGGGGTGGCTGCTTGGGAAGGGAACTGGAGTCAGTGGCTGCTTTGGGAAGAAGAGTCAGTGCTCTGAGAGCTGCCCATGAGAAACACCAAGGTATGAAACCTTTGTGACAAGGAAACAACAGTATGGAACCCTGCAATAGGATGCCAACACAGAGGATGCAGAGAGGTGGGACTGCAGATGATGATTTGGTCCCCATGCTCCAGCTGGATGGAAATCAGCCTTGGATCCTCTCAGAAGCACCCAAGGGGAGCAGGCAGGGAACCCCCATGGTCTCATGGCAATGTGCTATGATTTTAGGACTTGTCTTTCCCATCCCCCTGCTTGTCTTGCCTGAGGCACCTGCACCTCCTTCTATTTATTGTTTTTCATGCTGCTGACAAAAGCCAGTGGGATTTAGGATGCCTTTTAGGAGGGCTTAAATATCCCAGGAGCTTCCCAGCAGGACAACAACCACACTTTATTATCCAGGCACGTCTCCATTTGCTTTGCCTTCCTGCTGGGGGGCAGGGAGGGGCAGTGCTGTTTGTTTGGGAATGCAATTAGCCCAAGTGCTCGGGCCCATGGCCAGCCAGGAGGATAACCTTGAATCCAGGGAAGTTAGGGGAAATTTAAAGCCATCTGCAGCTGCAATGGGTCCCCACACACCCCTTTGGCTCTCAGCTTCTATTCCTGACAATAAAGTGCCAGAAGATTCGCACTACAATGGGAAATTGCTTCTTTGGGTATCACAGTATCTTGACTTAGCAGTGCTTTAACCTTGGCCTCATGTTTCCTGTGGGGCCTGTTTGCTGGGCTGCTCAAGTGCCCACAGCAGCCAGCAATGTATAGGATTTTCCATCTGAGGAAAATTAAACCCCAGAACCTTTACCATCCTCTCGTTGCCAGACATGCTCTACCTGCATTAACTTGAGCTTAATGGACTGCAAAACGAGCCTTTCAGCCTGTGTGGGAGTGGGTTATTTGCAGCAGAGCAAGTTCCTCACATTTTTATCTCTTCCCTTTCCCAAAGCTTTTGTCCTTTGGAAAAAAAAAAGAGAGAAAAGGCAGACACAGGCAAGTTGTAAGAAGAGAAGAAGAGAGTTGGGCTCTAGGAAGTCCAGAGAACTGTTTGGGCAAGGCAGAGGGTGCAGCCACAAGTCAGGTAAGTAATGAAAAGAGCAGTGACCATTGCTCCCTGTCTCTGAAACCAAGCTGATGTTTATTAGCCAAGATCCTGGTGGCAGTGTTGGGGATGGTACAAACTCTCCAGGCCACACTTTTCAGCACACCAGCTGAACTCCTCAGCCTGCTTTACTGCAGCCTTCCCCAAAGTCCTCCAGGTAGGACCTGAGGCTGCAAAAGACAGAGCCTGCTGCTGGTGGGCTGCTCCTGTCTGCAGGGTGCACTCATCAGCTCCCCAGCTGCACAAGGGGTGATGGTTTTACACTTTATACTGGATGTAAGGAAGATGGTTTCTGCAGTGAGGGTGGTCAGGCCCTGGCACAGGCTGCCCCATCCGTGGGCACATGCAAGGCCAGGTTGGATGGAGGTGTGAGCAGCTTGGGCTGATGGGAGGTGTCCCTGCTCATTGCAGGGGGTTGGATTAGATGGACTTTAAAGGTCCCTTCCAACCCAAGCTATTCTGTGAGTGTGTGATCATCACACCTTGTTTGGAAGGACAATTTAAAGCCCTGGTGAGCCCCCTTCTTCACCTGCTTCCTTGGAGTTTTGCTTTGCAGATTCACAAGATTTTTTTTTTCTCAAACTCCCTAGGCTTGGGTTTGGCTGTTTCTCCAAACACAGAGCCAAGGCACCACTGAATCCCTGAAGAGACAATCCATATGGGTAACAGGAGAATCCCTGTGCAAACCAGGAGGAACAATGGGCTGCTGGTTTCTCTTCAAGCTCTCATGGGTTATCATTGTGAAGACAAGCAGCATGGAACAGTGTGTGTGTTTAATGACCAAAAGTACCTTCAGTGTGTCCTTCCAGTGCCAGATGCCTTACAGCCTCAATGAGGATCTTTAATAGAAGCATTAATTATTACTGAAACCCTGCTTTGTCCCGCTGAAACAAGTCTAATAGCTCACACTTGCTCTGCCTCTCTCCTCCTTTCCCCAGATTCCCACCTCCTGTATTTGATGCCAGCATCAGGAAGGTTCCTTTCACCTGGCTGCTTGGGCCACCAGCATGGGTGCTGTGCAGAAAAGGTCAGGCACAGCTCCAGGGCTGCTCCATGAGCTGAGGATTGGAAAGGATGCCCTGAAACTGTTAGAAAGCATCACTTGGTGCTGCCATACCCATGCCCTTGCCTTCTTTTGTGGGAAGCCCAGTGCCAAGAAAATATCAGCTCCCAGCTCATAGAGATGCAGGTAACTAATTGAAATAATTGATTAATTAAATGCAGATATCTCTTCTCTGTGAGGGTGCTGAGGCCCTGGCACAGGGTGCCCATGGAAGCTGTGGCTGTCCCTGGATCCCTGGAAGTGCCCAAGGCCAGATTGGTCAGGTCTTGGAGCAGCCTGGGATGGTGGAAGGTGTCCCTGCCCATGGCAGGGGGTGGGACTGTATGGTTTCTGAGGTCCCTTCCAACCCACACCATTCTTCATTCTGTGAAATAGTGGCTCCAGGGCAGCCAGCACAGTCAGAGGACGTGAACTCCTGAGAAAGGAGAGGCTTTGTCTGTCTGGAGCAGCCATGGATAAGACCCAGCTGTCTGTCTGTCCAAAAGATGAGGCCATCTCTGCCCATGGGTGCAGCCATCACCTGCCCCCAGGGATGAGAGCAGGCAGTGCTGCCAGGTGTGGGGGCATGGAATGAAAGAGAACAGTGTAGAAGGTAATCCACCCCTGAGGAGGTGCAGCTGTACTGATCACCAGAGATCAGGAACAGGCCACAGCTGTGTCCAATAATGATGATGAGTGCCATAGAAGGGTGGGTGAGGAGGGAGATGGAGTTGGAGTTTGTTGGCTGTGCTGTGAAGAGGAAGGAGTCAGTGCTGTGAGGAGCTGCCCATGAGAAATCACCCAGAAGGTAAGGGAGTTTTGCAAAAAGATGACAACAGGCAGGGGCACCATCTTGCTCTGTGCCATCCCAAAGGAGCCTGGCTTAGCTTTTTTGTTGGGTTCTGTCTCTCCTTCCAATTTCCTAGTGTGTACTTATCCCTTTGTCTGTGTGGGGCTGGGCGAGTTGGCATCTTCTGAGAGCAGAGCTTTTTTAGGTACTGAACTTAGTCATGGTAAAAAGATGATAATTTCTCTTAAAAAAAAATAAAAAAGGTAATCTATCTGCAAGTACAAATGGTATGTTATGGTATATAATTTACCATATGGTGTATATACCATTTAATATTCCATGTGGTATATTAGATGGCCCTTGAAAGGTTCCAACCCAACTCATTCTATGATCCTAAATATATAAATACAGGTAATTCCTTTCCATGCCTTCCATCCCCTGTGTTTTAAAAGCTAAGCTTCCACACCACAAGGAAGCTGGATTCTTGATAAATTTTTCATTTTCTCTATTGACTTGCTGTTGCAAACCCATGTCCTTTTGCTGTGTAAAGGGCATTCATTTGCCCTGTATCCACATGGGCCCTCTTTCCCCTTTAACAAGCACCAAAGAGAAACACTTTCTTGCTCTTGCTGTGCTGGAATGCTGGGATTTGCTCTTTGCTTTTACCTCTAGCAGAGCTGTTGCTGCAGTGGGTCTGTTCTCCAGGGATGGTCACCAGGGCACTCAGCTCAGTGTGTGCCACTGGAGCCATGGTGTGCTGCTGCCTCAGGAGCCCTGCTAGGATGGGGAGTACCCCAAGGTGGGGATTTTGCCAGGCTCAGCCTGGTTTGGAGTGTGTTTTGCAGCTTCCTGGGGGAGGAGGACATTGCCCTGCTGTCCTCCGGAGCTGAGTCATTCCCCCTGGGGTGTGCAGGAAATAATTCTGTAATTATAAAACAATCTTGACTAATGGCATATTAATGAGGACAGGGAAAGGTGATGCTCTTGGGATGGGCTTCCCCACTGCTAGGAGAAGGAGGAGGGAATTGTACACAGTTGCTGCATTTGGGGGGGCAAAAATGGCATCACATCAGCAGGGTTTGGGTGTGAGAACCCTAAGGAAGGACTTTCCCTAACTCTGGGTCTGTTTCTTCTGCAAAATTCACTGTTGTTAAAATTCACACAGCTCCTGCTGCAGGTGTTGCCTCTGAGCTGTCCACTCTCTGACCTGCTCTTTTGCTCCAGTTTGAGTCCTTTTGGCTCCCTGTTCCAGCCACATCTGCTAGGCTGTACTGCTGCTATCTCACCTCATTTTTCCAACCCATCACCTCTACCTTCCCCTACTTTCTGCCCTACCAAACCCTCTGCTCTGTTCCTCAGCATCTTCCCTCACCTTTATCCACCTTCTCTCCTCCATCTCCCACAAATACCTGATGCATTTTCAGGAGTGTCAGCCTGGGGGCATGGGGAGGATGGTGCCCACAGAGGGGGTTGTGCTCTCCCATCTGATAACACATGTACCAGGCACCTTTCCCTTCAGCTGGCAGCCTCTGGAAGCCCAAGATGAACCTTTCAACAAGATTAAGGAGATGGTATTAATTGCTATCGATCACGGGTCAACAAATTAAATTGCATCTGCAACTGCATCTCTGAAAGGTCTAAATGAGAAGAGTAGTTAATGGCTCTGGCTGGCCCAGAGCTGTGATTAATTAAAGAAAGAAATGAACTACAACGTTGGGGAGAAAAAAAAAAAAAAAAAGGAAGGAGATTGGGATGAGAATGACATTCTGTGGTGTAGCTGGAGAGTGCCTGATGGGAATTCAGTTCTGGTCCCACCCTGGCAATGGTTTTTGGGGCTACAGGCACCCCAGTGCTGTGGGGGCACTGCCCACCTGTGGCTGGCAACTCTTCCACATAAACAGTGGAAGTTTCCTAGAAAACGATCAGTGCTTTTCCCTTCTCCTTGTGGGATCCCTCAGTGGGACTGTCTGACACTGCTGGGTTTGGGGGAATCACTTTCCCTTCTGCAGCCTGAGCCACAGAGCCCTTGCAGACACATCCATGATGGATCTGCAGGGCTTTCCCTCCTGTGACCCAGAGCATGCTGCTGCCCCTGTGTGGGGTCCTTGGGCCAAGGGGTCCCCCTCCATCTGCTGCCTCTTCCCTTTTTTTCCACAGAGTCAAGGGCAAAATCCTGAGCATTGCCATGTTCCTTAGCAATCCCTCTGCTCTTCCCATGCCAACCCAGCACTGCAGCATCCCCCTGGCAGCTGGGACCAAAGTACTCCTGGGTGGGAACAAGGGTGCTACTGTGACTCCTTGGGAAATAATAAAGTAGCACAGCATGGAATGGAGATGGTGCTTAATTAATAATGAAGAAAATAATAATATGTGGCACGTATAGTGCTGTACTTGTTCCAAGCACTGTACAAACATTAACTACAGTAATTAAGCTGTAATTAATTAGAGTAACTACTAATCAGTGTAAATAATGATGCATCTGGAGGTTCACAAAGGAGTTTGTGAACTGAAAGCAAATTTCCATGTTCAGGAAATGGTATCAAATATAAAATGGTACCAGCAAAAGTAATAAAAAAGCAGATGGAGGTTGAAGTGAGAGCCTGGGAGCTGTGTTGGTCCATGGCAGCTCCACAAATGGGAATCCTGGTTTGGCAAAGCAAAACTGGTTTAGTGAGTTACTGCTGAGACACTCCCTGAGCAACCCATCCCATCCATGGCATTCTCATGGCTACTCCCAGGCTCCCCACCTGCTCCTCCCACCCCAGCTGCACTCACCAACACTGGGAAGAGGCAGGAACTGGAGCAAGGGGTGAGATGGGGAATTGGGAGTTTGAGGAGCTGATGAGCAGCTGAGTAAAATACACCACAAATATGTAATTTTGGGGTTGTTTTGCTGGTTCACACACTTTATATTTAACAAAATAATTTTTTAATAATATAGTCTTTTACACATCAAATATTGTTCCTAGGACCCCTCCCTCCCATTTGTACAGATTTTTTTTTTTTTCTCACTAGTTTCAGGCACACTATTGTTTGTAAGTTTTGAAACTGGATAGTCATTGACAGGCAACAGCTTACAGAGAGACGTGGTGATGATGTCTGGAATGGTACCAGCTGGGCCTGCAGGGAGCCAGTGCTCAGCCACAGGACAGCACTGCTGTGCTGAGAGCTCCTCCCACCCCTGCCCTCCAGGAAAACACCAACATGGGGAGAAATGGAAGTATAAAGGCATTAATTAGTGAGTATGAAGTGAGCCTGATGTGCTGATCTGCTTCAGTGAGGATGCTGTGGGGAGGATTTGCTGCCGTCACTGAGAGCAGCTGGATTGGAGCCTGAACTGTGAACAGAAGGAGCACCACCCCCATGGATGGCACTGACCAAAAAGCAGGGAACCAAGCGTGGACAGAGATGGGAAAGGCCCCTATGCTTGCCTGGCCAGGCAGGCAGGGAGGTGACATTGGTGGCCTTTCTTTCACAGTATTGCCAGGGAGCTGCAGCCTGAGAAAGGAGGAGGTACCAGTGCTGGAGTCCCTTGGCTGCTGGGGAGCTGTGCTCCTGGCAGGCAGGCACAGAAAGCAGCTGCTTTTGAGGGACAGCCCTCACAGGAGGCCAGGCCTGCCCTGCTGCTCCATGGCTGGCTCTGTCCCCAGCTGTGGGGGTGCTCCCTCCCTCTGCAGCAAAGGGTCTCACCTGCCAGTGAGCCAGTTTAGTGCTGCCACAGCCACGGGACATGCCTGGGCACCTCCAGAGTGGGGTGATCCCATATTTTAATTGTCACCTGCTCTCACTGAAGGCAGTGAAACTCTGGCTGCTCCAGTGAGAGCAGCCTGGGGATGGGACAAGGCAGGTGAGCACGTGCTCAGCTCAGGAACCAGGGACAGACTGGGCCCTCTTCCCTCTGCTCCACCACTGTTGCCCGAGCCAAGAATCACACATACAAGCCATGTAAGATTTTGCTTTCATGGAGCACTTGGATGGCTGCCCCAGCCTGCCCATGCAGCTGCTGTGGGCCCTGCTCCCATCAAGGTCACATTGACTGTGTAGGTGTCTTCAACTTTATTGTCCCCACTCAGTGGAGAAAGTATTACACAGATACAGCTTTGTGTCATGGCTGTCCAGTCTATACCTGTGCATCTACCTCAGTCCTGCTGCAGGTTACATTCCAGTTGGGATTTTTTTAATCCCCCCATCCTTTGTAATTTCTACCTCCCTGCTGTCCTTAGTGCCACCTGTGCTTACAGACACAATCCAAATGCTCCACCTCTTGCTCCACTCGCAGCTGTATTGTCCCGATGATCCCAGCTTAGGAAGAGACTTAAAAAAAAAACCACAATAGCAAAAAAACCTTCAAATAAATAACTGTGAAAAACCCCAGGATCCACACTGCAGGAAGTGAGAGCAGTGACTCCATCGGTGCCTTGCCAGGCCAGGACCATGTGTGGGCTGTTTTCCTGCTGTCCTCCCCTGCCAGCTCCAGTGACTCCCACAGCAGAGCAGACACCTGGGAACAGAGTGTGTACAGAGGGACAGGAGCTGCAGGGGACACGGAGACACCCTGCCCCACAGGGACCCAGCTCTGCTCACGTGGCACCCACAGTGGGCTTGCAGCTGGCAGGAGGTCGGACACGTGGGCAGCATCGAGGCCATTCCTTCATCATCATCACCATCACCGTGAGCAGGTTGCTGGCCAGGGGCTGCTACAGAGCCTGCTTGCCCTGGCACTCGCGCTTGGAGCACTGTGCTGGCTTCCACCAGTCCCCGTTGTGGCAGTGGCAGATGTTGCAGTCGTCCACCTTCACCTCGATGCCCGCGGGAATGATGGTGGTGCCCGCAAAGCAGTTGGGACCTGTGGAAACAAATGGGGGGGAACAGGATAAATGCTCTGTGTTTGGATGGGGCAGTGCTCTGCCCTGAGCCTGGGACAGGCAGGGATCCATGGGGAACAGGATAAATGCTCTGTGTTTGCATGGGGCAGTGCTCTGCCCTGAGCCTGGGACAGGCAGGGATCCATGGGGAACAGGATAAATGCTCTGTGTTTGCATGGGGCAGTGCTCTGCCCTGAGCCTGGGACAGGCAGGGACCCAGTGCCAGCCCCTTGCTGTGCTCTGGCCATGAGATATCAGCACTGCTCATGTCTGCAGCAATGCTCCCACCTTGCTCAGTGCCCAGCCCCGGAACCACAGCAATTCCTTCTCATATTTTGGTTGCACTCAGGCACTAAAGGGGAAAATAAAGGCCTCAAAACTTTCTTTTCTGTGTCCTGAACAAATGGCATTGTTATGTACTAAATTAGGCTGACCACTAATTTAGTACCTCTTTCTCCCTAAATTTTGGCTGCAGGATGGACAAGACCATGAGGACACAGCCCAGCCTTCCCTTCTCCAGTCTGGAAAGGCTGCAAGGAGCTGCAGGGACCAGAGCCAGTCCATCCCCTGGGGCCATTGGCAGCCATGCACCAACACCAGGTAACCCCAAGGACCTCCACCAGCTTGGAGCTATTAACCAAAAATTATTTCTTACATCACCTCTCCAATTAGCTTTCTGATAAAATCTTGGTTATTCTCCTCAAGGGTAATTCCTTTAATCTGCTTATTATTGCTTTGGGTGTTTTTTAATTTATTTTTTATTCTTTATAACACAGTATCAAAGCTGAGCAGCAAGTCAGCAAGGATCTTATTTCCCAGTCGCAGAATGGCTGGGTAGGAAGGAATCTTAAAGCCCTTTCCTCCTCCTCATAAAAGCCCCACAAATATCCACTGCCCATTGTCCCCCTGCAAGATCTCTCCTCTTCAGTGCTTAGTGCCAGGAATTAATGTCAGAGCCACACAGAAAATTCAAGGCAGTCACACTGGTGGCATGGAGGAAGCATAAAGACATTTGAAAAGTGTTTTGTGGCTCAAGTGCTGCTCTGAAATGTCACCCCTTGACTGGCCACCAGTTTTAATCTCTGCCTCCAGTGCATGAGGTGCATTCCAAAGGTGAGAGCGTGTACAGACATGGAGTTATGGGCAAGTTGTTCCTTAAGGCTTAGGCTTAAGGCTGGGAAGGGGAAATGGGGTCCCTTACAAGGCTGGAAACAGGCTGAGCTGTAGCCAGCCCAGTGCCAGGGTGCCAGAGAGCTGTTCATGAGTGCCCTGGGTCAGTGAGGTGCTCCTCAGGGCCCTTTGTTGAACAGACCATGAGTCTGGCAGGGCTGGGCTTAGCCAGACAGTTCAGGGTGCCTGAGTGTTCCTTGTGTTTCAGCAGCCTCCTGCCTTCATTAAAGGCCCCTTCAAACATGGCCTGCTCTGCACTCCCATGGCAAAAACCCCTGCTTTTCATTGTAATATAAACAAAAAAGCTCCTGGAGATTCAGGTGGCAAGGAAAGGGGAAGATCATCTTCCCCCTTGTTGCCCTGCCTGCTAAGCAACTCATTTGAGA
Source organism: Zonotrichia leucophrys gambelii (assembly GCF_028769735.1). NCBI lineage: Eukaryota > Metazoa > Chordata > Aves > Passeriformes > Passerellidae > Zonotrichia > Zonotrichia leucophrys. The sequence continues at coordinate 10,597,127 of NC_088177.1, forward strand.
GGCCAGTGCTGCCTCCACACCCACACATGTCTCCAGACACAGCTTTGTCTGGATTTACAGCACTGCCAGCCCATTCTGGGAGGCTGGCACTGAGGGAGCCAGCAGGGTTGGCTCACTCAGGTGAGTCAGCTTTGCCTCCCAGACAGGCCTTGGGGGCCCAACACCTCCCTCATGGGACTTTGGCACCTCAGTGGTGCAGGGACCATGGTCAGCCAAAGGTGATGGGGTTGGGACTGGCTGATGGGTGCTGCCAACTGGGAAAAGGTTATTTTTCCTTCATCCTGCTTATCTGTCCATTCCTTGGCTGTCCTTTCTCCTCCCAGCAGCCCCAGGTCACTTCTCCCTCCTGAGCTTCCCCAGCAGGTCATGTGGAAATAAAATAATAAATACCATTCATTAATGCCCTAGAGCAGGGAGGAGCAGAAAGCAGACACTGAAGCAAAGATGAGATGGATGAGGGGGATGTGCTAAAACATCACCTGCACATCTGAGGTTCCCACTGGAGAGGGGATCCCTTATTCTGGGGACATGGGGCAACTCTGCAAATCTGTAATTAAACACCAATGATCTGCCCCTCTGATCCCTGTTGAGCCTGGAAGGACCTGCCAAACATCTGTGTGTGTAACAGAAAGAAGATCTTTGGGATACTGCCCCCATCCCAAAGGGGGAGAATGACAGCTGTGGTGGGTAAATCCCAGGCACTGCCCCACTGCAGCAGCACTGAGCACCCCTGGGCTGCCCAGGGAGCTGCAGCCAGAGGCTGAACTGAGGGGGAAATCACAGCAATTGGGTTTGTTTTCTTTCTTCTTGGCTTTTAGCAAAATGGAGGAAAACATGACCCAGGGCTCTGCTGACATGTGTCCTCCTGTGGGATGTTCTGCCTCTCTCCAGACAGACTTCAGTACTTTTAATTTGGGCCAGCACTGCCACTGCTCTGGGCCTTTTCTTTCCCAGCACTCCCAAAATAGCCCCTTCTGCATTGCCTGAGTGAAATGGTTTCTTTTGCTCACCCAGTGAGCTGGACAGAGCTTTATTGCATCCCTCTGCCACTGCTATCCCCCATCCCTACAGAAACATGAATTTCTAACAAACAGAAGGCAAAAGTTCCACACTGCATGTGTGATAATTCAACTTCAATTCCCACTGCCTGAAATCCAGTTTTCCAGCACAATCACTACCAGCCAGCCTCTCCCCCTCTGCTTGTTTTTTCTCCCCCATTTAACTTCTCCCACCTTCCCGTGGAAAACTGGGTCCTGTTTGTCCAAACTGGGATGCAGTGAGCATTGCACCTGCAGTGAAGGTGTGAGGAAGAGGCACTCAGAGAGGGAGCACTGCTGGAATTCAGGTGCACATGTGCCATGGCACAGAAAATGCTGCTTGGCAGGAGCATAAGTCACCAGGGAGCTTTCCAGAAACGTGGGGATTTATGGAGCTGGCAGCTACTGGTGGAGATAACCTCCAGCACCTGGGGATCTGCACGGCTGGGCCATGTGCCCTGGAGGGGCTGCAGCCCTTAAAGCCACAGCAAGAAATCAAGCCCTGTTTGGGATTTTTCCCTGTGCATTAGAGCTCAACAGACTCTTCTAAATTCTCTAATATTAATTTTCCCTCCCAACATTTCAAAGCTCAGGGCCCCAACCCAGCATTGCTGAGGACTGGCCCTTTCCCACCGTGGCTGCCTGGAGGAGCTGGATGAGAGCAGGGTCTGCCAAACCCCAAGGAATGACACAGAACAGCACCATGGGTTTTTTAATTATCATTCAAAGGAGGACACTGCTCAGAAATATTTGATGACATGTCAAGCACATCAGGTTACTTAGGATGATAGCAGCAGGAACAAGAAGCTGCCCGGGGCAAGGGCTCTTGTCCTGCTCTCAGCAAAAGCATCTTAAACCACGACTGTGATGATAACAGGACACTAATCACCCTTTTCCTTGCTCAGGGAGACTGATGGGAGAGGTTTGCTGCTCCCACAGACAGTGTAATAGTGAGATTTGCTTTGCTTAACATAGTTAATACTCATAAAAGCCAGCAGCACTCCAGGCTGTTTGCTAGAACAGCTGTGAAGATTTTTATGGAGATGTATTAGGGAGATTCAGATGCTGGTTTGATGGGAGAGATGTAAAAAAAATCATATTTGGTTTGTGGTATGGGGAGAATGATGGAAAATTCTGCAGCCATCTGCTGAAGACCAGTACTTGGGTGCTGAGCCTGCTCCACTGCAGCCCTGTTCCAGAGGGAATTCAGGGACCAGGCTCTCTCCAGCACCACGAGCTGATGCCTTGGAGCCACTCTGTGAGATCAGCAGGGTCCCCCCAGCTCCCTGGGACTCCTCAGATGGGTTTCACTGAACTCAGCAGCTCTGCCCGTGGCTCTCAGCAGCTCTGATTTAGCTCTGTGTGTGCAGAGAAGCAATAAAAGGAAATCAAATGTTAATCAAACAGCAAGCACGGATCACTTCAGGCCAACTGTGATATTCAGATGTGCCCTGAATAGCATCTTGCCCCAGACACAGCTCACAGTCTCCACCAGAACATCTCATTGTGCAGCCTCTGATTCCAGCAAGAGCAGAGGCTTCCCCTCAGTAAAACATGTCTCCTGCCACTTTGAGAGCCTCCCCATGCCTTTAGGAAATATTAAAGCTGACTCCAGGAGAATTTAGCTCATTCAGTCAATGGATTCCATCAAGGAGGGAGAGAGGTGCTGATGGCTACGCTTATCTGCCCAGTTAAGGCAGTGCTAAACAGCAGCTCAATTGAGCAGCCATCCCTCAGGCTCCCAGGTGGTGTGCCCCACTATTGAAGCTGCAAGGGATAAGTGCAAAGCTGTGCTGTTTCCTGACAGTGTTCAGGAATGGAGACATCCTGGAACATACCCCTGGATGCTCACTCAGCTGAATGAGGCTCAGTGGGTTTGCTTTTGGAGCTCCACCATGAACAGAACTGGGCATGGGGCTTTGCTGCTGGCAGTGTGTTCTGCCTGGGGAGGTGTTTCTGCTGAGCATGGCCAAGTCTCTTCCCAGTGGGAAGGCAGATTTTCCTCTGCATGTTTCCATAAAAACAGGCATCTCCCAGGCTTCACCATGACCATCCCACACCACAAACCATCCAGATTCCAGCACTGGTGTCTGGGACTGAATCAGGGACCAAATGAGGATGACACTTGGAATCCACACAAGGATGCTCGTGGATCTCTAACAGAAAAAGAGGAAAAACACAACAGAATCCCCAAGCTCTGTCACAGAGGCAAGAAATTGCCTGTGCCTGCATCCTGGGATTTTTTCCATGTCCGGGCTGAACTCTGCACTCAGAAGGGAAGGAAAACCATCGTCTTGTTTTTAATGATGGCTGCCATTTCTGGAGGATAACACCTCTCCTCTCTGCTGATCCTGCAGGATCTTTTCAAATGTTCATGTAGCTCTGGCAATGCTATTTATGTGATCACTTCAGATTGCAAGAAAAGAGCTCAATTTGTTGCTTTAATTAAGGAGCTGGGGAGGGAAGAAGTCCTGTTTCCACTCTGCTATGCAGAGTGCCAGCCCCGTCTCCCTGGGGAAAGGAGGCAGCAGGAGAAGCAGGAGGTGAGACATAAAGAAATCAGCTGGTGATGCTGAGCTCTGCCCTGCTGAAAATTAAATTTGGTGACACTCTGCAGGGGCAGCTGAGAACCCCACCCATAGAAAACAACCCTTGAGCTTTCTTGTGTTAGAAGGAGGCCAGAGCTGGAGATCTGGCTGGGGCATGGCTGAAGCCTGAGGCTGCCATGATCCCAGGGTGTGGGGCAGTGAGTTCCCACCCCAGGAACCCCACGTCTGCCACTCCTCAGTGGTGGCAGGAGGGACAGCGCTGTGCTGTGGCAGGTGTGTCCATGCCCCCAGGCTGCAAAGGACACAGCTCCTCCCAGGACAAACACCAGGAGAAAAGAACCCCCTGGACTCAACAGTCCATCATCACCCAGCCACCACAGAGACTCCTGCAGGGCTGCAAATGGGACTGCTTCAGGTCAGTGGCCCCATCCCCATCAAGCCTGGAAGCTGCTTCTCAGGCAGCAGTGAGCTCTGCTGTGGTGCACAGACTGCATCACTGCCTCAGCTGCCCCCTCAATAAAATCTGCATGCTGCTCCATTTGCAGGAGGCACTAAGAACTGAATCTGCCAACCCATGCCAGCCTGAGTGCCACAAATTAGACCTCCCTCCCTCCAGTGGCCAGTGGTGGCTCCAGCACCTTTCCAAAAGCTCAGGAATTGCTCTGTTCCCCTTTTTTCGGCTTGCTGTTGATATTTTCAAATTCCAAAACAAAGCCTTGGACTCTGTCAGTTTAACCCCATCCCCCTTGTCCTGTGTGGCTGCCATCTGTAGTAACAAGTGTCTCCTCCTTGAGGTGACCCCAGCATGGGAGGTTCACTCTGCCACCCTGCCCAGCCACCCAGGGAGAGCTGGCTCTGGCTGACAGCTCCTGGAGTCATCTGCTGGTGCCTTCTAGATGTCCAGGAGCTTTCAGTCATGTGCATCACGGCCCCAAAGAATTCCTCTCCTCTGAAGCTGATCTGCAGCTCTTCTCCATCCTGCCTGCATTTTTCACTGCTCAGAAGTCAATGTTAACAGCCCTTCTCAAGCACTGCCTATTTACAGGAGAGATTTTCCAGCCATAATTCACATTACTGGGTGCCTGAAGATGCCTAAAAGTTATTTAATCTCTGCATTAAAATATATATATATATATATCTGCAGCATCCTTGTCCAAATGAAATCCAAGTTGGTCAGTCCAAGCAGCCCTCCATCATTAGAAGGAATGCATTAAGAAGGCAAGGGGAGGTGAAAAGCTCAGTTCAGGTCAATGGGAGCTGTTCCACTGATTTTTGCCAGTGATGCAGCCACCACACAATAAAGAAAATACAACAGAGCAGCAGCTCCCAGCCAGCCCAGTGGGACAGGGACCTCCTGAGGCCCCACATTCCCTCCTGGCTCTCTGCACACATCATCCAGCTTTGCTCAGACAATCCCAAGTCTCTGCTGCCTTGCAGTCGAATGGATGCAGGATCCCACTCGAGTTCCCTAAATTGTGAGCTGGCACCAGTGACAGAGACTGATTTAGGCCTTTGCACTGCAGTTAGAGAAATACTGATGGCTCCTTATCCGTCTTAATCAGCAGCAGCAAACAAATGAGGGACAGGGAGACATCCAGAAGGGAACACACGGCATTACTCCTCCTTATTGATAGCACAGTTACTTAATTTGATGTGGAGACATAACTTCAGGCATCACTAAGTAGTGCAGCAGGGCTGGTTTGGTGCAGGGAAGATCTATGGGTGCAATTTAAAATCCGTCTGTTTGGCAGCGGTGACGTCCATGGGCGCCCACACGGAGCCCAGCTCTGCGGACAGCTGGACACCATCCCTCACCGTGACAGATGGGACAGTGTCCCTTCCACAGACAAATGCAGCAGCTGAAAGTGGTGGAGCCTCACCCCACTCTTCACTTTCTGTGCTGGTAGGGTGAGCTGGACAACAGGGGACCAAGCCAAGACTGAGCACAGAATCCCAGAATGGTTTGGGTTGGAAAGGACCTTAAAGCTCGTCCTCCTCCACGCTCTGCCATGGGCAGGGATAGCTCTGCTGGACCAGGCTGCTCCAAGCCCCATCCAACCTGTCCTTGGACACTTCCAGGGATGGAGCAGCCACACTTCCAGGGTCTGATGGCTTCTGGTCATGTCCAGCCCTCCCTTCCCTGGGGCAGCCACGCTCTGGGCACAGCCACACCTTTGGCACAGCTCACTCGGGGAAGGCAGCGTGGAGATGGTGGAGCAAAGCTCATATCTGGGCACACCAAAGAAAATAATGCATGCTGTACGTTTCCCATTGCTTTAGGTAATGGTATCTGCCTTCCCATATGGACATTTCCCCCAGCCCTGTGCACCCAGCCCCTCTGTTTCTGATCCCAAGGACACCAAAATCAGAGCTGGGAGCATATCCAAGAGCACTTGGAGCTCCCTGCAAAACCTGCTGCCCATTTGACTGGGTTTCTAACCCAGCTGTGGGTTAGAGACTGCTGGCCAGCATTGCTGCAGTGGGAATTAACAGGTATCAAACTCATAACCCTTTATTCACTCTGCTCACTCACACAGCCTTGAAGTGACCTGGCTGGAGGAGCCAGCACATGGATCAGCTCCCAGACAGCACAAGAGCAACTCCCAGTGCTTCAGACTCATCTGTAAATCCAGGGCTTTCCCCCCTCCTTTTAGTGTAAAATGCAGGTTGGTATTTTCAAAGTCACCTATGGGATTTATATACCAAATTCCTCTTCATTTTAAAAGGATCTGTGTGTGCAAATACCTTGATCAGCACTGAAAAATGGTAAAAAAATCTGCAAAGGCAAAGGGTCCAGCATTGCATAGGCATGAACTGTGCATCCAAAGCAGATTTTCTGCACCAGGTTGTACTGTGCCCACTCTGGGCTGGAGGAGGAAAACTGTAACACCTCAAAGCCAGCAGTAACCATCAATTAAAGGAGAAATCTGTATTTCAGCATTTACCTGAGCAAACAAACAGGATTAGCTCTTAAAAATCTTTTTGCAGACAGCACAAAGTTTTGGGAAAATAGCATAGATTTCTTTTTAAAATACAGGTAGATTGCAGCTGTGAAAGCTACTCTGAGGTAATTTTAACCTTTCAGGTAAGTAGCAGGCTTTCAAAAATTTGTCTAAATGGGCACTTCCCAAAATGAATTCCAACAGCACTGAAGGTACATTCATTCTTTTAATGCTTCAAACATTAAAAGGTGAGGTGGGTTTTTTGAGCTGGGTTTTTTGAGCTGGTATCAAATAGATTCATTTAAAAGAAATTAATTAATAGAACTACCATTAAACTATTGCATCAGGTGAAGAAAAAAATATATAAAAGCATGCATAATGTGCTGTAGTGTTTGTGCTGCCTTCACCTCAGTGGCTCAGGAGCCAGGAGCAGCCACAGAACAATGTGTGCCATGGACCAGGCTCAGGCCCAGGGACTGAGCCCTTGCAGCCAGCGTTGCCCAAGGAAGGAACTGGGATGCAGAGAAGCAAACTCATCCAAGGATGCATGCTCACCCTGTAGGGATCTGGGACACAGCAGCTTTTGGTGCATGCAGGCATGGGAGGACACCCTGGTGCAGGGAAATAAGGGCCCAGATAACCCCTGGATGCCAAAGCCTGTGGAACCCTGCCCAGGCACCTCCACTCAAAGGCAAAGGTTAACAACAAAAGAATAACAAGCAGGACTTTTTCCCTGGGTCTTTTGAGATTTTAGCCAACTTATTCGCCTCTTGGTTGCGCTTTGTGTGAAAATAGAATGATTTTTATGGGCCACTTTAACATTTTTTATGTCTTTTTTTCTTCAGAAAAAGAAAATCCCACATTTGGTGTAAGAATTAAAACAGTATTTCATGCTTAACTGCAATCACAGATGATGTATGGAAGAGAGCTGGCTTCATGTCAACTCAATATAAAGCCAGAATTGAATCTAACTTGGTCACTACAGCTGTGCGATGTTTTATGGGGTGAGGGGATTTTTTCAGATCAGTCATAAATGAAATGGAAACTTTGACTGGGCTCATTTTGTATCAAATGGGAGCAAAAAAAATGTAGGGCAGAACCAAGACTGCTACACATTCATCTGAGTTGTTCCTGCAGAGGTGGAGCGTGCTGCAAAGCCAGCCCAGCACCAGGCCCTGCTGCAGTGGCCATCGGTGCCTGGGGGCACAAAGGCCCTGCCAGGGCAATGGGGCTTTCCTGAGCTCTGGGGAACCACATGCGGGGATCAGCCTCCAGCTCCTGGCTGGAAACAGCAGCACTGCAGCCCAGGTCCCTGGGGGATGGGCTCAACTGCTGCAAAAATGCCCTCAGGCCTTTCTGCCACCACGGCATGAGTGTGATGCCTTGAGGGCACCAGCACGGTCCCACCTGCATTCAGTACCTGTTTTTTCTGATGGTTTTAAATATGGGGTTGTGTTAGAAATGGGAGTTCAGAGCAAAGATAAAACTTTCCATGTAAGGGAGGAGCTCCTGTGGAAACCATTTCTTCCTGCTCTTGGCTCGTGTTTGAGTTGTTGAGTTTTCTGCCGCTGACTTTGAGGAGAACCCATCTCCTGCTGCCTTCACCACCACTCCCATCTCCCTGGCCTCCACCACTATTCCCAGCCTCTTGGCCTCTGTGATGATGGACACAAAAATTATGGCCACAGCCAGGTAAGACCCACGTGAAAGGGGAATTTAATGGTAAAAATTAAAGCCAGTCAGCAAAGGTTCCTGTTCCAGTCAAAGGATGGATCTCCTGGGGGGTGTTTAACAGCATCAGCCTTTGGATCTGCCTGTTTTCATCCCTATAAATTTCGGATGGGCTGCAGTGGCAAAGCTCCCATTTCTATGCAAATCCATACAAATGATTGATTACTTGTAGAAACAGAATAACCACAATGGCAGAAACAGTATTTCTTCGTTTATGTGGGGAAGTTAATTACTTGCCTGTGGCACAGGAAAAGAAAATCAGGAGAACATTTTCCCTGACCCCACCCCAGCCATTAAGGCTGGTGGTAGACAGACAGGACGTGGCACTGCTGTGCCAAAATCTGCATCTCCTGAGGAAAAAGGAGGAGCAGGGAATGGAAGGGGCAGGGCAGGATTGGTGGATGGATCTTGAGGACTCACATGGGGAGACCAAAGCACTGCAAGGACAGGCACACCTTGGTCTGATGGACAGAAGATACAAACAGAGGTTGGTGCTTCTGGAATAAACAGGCCCCTAAACACTTCTGCTGGCACCTGCTCTGCTTTCTCCAGCAGCTGCAGAAGAGCTGTAATCCATGTTTTGTCCCACGTTTTGCCCTTCCTGTGCTGTTCCATGGAATTGAACGGTGTCTATGGCATTTCCAGGGTGCTTTCAGGTGGTTCAGAAAGAGTCTGGCTAGTGACAGAAATTAAATGAGCAGTGCTGGTTTTGCATGGGAACAGCTGCATTTAATGACATCACCCAGTGACAAAAGGAAGGTCCCTTCCTGTGCTCATAACCCGGGGTGGCACCACAAAAGGCATAAGCACAGTGCACGTGGGCCTTTGCACTCTGCAGGGTGAGGCTGTGCTGATGTGCAGGGACAGGACAGTTCTGGGAGGTACCAGCTGGCTGTGGGAAAATGATGCTGCCTACACGTGGTTCTGCATCCCTCCTGCCCAAACCTCCCAAATGCTTTGTTGCCCTTCTCTGCAGTCTGTTTTTATTCATTCCCAGATGAAATTCTTGCTCACCCTCTGGTCTCAGTGGCACCACAGCATTTGAACATCTCACAACCCCTCTCCTCCCACCTTCCCCTGGCACAGGAAGTGCACTGGGCAAACTGAGGCACAGAGGCAGTGGGGGCTCCTGAGGGGATGCAGGTTATTCAAACTAAACCCAACAGGAAAATGGATTTGACTTGCAGCAACAGGAAGGTTTGAGGCTGCAAACTGCCTTCTCAAGTGTGATGGGAATTGGTTCACCTTATTGGCAGAGGGAAGGAACTGTGGGACAGGCTGGCAAAGTGAGGGACAATGACACCCAAAAATTCCCCAAATGGGGAGTATTCCCACACTCTTCAGCTAGTATTCCCTGCCTTGTTTTCCCTGCATTCATTTTATGCCTTAGAAATTTTTTTTTAAAGCTAGAAGAGGGATTTAGACATTAGAACAGCTCCTGACCTGATATGAGTTAATGATTTTATAAAACCCCTGAAAAATGCTTTACTTTAAAAGATTGATGTTTCCTATTGTATTTTTTCAATGCCAATTAATTACTTAATTCATTAGCAATGTAACACAGGAATAGTCTTTGAAAATCTGCTGCTTTGTGTAGATGCCTTTAATTATGGATAATTAAATACTGTGGAAGGACCTGATTATACCTCTGAGCATTTTCTAATCTGGAAAATGAAACACACTCCTGTACTCCTGAACACATAAAACAAAAGCTGAGCTCAACAGCCACAAGAAGTAAAAAAAGATGGGAAAACAAACACCCCAAAAGCCAGAACCACTCCAAACCCTGCAACTAAAAGAGGGTGGGAATTCCTGGGGAGGCTGGAAGGATGTGATGCCCTGACACAGGGTAGGACCCAGATCCTGCCTTGTTGGGGTACAAGGGGGAGCCTGAGTGTGCTCAAGGTGGAGCTGCTGCAGGCAGCTAACAAACATGGGCCCAGTGAACACAACTGGAATCATACAAACTGGTCCCTGTTAGCACTTGCTAAAGCTGGGAACAGATTTCCCCATGGTTCCTTGAACATAGGGCAGCAACAACCAAAACTGCCCCAAAGAGCAAAGCAAAGCACTCTGCAAACACAGCCATTGGAAAAGGACAACCTGCCGATGGCAGAAGTTATTACGCTGTGGTTTCTTTCTGTCTCGGAGTTTTAGCCCCAGAAGAAAGCTGTTGGGAATTTAGCTGCTAGAAAATGGAAAAGTACAAAACTGTGGCTAATTCCAAGTCCTGCACCTGTGTTGATAGCATGTCCTTGAGGCCTAGCTGTGGTAGGATAACAAACAGTGAAAGAGACATGAGAAAAGAGAGATGTAACCCCTAAGGAATGAGGAAGAGTTTATGGTGTAGTTTAACCAATAGATTGCTTGGCTTACAGAATATTCATAAGCTTATTACTCGCTGTATAAGTGTCTGATGCTCTCTTCAATAAACTGGAATTTGCTTATCACTCATATTGAGTGTCTGAGTCTCCCCTCACTGACAAATGGCTCATCCCCGACAAAGGCCTCATTCTCTCCGACAGAAAGCCAGGGAAATGCTTGTTTTGAAGACAGTATTGCCCCAGTGCCTCTGAGACAGATCCTGTCCCTGACTCTTCCTTTGCATCCTTCTTCCCTGGGCCATGAAGTGCCAAACTCAGAGAACAAACTCTCTTGTCTTTATTTATTTCTCAGCTGGCAAATTTTTGGAGAAAAATTAGGACAGGTGTTGTGAAACGTTAGGGGCAGGATGACATGGGGGACACAAATACATGTCTGGCACAGATGGAGACACTAAAAGAAGGAGAATGTCATCCCTAACACAGGGGCTGCCTGCCTGCTGTAATTCAAAGCAGCAGTGTGGCACAGATGGAACTGGATGATCTTCAAGGCTGTTTCCTACCCAAACTCTTCTGTGATGATTTCTGGGTGCTGATGTCCAAGTGTGTGATGTTGCCCTGCCCCAGAGATTCCCTCCTGGGTGCACTGCCAAAATCCTCGATGCAGCAGCTGGTTTCAGCTGAGAGATGCAGAAACTCAGCCACCATGGGGTGAAGTGCACAAGGAGACACTGCAGCACGTGGGGCACACTGCTGGGGTGCAGTGCCCATGGCATTTGTCAGGATTCCTACTGCATGCTGCCAGGTGCCAGGCCTGCCAGCAGTGCCAGCTCCACTGCTGCTCCACCTCAGCCGCTGGTGAAGTTTGAGACATGATGAGCTTATGTGGGGGATTTTATTTAATTATTTTTGCCCAACAGATTAGTGGAAAAGAGAAAGTCAATGCTGTCTTGCTGACCCCCACAGCTGTGCCCTATGAATGCACTGAGTGATGAGAACCATTGGGTTGGCCCCACCTTGGAGCCAACATTGAATGAGCCCATGCAATCCCTGGCTTCCTGCAAATTCCCTGTGCCAACACTTCCTGTACTAGGGCACATTGTCTCTAGAAAGCCCAGACCTCAGTGAGGAGAACAAAAAGCACACATTTTCTTGATGCACTTTGAGCCTCACCTTCATGTCTGGCAAGCCCTGTTCCAGCAAGGAGAAGCTTTCACACAACCTCACTCTTCAACTGAGCCTTAGCAACAGGATAATTTAATGAGCACATTTTGCCTGTGGTGTGCACAAGGTAAAACCCTTCATGTTGACCAGGCTCATGTTTGCTTTGGAAGGCTGGTGCATCCATGGGTGGAAGAGCACGGCTTGTTGGGCACAGCTTGTCCTGGCAGACTGATGGTGCCTGTCAGCATCCCACAGGAACCTGTCAAGCACTGCTCTTAATTAGCTGATCCTCTCCTCTCCTCTCCTCTCCTCTCCTCTCCTCTCCTCTCCCTTCTCCCTCTCCTTCTCTCTCTCCTCTCCTCTCCTCTCCTCTCCTCTCCTCTCCTCCCTCTCCCTCCCCTCCCTCCCTCCCCTCCCCTCCCCTCCCCTCCCCTCCCCTCCCCTCCCCTCCCCTCCCCTCCCTCCCTCCCTCCCCTCCCCCCCCCCCCTCCCTCCTCTCCATCTGTGGCTACTTTAACCCTTGGTTACAAGAGGAGCTTGGGCACATGAAGCCAAGAGGGAGAGCACAGGCAGTGCTCCCCTGAGAGGGAGAAAACAAGCACAGGAGAAGGGGCAGTGCAAACTGCAAAACCACTGTGCACACAACAGAGGAGTGAGGAAAATCCTGGGTGTTCTTTGCTGCGGGCTTGTAATGCCTTCTGTGGAGGCCACTCCTCTCTCAGCAGCTCCCCTCTAGCCTTTCAGATCCATAGATAAGAATTAGGCTAAATCTGTAAAGAAAAACAGGCACCTTTATTTCAGGGGTTGATCCACTAGGAAACCCAGATAACCATTTGAACAGGGGTGTCTCTCCAGTCTGGGTGAAGCTGTCCAAGGAGGGGCTTATGCAGGCCAAGGAACTGGCCCTCACTCTTTCTGCATGTGAAACCTTCACTGTTGAGCTGTCAGGATGAACAAGAGAGGGAGCAGATCCTCAGCTGCACACAAAACCTGGATGTTTCCCTTGGAGCAAGGCAGCCAGGCTGGTTTACAGCAGCCTCAGGGACTGGATCACAGCATATTTACTCTCGGGGGGGGGGGGCTTGATGTAGCCAAGACAAAAAGTGGTTTCTGTACAAAACCAGCAAATGTATCAAATCGTTACAGTTGTGGGCAGGTTTTCATTCTTTAACACAGTTTCCCATTTAATTTCCAATCTAATAATTACAGTTTGACATTGCCTGTAATAAAACATTTCTTTTTTGTTTGGCACAGCTTGAAAAGTAACCAGAAATTCCCGCTTGCTGCTTTGCTTGTAGCACAGGCAGTTGTGAGGGGGGAGCAGTCACTGCCTGGGTGTTGTAGCCCTTTCTGTACCTGGTGAGAGCTGCCAGGGATGCAGGGGCAGCCACAGCTTCTCTGGGCACTCTGTGCCAGGGCCTCACCACCCTCAGGGAAGAATTTCTCCCAAATGTCTAAACTCTGTCAGTGGGAAGCCATTCCCCCTTGTCCTGTCACTCCAGCCCTTTGTAAATTGTCCCTTTCCATTTTCCTTGTCAGCTCCCATCAATCCTGGACCTGGTTACTTACCCAGGTGAGAGGGAGAGCCAAGCAGGAAGGACATTTCCCATCAGACTGAGCTATTTCTCCTATTCCTCTCCCACTCACCTGGGGAGGGAAAGTCAAAGGTGCAAACACTTTCTGCTTTCAGTAAAAACCAGAGCAGGCTGTCTGAAATAATGGGACAAAAAGTCCCTTTGTTTCTGTCTTTTCCATTGAAATATTCCAAAGTATAAAACAAAGATCTACATCTGAAACCATATCACCCCTTTTATCCTCCCAGGTTTGAGGGAGTTTGTTCTGAAAGCATTAAATGGGGCATCTCATCACTTCCAGTTTTTTTCCCAAACCTTTCTGAGGTACAAACAGCGAGTTTGCTGTAATTGGCCCTTTTCCCAGGGAGGTTTCAGTGAGTCAGCATTTTCTGACCAACATATTCCCATCTTCTTCAAATACTTTCAGGCAGCTGCAGTGAAAAAAGTCAGAACTTTGACAGCCTGGGGAGAACTTTGTGTGCTCTTCTTCATGCAGATCCACTGCTCCCAACAGATCCTTGGGCAGGACACCAGCACTCCTCTTTTTGGAGCATCAGCTCCTGCTCCATTTATGCTAACAAACTGCTTCCCTACCAGCACTACCTGGCACAAAACGTTTGTAACTGGGACAGATTGGGCTTAGCTGATGTAAAATGAGTTACACCAGTTTGCATCAATGGTGGTACTGGTCCATAATGACTCCTTTGACCTCCTCAGTGAGTTCCTTGAGGGGATTATGATTCCAGAAGTGGGCACAAGTGGAATATGGACATCCTGGAGTTCACCTCCTATTACAAAGTGCTGAAAGGGTCCCGTGGGCGACTCCTCTGTCCTTGAGCTGCATCAACACGGCCAGTGCTGCAAAGAACTGACCCAGGCCAACCCCACAGCAAAGAAAGCAACATCCTCTCCTCATTCCCACCAGGCGTTTATTTGCTCATGACCAAGCCTAAGCTCTTCAGTCTTGGGCAGCAATTCAGACCAACACTGCAGCAAACACGAACAAGGAGAGCAAGAAAGGAAGCCCTGCAGCAGCCAAGCTCTTTTGCAGCCATTGCTGCAGTTGCAGTGCCCTGGTGCTGGGCCTGCACTGACGCTGAAGGCACCTGTGCAAAGGCAGAGCACGAGCAAGGCAGCTGGGAGCGAGGGGTGGGCCAAGGGGGGGAAGTGATGGATGCTGATGTTTGTGGGCAGCAGAGCACCTTGCCCAACATGAGTTATGTGATGGCTGGCACTGTCCCAGCCCCTCCCTGTCCTACAGGAACCTCCCCCCTGGCACACAGCAGCGCCACTGCCACCCACACACGGTGTCCTTGCACCCTCACCTGGCTGTGCTGCAAATGGAGGGTCCCTCTGGCAAAATGCACTCCTTTTTGTTCTGTCCAGGTGAGGCACTTCACCAGCAAATCAGGGAGAGAGATGAAGAGAAACACCTTCAACCCCCTTTTAGTCTCTGCAGCCAAAGGGATGGGTGAGTTAGGTGACAGGCTGGGGTAGTGTATGGCCACACAGTAACTGTGTGCCCTGCTGTGCCCTGTGGGAGGGACACAAGGCTGCCCTGGAATGCAGCACCCTGCCAAAGGAGAGGGGATGGAGATGTAGGAAAGGTGGAGGGAAGGAAAGGAAGCAGGAGGAGAAAACTTGTAAGCCTTTCTTAATTCTGAGTGTTCTCAGACTTGCTTAGCTCTAATCTTTAATTCATATTTTCATTTCAGTCTCTTTGCTCTGTAAAGTCTGCATTTCATGTAAAAGGAGCAGCTCAGACATAAATTATTTGAAATAAGTCAACCCCTTCTTAAAGACCTCTACTCTACATATGTGTAGGCTCCAATAAAGAAGCATTAAACATTCATCAAATGAGAAATACACGAAGACAGTGTCTGCCACTCTTCTCACACAGACATGCCTCACAACCCCAACCTTCTGGCCAGCCAAAGCAAAGCCTCTCTAATCCTTTCAGAACCCTGGCCATGCAAAACACCCCAGCCTCCTGCAGTGTGCCTCTGAGCCACCCAGAGGTACCAGCAGGTCAGATCCTCAGCTGGAGTAAATCAGAGTAAAAAATGCTGTTTTACACCAAGTGACACCGACACAGGATTTGGCTTTCAGCTTCTCTTGCAGCAAAGTGGTTTACAGCAGTGTCATTGGATCATAAAGTCACTTCTGGTATTTTAAAGTCACACCGAGAACCAGGTGGGGAACAGCAACACAATGCCTGCTTTAATTTCAGTACTGCCCAGGCTCCTTGTGTTCTGCTAAGGAACCTGGCTTCCCAGCTGGAATGTAGGAACCCTTCCCTCCCCTCCAAAACCCCTAACCCAGCCCTTCTCTACAAGACACGATCATGGTGACAGTGAACCTTGAACTAGCACTCTCACAGGCCAGTGCACACAAACTTCAGCAACATCTCCCCAAGGGGGGACAACCATGATGAGCAAAAGCTTCTTCATAAATATTTCTGAGTCTGAGGAGTAATGCAGAGCAGGTAACGTGTTTCCCACATCTCTGAGAGCTGAAAGAGAGCTTTGGAGCTGCTCCTGTCCCACAAATGGCTCCTCATGATCCTCCCTGACCCTTCCATGATCCTCCCTTCAGGGTGCTGTTACATTCATCTGCACTCTGCTGTGGTGGAAGCACAGGAGCATGGTCGGGACCTGGGGTATCAATTCAGGCCAGCAGCTTTCAGCTCCTGCCTGGCCTGCAGCAGCCAGGCAGAGCCTTTTCCTGCCTGTTTAATTGGTGAATGATCCCTTTCTTGCTGGCAGGGCAGAGAGCACAGAGGCTTGGGGTGCAGGTGAACACACCAGGTTCAGGGGCCGCTGTCCTGCTGGCTCCAGGCTGCAGCTCCCTGGGAATGGAGCTCTGCAGCAGCATCCCTGCCACTGCACAGCCCAGCAGCCTGGCTTTGTGTGAGCACTGAGCTCTGGGATGGCTTTAATCACATTAAGTGCTGCTCAGTTCAGGGCTTTTTTGTTCTCTAAAGGCTTTTCCTCTCCCTTGTCGCTCTCAGTCTCACTTCCTCTGAAACTTCACAAGGTGGCAGATTCAACTCAGCCCTCCCTGATGCTGTCTAACATCAGCATGGCTAATTTTGGAGGTTTCAGCTTTTCCAGTTTTCACTGTTACAGAGGCCTCTTCCAAAAGCTGTGAACCATCTTGAGTCAGCAGGGCATTTGAGCATCTGGAGAATCCAAGTGCTGGAGATTTCCAAGGCAGTGGAGGATCTAGGTTTTGACAGATGCTTTTGTGTCAAGTTCAGCACCGACATGCCTTTAACCCTTTGGCCCGAAGTGATCAGATGGACGAGCTCCACTGAAAATCAGTTTCAGAGAAATGACTTCTTAAGGAACAGTAAAGCAAGCACTGGAGTATTTTGTCAGGTTGGTGTCTGCCTGGCTCAAATACACCTCTTCATTTTCAGTCTTGATCTTCTACCAGCTTTCAAATCAATCCTTTATTTCCTCTGTTGGTAATCAAACCACTGCTTCAGCTGAGCTCAGAGGGCTCCACAGTCCACACTCCTGCTGGCCATCCCAAAGAGCATCGTCCGGTCCTTCCTGTGGCCCCTCGGGCTGACACCTGAGGGGGGTGGTGGCCGTGGGGTGACCAAGTGCCCCAAAGGTTGGCTGCCATCAGTAATTCCCAACCATGCAGGGTGAAGGGGCTGTGCTATGCTACTGCCTTCAGCTGCAGGAGCTGGGGAGAGGATGGTGGAGTCCAGCAAAATCCGGCGTGGGGAGCACTCACTTCTTCTCCTTGGCTGGGCACATTCCCTTGCATCTGCACAACCAACCAGCACATTGCATAGACTGGGACTGAAGGGGGTTTAAGTGCAATCTTAAAATCTGGCCATTTCAGGAATTTCTGAAATAAATTAGAAGAGGAATTTTATTTAGTTGTTGTTGTTTTTATTTTTCTCTAAAGGGATCTCCCCATGGCTCCAAATCACTGTTTTCCACAAAGTAAATGAACATGAAGTCTTCTCTCATCCTCTTGCCACAATTTCTGTGTCGCCTTTATCCTCCAACAGTTGTATTTAATCAAATGGCAGACAAAACATCCTGTCCCCAAATCCTTCCCTCTTTTTTCCTCAAATTTTAGTAATTTTTTCCATGTTTCCTTGATTTTTTTTTTTGTCACTGATCAAGTTGGAAGCAGAAGCTTTCCAAAACAATGACCTGGAGCTTCAGCGATCCACATCTTGCAGATAAATAACAAGCTACATTTATGCACTGGAATATTCCATATTAAAACCTTGGCACTTTTCAAGCAGTGATAATTTGGAACAACAGAGACCACGTGGGGAAGGGTTTTTGTCAGTACTGGTTACCAACATGCACTGTTAATGCATCACCTACGAGAATTGAGATGGGGCCTTTTGTCCTGCCAAATCCCAAAGGGTTTTGCAAAGAGGACAGCTCCCATTGCCGTGCCAGGGCAATCCCTGCTTGGGAAGGAAGAGCCCTGCTCCCTGCCTGCACTGCCAGCACCTCTTCCTGCAGCGTTCCTGCCCTGCTTACTTTGGGAATGGAAATGAAGCTCATGAACCACCTCTGAACTGGCTGGGCAGGACAGGAGCAGCCTGGCCCATGCCCACTCACCAAGTGCCCCAGTGCCCACAGCCCAGCTTTTCCAAAGGGACACCTCCTGGCACTCCCAGACATCTCCCACTCAGAAAAAAATGCATTTCTGCATAGCACTTGCTAAGAAAAGGCAGCATCAAAGGTCTGCCCCCAGGTGCTATTGCACACGGAGACATGCCAAGCTCACTCAGGGACACGTGGAACACGGATTTGTTTGCCAAAGGAGAGGCTTCAACAGGCTGGGAATATCCCTGGGGGGTTCCTGAGCAAGACACACTGTGTCACTGTGTTCACACTGACAGCAGCATCAGGCTGGGGTGCAGAATGCTTATTTCAAATTAACTCCAACAAAGAAATAATGAGCACTGAGTTTATATTTCAGTAAATTAAGAGAGAAGCTTAGGTAAAATGTAGGTTTATATGCATGGAAATAAATTATTATTTACTCACGTTTGTGCTCATGCCCTCAAATATGAAGATATTTGTAGGGATTTATTAATATTTATACCACATTATAATAAATACCCACAAGAGCTTTGCATGAAGACATGCTATTTTACCAATGTAAAATCTGTTGAAGGTCAAAGGGATCTTTTACTTGTGTGTGGATGGCAGGATCAGCCTCTTTACTTGGAAATCTGTATCAAGTGTGATAATTTAAAACTTTAATTAAAGACTCAGTGACACATTATCTACAAAATGTCTTCCTGCTGCCCAGTATTCCATCACAAATGTCTTCAGAAGCCCAGGCTGAGTAAGCACACTTGCCAGGAAATATTTCACTGTGGACATGTTAGCTTTTATCTGGCTCCTTGGGCAACAAATTCTTTTGTTGAGGATTGGTGACAACAAAACTTAAATTAGAGGCAAAACCAGACCCCAACCCAAAAATGTATAATATTTGTTTTGTTCATCCCTGAAGAACATGAAGCAGAGGGAATTTCTCCCTTTGTGCAGTGCAGCAGGTGAGAGTTGCTTGGAGCTGGCAAAGCAGAGGAACCCATTTAATCTGGAGCACAGATTAAAGCAGATGAAGGGATGTGAGGGATGACACAGTGGGGATTCCCCCCATTCCCTGCTCCCAGACCTCATCCAAAGGGTTGAAGGAGATGGGAAGAGCAACCTCCAAGTGATGCCCAGAAAGGGAGCTAAAACACACACACCCCACAGCAGTGGGTGGGTTTATGGGGAGGGACAAGCAGAGCTCTGGGCATGAAGGGCACAGGGTGAGCAGAGAAGGGCCCAGAACACCTCACAGGCACCTCTGCAGCCCTGGCCATGCAGACCTGGCTGGGAATTTTGGCTCTGGCACAGGCAGAGCGGGGATGTTCTCACAGAACTGCAGCAGGACAGAGGTGGTGGCACCACGAGCTGCACTGTCACAGTGCCAGGCACTTGGAGATCCCACCCAGGAGAGAGTTAACAGCAGTGACACACTTTTGTCTGGAGGAGTCACAGGGCCTGGAAAGAACAACTCGAGGCCATAATTCTGCGGTCTGTCACTACCAGGAAACGTGAAATCCAGTGACCTTTCATCTCTGTGACAGAAATGCTGCACAGCACCTGTAGCCATCGCCCTCAAAATCCACTCTGACAAATTGGATGATAGGACATGAAGGAGAAAACGTCCTCTGCCTCCTTCACCCCCAGACTGGAGCCTCCCAGTGAATCTGCATGCTCGGTGTGGAATGTGGGATCCCTTGCCAGGAACAGCCAGCCTTGAAGGAGCTGCTGTAGTTAGCGAGGCACGAGATAACAATTTCATTTCTTTGGCCAAGAAGGAACAAATCTCCCAAGCCATTTGTTCAGACTGCTCTTAAATGATGGGAGAGAAATCAGTATTGGCTTTCTATGAAAGGCCAGGAATGTTAGAACCAACAGATTTTTGCATTATCACAGAATCACTGAATTCCAGACTGGTTGGGGTTGGAAGGGATCTTAAAGATCATCCCCTCCCACCCCTGCCATGGGCAGGACACTTCACTATCCCAGGCTGCTCCAAGCCCTGTCCAAGCTGGCCTTGGGCACTTCCTGGGATGGGGCAGTCACAGCTTCTGTGGGCAGCCTGTTCCAGAGCTCACAGGGCACTTCTGCCCTTGGCAGAACATAATTAATAAGGTTATGAAAATCTACCTGACTGCATGGAAAGATAATTATTCTCTCATTAAGAGCAGCAACAGCTGAACAAGCAGGCAAGCCATGCTCCTAGCAGAGTGCAGCAAATGATGCAGGGCTGTGGTTAACCTAAAATGAGGATTTTCCTTACCAAAATTTTAAGGGGTAGCTTTTGAATTGAGGATTTGCACCACAGAGAATACTCCCTCCCAACAACTGTATCCCTTGTGCTCTTGTTTGTCAGCCTGAAATTACAACCATAGGGACTAAAATCTTTTCATCACACCAGAACATGGCACTGTGTCTTCACCACTTTGGCAGAGGACAAAAGCTACCAAATGGAAGGAAAAAAATAAATTTAAAAGGGGTATTTCAGTCATTAAGTGGGTCTGTCAGCTTGTGTTATCTTCATGCATTTGTGAAACTGAGCTTTAATTGGCTGGCTGAAGCAGAGAGCTGAAAGACAAAATGTTGGTCTCAAGATGAACACAGAGCTGAAAACACTGTGCTCCTCACTCATTAGGATGTGTCACAGGGATTCAGATGGGAAGGGACACAGAATGGCTGCTACACTTCCATTTTAATCTCTCAGACTGTAAGAGAAAGGTGAATGGTGTGTGCCACACTCAGCCACATCCAGGAGCAGTGACAAACTCTGATATCAGATTCCCCACGACACAGGAACTGCCTTGGTGCCTACCAATTTGTGTCCTGTGGGAATCACTGCATTGCATTGTGAAGGACACAGCCAAAAGTGCCAGCTTGGGCCAGCTATAAGCCAGCCAGCCCCAGCAGCAGCAGGAGGAGTGAGGGGTGTCCCTCCCACAGCCAGGCTGGACACCAGCAGGGTGCAGCTCCCCCACAGCACCCATGCAGACATGCTCCTCCATTCCAAGGAGCTGCCAGGAACTGGCTGAGCTGTGCTGCAAGCCCCAGACCAGCATTCCCAAGGCATCCAGGCTGCTCTGAAGGGGGTGGTGGGAAATACATCCCTGCCTAAACCAGGCCTCAGATGTAGAGCTTTATGTGCATCCCCAAGAGATGAGCAAAGAGAGCAGTGGAGAGATTTGGTAAAACCATGGATGAAGCCTCCTGGTTTCCCTGTGAGGGTTCCAATCACTTCAGTGTGTCCCACAGTCCCTTCAGCACACAGCCAATCTTCCTCCTGCCCTCCTGTCCTTGTGCCACCACAGGAGCTGCTCTTTCCCTTTCCCCCTGGCTGTTGTGGGAAGAAAGATGCTTCTCAGCCCTGGTCACCATCACAGCAAGCCACCAAGCCCCAGAGGGGTCCTGGGGGAAATGCAGCAGCTGCTGGGGCTGTGAAAGCCCCGTGAGCCTGCACTGCTGGGAAGCCCGGGGTGCTCACAGGTGGGACTGATGTGACACAGGCTGGCTGGGATGTGCTGCCACTGGAAATGAGGGATTTGGGATGGTGCCCTACATGAGACAGGAACACAGAGGTCACACAAGCTCCAGAGGTGTTTGTTGGGGTGTCAGTGGGTCTGAGCTCGGTGACAGGCCTGGGGACAGCCTGAGTCACCAACCCAGGACACCAGTCTTGGTGAGTGTGATGAGAAACCTCACACCCAAACACAGCTGTACACAAAGGCGGTGCACAGAGCCGGGTAACAAACCTCTCCTCTGCACTTCAGCAATAAAAACAAACCAATGAGATTTCCTACAAACATTTTCTGCTTTCCAAAAGAAACACAAAACTCAATGAAAATCTGACAAAATATTTTTGAACAAAAACACAGATACAAACCTCAGGATTTCAAGTAATATTTATGGTGTAATTTTCCAAACATTTTTAATTTTTCAAGTTCCTTCAGTAAAAGTATTTTATGTTTCAACTCTTTGC
The DNA here is from genome assembly GCF_028769735.1 of Zonotrichia leucophrys gambelii. Taxonomy (NCBI): domain Eukaryota; kingdom Metazoa; phylum Chordata; class Aves; order Passeriformes; family Passerellidae; genus Zonotrichia; species Zonotrichia leucophrys. Next base: position 10,619,004 of record NC_088177.1, read on the forward strand.
CTTTACTCTGTCTTACAGAGCAGAAAATGTGTTGAAAATGTTATTTCTTCACCAACATTTTCATTTAGGTACAAAAGCAGCCATTACTCTTATCCAGCAGCAGTGATGTATGTAAGAGCAAATATATACGGATAGTGAATTCTAAACACAAGGAGATGAATCCAAGGAGCCATTTCTTACATGTTTAGAAAGCTGTGAAAAAGTTTATGTGCAGCTGCCTTACCTTTTCATCTGTCTTCACATCTACATTAGGAGAAAGGTGCTGTTTCAGAGATGTATGTGAGTACAGGCTGTGGTGCAAGACCCGGGAGATCTTTTTGGAAACAAGTTTATTTTCCAAAGAGGTACTTTCAGTCATTCCAAAACACTTCTTGAAAGTATTGAGGAATCTAATTCATGAAATCGCTTCAGCAGGACAATGGGGGCCAGTGGTGCACAGAGACTCCAGCACACAATTAACAATGAGGTTATTCTGGGGTTGGGGGTGTCTTACTGGCCACAGGAAAAGTTCTGCCATTGATTTTGGTGAGTTTTCCCTTGGCCTTAGGCAATAACCAGTGGTTTGTTAATGCAGGGACAAAGGCCCTCTCTTTTCTCATGTACTTGATTCTCCATTAGACTAATTTTGAGAAAATAACAAAGAAATGAAAGAACAATCACTGACATCAGGACTCAATCCCATAAAACCTCTGTCAAGCCAGCCATTCCATCTGCTTCAAGGAGAAGCCACAGGCCAGGAAGGGCAGCTCAAATGTCCCCCCCATAACCCAAGCACCAGGAGAAGGACCAGCCCGTGCCAATGGAAGCAAACCCCAGTAAGAGCACTTCAATCAAAAGTTCCCTTTGTATCTCTGTTAAAGCCAACACGGTTCTTTCTTACCATTTTTGCAGACAGGACAACACTGCTCTGGCTCATAGACCGGGTTGACACACTCGGGGACTGCGCAGTCTGCTACAACACAGTGAACTTCATTGCTGGGCTCGCAGCGACACCATTCGCATGGCGAGGGCTAGGAACAAATCTCAGGTTAGCCCGTGGCCTCCCACAGCTCACAAATCTGCAACATTCCCATCTTGCCACAAGATAAACACATCAGCGTTCAATACCCCGTGACTGAGTCATTCATCATGGCTGATACAAGTTAACCTCTGGCACAACAGAGCAACAGCTGAAAGAGGAAACCACAACATTAGAAAAACCAGCGAGCCTTGTTTTCCCATGCAGAGTGCCAGGTCTTTTTGGATTTTAGGTCCCTTGGCCAAAAACCCTGAGCTGCAGCCTCCAGGTTGTACCTTGCCATACCCATCTGCGTGGCCAGAAGAAGGGCAGGATTTGTGGAAGGTTCATTCCAGGAAGGGAGGACAGGCTGATTTTCCAGGCCATACCCATCTCTCACATAGACCACCAGTGCCAGGCACCCCCAAGCTGTAGAACAGAGAAGCCTGTCCATCCCCCAGCCTCCTGGGGTGTTTTCATTCCCACTTTTCAGGGCACAAGAGAAAAGTGTTGCTCTTGGAGGGGCAAACCCATTTTATTCTGTTTGTGCAACACCTGCCTCAGGGGTCTGTGAGCACTCCTGTAACACAACCATGAGATCTCAGCCTGGCCCCTCTCCTGCTTGCTTCAACAAGGGTTGTGAGCAACAGTCCCACATAAAATACATAAATAATTAAGAGACTGAGTAATTCTGCTGAGTCAGGGAATTCAGGATTACAGCACCCAGCGAAATGGTTTTGTTTCAGCACCACCAATTTGGCCAGGAAGCTCTACCCACCAAATTGCACAGAGTTGTTACTGTCTCGACCTTTAAAAAGCTGTGAAAATCTGCTGCAAACACAGAAAGGTCAGTGTTTTAAGGTTTCCAGTGCCTTATGTGTGTGCTGGTGTCATGAAAGCATGGCAGCAGAGCTAAGGAAGGAGAATAAAAGGAGAATGAAAGGAAAATAACTTCCTTTCAGTACCAGTAGGTTTGATATGTAACTCCCAGTTTCTCAGCATCCATCACTAACATTTCAGTGAGTAAATGTGGGTATTGGGAAAAAACATGCTTTATGTCCATCTGCAGCTGTGGGAATTCCTCAGTATTAAAAAATATTACTCAATATTAGAAAATAAAGTGGGATGCAAAGAAAGAAGGATTCATGCTGATGTATTTCAGACCTCAGTACTGGGTCACTCATTTCTTTCTACAAGACAGATATAACCTGTGAGCCCTGTTTGTGGCTTGTAAGAAGCTCTTCAGTTCACCTCTAAGAAGCTTCATGTGTCTTGAGTCGAATAATTTATTCCCAGGAAATTTATTTCTACCGTCAAATGCACTAATTAAAGCTTCCCTTGCTTTGTCTCAGCATCTGCAGTCTATAATTCCCATCACCTCTCATTTGCTCATGGCTTTGGCAATTTAGATAAAATCAGCACTCCTTGAGCAAGGGAAGAAGTGTGTGGAGGTGGAATTCCTCTCTCTAATTATCGCTCCTCTTTCAATCCTGCTTTGATTTCTGTCTGAAGCACCAGGAATCTAAATTCATTTGACTGACATTTCTTATTCAAGGCTATTTAATAGGAAGAAACAATACAGAAGCAAACAGACAGAGCTATTTGCTGAGGGATCAATAAGAAAATTGCTGCTTTGTTTTTACTCATTTTAATCACTAATTATAAGGAGCAGTAGAGCTAGATCTTGTGATTTGTGGAAGCTTTCACTGACGTCTCCTCCAGGGCTTGTACCCATCCTCACAACTCCAGTGGCTGCAAGGCTGAGGAATAAGTGATGCTTTTCCAGGGCTGCAGCCCAAAGAGGATCAGCACAAGCAGAAGCTGCCCCTGAACGACTCTGCAGCTGAGCAGATGAGACATGACACACACATCTCCTGCTCAGCCTTGGTGCTGCAGCCTGAAAACGACACTGTGACAAAGCAGGATGTTGCCTGATGCTCAGAGCAGCTTTCCAAGCAGGAAGAGCAGCACACAATTAGAGAAGGAAAGCACACCCTGGCAGAACACAGGGAAATGATGCTTTCAGAAGGCTGACCTAGAACAGAGTTAAAGAATAAAGCAGGGATTTATTAAAAGGCCTCAATGGATGCACCTTGGGCAGGGCAAGAGCCCAGCCAGGGCTGCACCCAAGATGAACTAAAATGGTCACAAAATGCCTGACCAGTCACAAGGTCTCACGCTTTTGTAAGTTCTGCTCCATTTGCATATTGGAGTTAATTGTCCCATTACAGCTTTAGGCTATGAAGTTCCATCCTCCTTGTTTTTCTCTCTTCAGTCCACTGTTTATACTTTTTGGGCCTGGAGTTGTAACAGCTGTCCTTGGACAAGCTGGGAAAGGATTGTTGTTCACCTACCCTGTGAAGAGAGCTTGCTAACACAATGAAAAGCTCAGAGTTACACAATAAAGCAGCACAGAATCACAATATAAAAGCCAAAACTTAAGGCATCATTCCCCCCTTTAGAGGCTCGACCTAAGCCACCAGATGAAAAGGCTGCTTTGGCATGAACCAGACCTTTCCCTGCCACCTCCTCCTCCTCATTGTTTTAAGGTCAAGCCACTTGATCTTGCCACCAGGATCTTCTCTGTCTGAGCACTTAGGTCACTTGTCAGTGCCACTCACCATGGGGGACTCCTGCCCTCCTGCCCATTTGGTTGATGAGAGCCTGGGCACTTTCTTCCATGGGATGTGCTTTGGGATGTGATCTGCAAATCCCTGCCCATTCAGAAAGGACTTTGCCCCAGGCACACTGGTTGAGCATTTGAAACTGTTGTCTGCAGGCTCTGTATCCAAGCTATTACTTTCCCTGGTGCTACCTTTCTTGTGGAACAATTCTGGGACACTGGCCAAAAAGTCCTCTGTCTTTTGGTACAGGCAGCAGGAAGCCCAAGCAGCAAAAGGACAAACTGGGAACCAGTGAAGAACAGGGAACCACCAGAGGATGTCATTAAGTTTTGTTTCCTGTTTCCCAATTTAAAGATTTATCTCCCATGAAAGAGGGGTGGTTTACACTTTTGTAGCCACCAAAGTTCAAAGAACAGTTCCAGAAAAGGAGCTCTCATCCCTGCTGAAGGATACTGAAAAAACACAGGGGGTTTTCTGGAGCATGAGGGAGAGAGGACACTGTCCCACATGAACAGTGCAAATGTATTATCTGTGTCCCTTTAACTGGTATTCTGGAAAGAGTGTTAAGATCAAAGGATCACAAAAGGTGGTAATTTACTCACTCCTGTGTCCAAGGCAGAATAATCTCTTAGAGAACTCTCTAGGGAAGGATTTATTAGGCAGGATTTCAAGAGCTGTTGGTGAAGAAACATTCTGACCCCTGCCCAAAAGGAAAGGGTGCTCCTGATGCCCAGCCACAACATGGACACATGTCCACACCATTCCATGGTCCTGCCCTGCTCAATATGATTCCAGAAATGGCTCAGGAGCAAGCTGAGCCCTTCTGTAGAAGGTATCAGTCAGTAGAGCAGCCTGACTTGGCCAAACCAGTGCAGCACTGAAAGTCTTTTTACCCCCTCTCCACTCCTCATGGAGTGAGAGCAGTGACCCTCAGAGCCAGTGGGGTGATACATTCTTGGATGCTGTCATCAAGGGAGGGCCAAGTCAAGCCAAGCTGGTGGGAAGCAGACGTGGCCAACATCTATCCACCCTCCATGGGCTTTTAACAGCATCTGAAGTGGGACACAGAGCACAAGGGGCCTTCTCAGCCTCTGCACTGACCCTAATCCCCCTCTCCTTCAGCCAGTCACTTCAAACAGACCAGCACAGCACAACCCATTCATACCCACCCCTGAGATCACAGCCCCATTTCTATTTCTCTTCTGTTCTACTGATCTCAAGGAGGATCTTGATCAACCTGAGCCCAGGTTTGGCTGGGAGGGCAGGTTCAGTCCCTGGGCAGTCCTGTGTGGGATGGCCCCATCACACCTCAGGATGGCCAGAAGGAGCCAGCACTCCCTCTGTTGTGTGCCTGGCAAACCTGAGTCTCAGGTGCTGTCAAATGGGAAACATCTGCAATCAGCAGAGTTTGTTAACAATGCAAGAAGGAAGGGAAATTAGAACAGAGAATAGAAAATACACACGGCTAATAAAGATTTTATGTGCACGGGCACATAATGATAAACTTGATAGACGACATAAACAAACACATGGAAAAGGCAGCAAAGGCAACAGAATGAAAAACAAGATACACCCTGAGCAGGGGAAATGAGGAAACCAACCAGGATATGGGTGCTCCACCTCCTGATCTTCACTCCTGCACCCACACACACCAGCTCCCCACTGCTTTCACCCTCTTTTTGGAAGCAAATGCCAGCAGATGTAGGAATTATGACTGCTAACATCATCCAGCTACTCCTCTCTTACAATGTTGGGCACCACCTGGGTCCTTCTTTAGTCTGCCACAAGGTTTCAAAAAATTTTATACCTCTGAGAGGTCTATTTTGTGAGCAGGCCATCTAAAAGTCCTCTAAAAGGTGGGCGCCCATAGAGATCACACAATCAAACAATTCTTTAAGCAATACTCTACAAAACTGGTTATTTCCAAATATAAGGGAGAGGTGGAGAGAAGAACATGGAAATCTGAATTCAGAACTCAGAATGGTTAAATCTACTCCTTTATGTTTTTCTACAGCTGAAGAGATCTGAATCAAACTGGTACAATCACACCAATAACTGACACACAAAACTTCAAGATTTTAGGCAAGACTTTGCAAGAAGCACCTCAGTCATCTCCTTTAGTCATAGGAATTCTCTTGTTGCAAGTACTTACTGAACCTCTTCTCTGTATTTCTCCCTTAGCTCATGTCTTGGCCCATAGCTACAGCACCTGAGCCACCCCTCTGCTGCCCCAAACATGGGAAATGATTTTCTATGTCCTCACCAAGTAGGGAATACTCTCCCTGAGTGAATGGAGGAAGCACATCTGTATCTGTGAAACATCATTTTGCAGCCCTCCTCTTGCCTGCCTGCAATCAGGATTTCTCTGTCTTGCTGTCTGCTTGTCCATCACTGCTGCTTCTACACCAGCTCTGGAGAGGTGGAGAGGGAGTGATTTACCCAAGACAAACTAAAACCCCTGCAGATGACATCTGACTGATACTTTTTGTTCACCTGCTTGTTCTGTCCGTCAATGAGAAACCATTTCCCTCACTTTCTGCTCTGCTGCCACATTCACCAGGCTAACTGGTTTCCAAGCCAGGAGATGTCTCAGACCAAGTTTGTCGCAGACATTTCTTCATAGAAATCTTTTCTTTGAGATTTGTCTTTCTTCTGGGAAGCAGAGCCCCAGAAAAAGAATGTAAACAAATTGTTATCAGCTGCTGTGAAATGTGGCAGGGGTTCCTGTGATTGGCCCTCCTTCCATGTGTACCATTAAGGGCCAATCACAGGAGCAGCTCAGGGGAGATTCCTTCAACACAGAACTTTGTTATTCATTTCCTTCTATTCTATTCTTAGCTTAGCACAGCAGTCTCTGCAAGCTCTCTTTTTATTCTTTTTAGTATAGTTATAATGTATCATATATTATATATCAATAAATCAAGCCTTCTAATCAAGAAACAAGATTCTCGTCCTTCTCTCACCACAGTGACCGTCTAAAGTCGCTGTAATACAAGTTTGCAGTTCCCTGTGATCAGTTGGGATTCTTCCAGCTGGCTTTGCTCAGACTTGGGGTTTGAGGCTCATACCCCTGCAGGAGCTGGGAAAATGCTGCTCATTTTCCAAGCAGCCTTCCAAGACTAAAGTGCTGTTTGGCACCTGAGGATTTCAAGAGCCAGTAGATCTTGTATCATTAAAACTGTTACTCCTGGAGACCTTCCACTCCACGAATTTAGACACCAGCTCCTCCAGGCATGTTTAGCCCAGCCATTTCCTAACACTTAGGACCTCTCCTCACTTTTCCAAGAAAAGGCCTTGAATTGTGAGGCATTTTCTTTGTACCTGGGTTTTCTGCCTTGTGGAAGAAGGTTTACATCTTTGCTGAAGTCAGGCTGCTCAAAGCCTGAGATGCAGTAATCAGGATTCGTTGTGCTGCTCTCTTCCCCTCCTTCCTACAGTTCAGCCTGAAGAGTTTTTGTACAAGGCTGTGCCCTAATCCCATCCTGGAAGCTTCACCTCATTGCCAAGGTCCCATGAAGTGGTGCAGAAGGACCTGCCTGACACACAGCAGCCCTTCACCAAGCAGACACAGCTCCTACCAGCTGCACAGCAACACAGACTTCACAGCCATTGTATCAGGAATACTTGACTTTTTTTTGAGGGAACAAAATAAGTGTTCACAACCACCTATTTTGTTACAATGCACCTACTGATCATCATGCAGGGGCTGCATTGGAAGACAATCCAAGTATTTTCACTGAATACTGTTATTGAGGCCTGTGGTGTTCTTCAGTCAAAAAGGTGAATTTATAACGTGGCCCGAATGACTGGAGCAATCTGCTTGGTTGACTGGAACACCAAGAGGGGGTATAAGCACAAAACAAAGCCAGTGGGCTTGACTCTGAGCTCTGGGGAAACCCAAGGAGTCATCACATCAGAGCAAAGGCAGAGGAGATACCAGGACTCTCTGTACCACTGCAAACCAAAATCAGGCATTTCAGCTCCCAGCTCCTTCGAACACCAAAAAGGACGTGGTGTGTAAGGATGTTCCTCTTCTAGGTGATACTGCAAAGGGAAAAAAATGCTTTTCTTGGCAGTTTTACTGATTCTGGAGTTGAAATACTTTCTCCCCCTTTGAGAACACTTTAGAAGAAGAAGTGCCAACCCCTTAAAAAGGAAGTGCCATCCTCTGCATTTCTGCTGATGCCAAGGTGGTTTGGGATGCAATGGATCTCAGCTGGCAGCTCTGCACACTTAAGGCATCACTGCCATAGTTTCAGATCCACGAGCTGTATCCACACTCACCTCCTGCCCACACTCTGGCTGTGTCCCACCCCTTGCAAGTGCTGGGCTCCAAGAAAAGGAAGGCTGAAAGCCATGGCTGCTGTCAATCCCTCCCTCTTTTAGTTTTCAAGAGGCTCCCAGAGAGAATCCCTCAGCCAGGCTGGACTGAAGGCATCCTGCTCGATGCAGACAAAACAGCAGCAACAGCAGAGTGATGCAGAGTGACGTCTGTCAAATTGGGCACTTCATCTCAAGAGGAGCTGTAACTTTTAATGACACTATGGACAATGGCAATTCTGATGGAAATTATCCCTGTAGCTACAGTTTCAGGTGGGGAATTTATTGGCAGGAAGCAAGAAAGGGAAGAAAGTTTGAAAGGACCTGATGAATAAATCTGGAGGCAAAAATGGCTTCCATATTATGGCTGAGGTGGGAAGTCACAAACCAGGGGAGAGGAATAAAAGAGGAACTGGGATAGCATTCATCAGAGATACTCCTGGAGGAGAAATTAGAATCATTTTCATTGTTATTGAAATTGCCTGTGATCTCAGACAGATTAGGAAAAGATTGCAGGAAAATTCAGAGAGCTTTCAGCTGAGAAATTTTGCAGGTGCCAAACTTGTGGAGAAGGAGCTGGTGAACAAGTTCCACCTGAAGGTGGGACTGAAACCTGCCCACTTCTCTTCTGAGCTGCTCACTTGGCTTCACTACAAGCAGTGCATAAAGAACCATCTCATTTGTGTTAAAAATTTGGTAAATGGCTCTGTTGTATGTGCCAATACAAAAACCCTCAAAGTGCAAAAAAATTTCTCTCATTTTTGTCACTTACTTAATTAAATAAAAATCATCCAGCCAGCTAGTGGAGATACAATATAAATTATACTAAAAAAACTGTAATCACCTGGATTTTCCATAGGTGGAAAGTTGCTCAAATCAACAATATGTTGAGTAATTATAGACAAGCACACTCACTGAAAACACCATCAGGTTGCAAATGACTTTGCAACAGGAAAAAACTATTAAGTCATTAGATAATTTATCTGCAGTGAAAAAATTGGAGCTCTATCCTACTTATATGGAGCCCTAGCAATACAAATCAACTTTGCCATCCAAAAACTGAAAAATGCTTGCACCACACTGCAGATTGGCTAAACCAAGCACCTGGCATCCAAGAAGCAGCAGAAGCAGATGCTGAGATTCTGTTTTTAAGGAAGCCTTCAACACACACACAAATAATGCTAACACAAGAGTCTTTCCAGGCTGCTGGTGACCAGGCTTGGATTTTGGAGCTGGAAAAGCACAAGGATGCTCTAATCCCTCCAGGCTGTGTATTCCTCTCATTCCTCATTCCCATGCCTGTCCATGATCATGAACAACATTGCCATTCTTTTGGGAACACTCCTGGGGAGCCCTATAGATCAGGAAAGGCAATGAGGGGCACAGAAGATGCACCTCATCCTGCCTATCCTGGGCCCACATCTGATGAGTCAGGGCTCTGATGGCTTTAGGAGCTTTGTACTCACAGATTTGCTCTGTGCCACACAATTTGATGAGTTTAAAAGGCTCCTGGAACCCTGTCTGGATCTGAAGAGTGACTCCTCCATTAGCTGATGAGAGACAACCTTGAGCTGAGTCCTGGCCCCTTTTCCACCAGAGCTGTGTGTCTGCAGTCTCGTGGCTGCTTTTCCCTCCCGAGAGCAGCAGCAAAGCTTTCTGTGAAAACATGACTTTGCATTTCTTCCGTGAGAACGCTCTCCTTGCTTTGATCTATGTCTCCTTTTATTCCTTACAATAGTTGCACCTCACCTGCCCTGGGGCTCTGTCACTTTGCTGATAATTTTTATGACTCGATGACAATGGTGTTTTAGTTCAGACATGCCCAGTGCCCAGGGAAGGGGACTCCTGAAAGGTTACAGACATGACAGATGGCTCCAACGCGTGAAGTGCAGCCCCACTCGGACACAGACAAAATGTCTGGGTGTGCTTCACCTTTGTTAAGCTGCTTTTAATGCCAGCAAGGGAAGTGAGCCCAGCTGGCAGCTTTCTGCTCTCCATTCCCTCCTGCATGGCTTCTGCAATGAAGGAGCCATATCCAGGAGAAAGCCTCCTGGAGCAGGGAGAAAGGAATGGAGGCCCTGGTCACAAAGGTGATCCCTTTTACACATGTTTTCCCTATACCTGAGCCTGCTGTTTCCTCCTTTGTGCACACTGAGAGATGGGAGAAGGTGGTGAGACCAGCTCCATGTACTGATAAAACACTGAGTTTCCATTATGGAGGAAGGTCTAATACAACCAGACATCACTGGGGAGGAGATGTGGACCTTGGTCCTGTTCCTTCTGCAGCTGCCAGGGAGGTTCAGTCCCTCAGGGGATGCCACCCTTTGGTTATGAGCACAGGCTGGGAGGGATGTGAGTTGAAATCAGGTTTGAATGGGTTACCTGTGATGAGAGAACACACTGGGCTCTGCTTACACAGGAGCACACTGGGCTAACCCTCAGTCACAAAGTTTTGCTGACTGGGATGACCACAGTTCAAACCCTACTGCTTCTCCAAGCATACTGATTTCACTGCAATTCCCAAAGAATTACCTCTGATACTACCACAGAACAGAGTAAGGAAGCCTCACATCCTTATTTTGCAACTGGACTGAGCACTGTCACTACCTAACTTATCTAATTACAGCTTTTAAAACAGTAACTAGATTAATTGGCTGATTGAGCATTTTTTTAATGAATGCAATTCTGCATAGAGCACATTCCAGTGGCAACAAACACATACCTGCACTTCCCCTCCCTCTGGCAGGAAATAGTTTCCTAAAAAACCTTCTCACCAATGAGCTCTGGATGTTTCTAAGGATGACATCCTTCTTCCTAAGCTGATGACCTGAGGACCCCCTGCTCAGCAGCCCCACAGAAACAGCCTGGGTGACAGAGACAAACAGCTTGGGAGAGCCAAGGATGAGCAGGTCTCTCCTTGGCCCCACTGAGCACAACAATAAAGCCTCAGACTTGATTTTACCACTCTTGGTAACACCTGCAGGTACTACATATTCCATTTTCTTACCAGTAAGGCTCCAGCAGCCATGGAGGGAGGGCAGGGAGGTGCCAGAGCTTCTCCACTGGCTGTGCAGAGATATCCCCTCTCCTTCAGCCCCCATTCTGGAAGCCAGCAGAGCTGATGGGCTTTTTCCTGCAGTGAATCACTGAAAGCCCAGCCCCAGCTCTGGCAGAACAACTGTTGGGCACACATTCATTCCTGTGTCATATTTACTGGGGAAATACCAATCCCTTGGGATTGCATGTACAGCCTGAGCTCTGCACTGTGACTAAAACCAGGGGCCTGTGCTCAGTTCCTGCTGATTCTGAATAGTGGGGATTCAGGTTTTGGGTCTCATCCATTTCAGTGGAGAGCTCTGAGACAGTTTTGCTCAGACTGAGCTCTGAGCTTTTGAGGCCTCCCATGTATTACTGTGCTCTAGGGAAGAAAATTCCATGGATTTTTTTAGCCAAATTCTGAATAAAGCCCACCTTCTTCCACCTATTGTAACAGTATATTTGTGCATAATGTGATATATATGTTACAGAATCAGTAGCTAAATTCATAGCATAATTTTAAAAATAGGTTTCACTATAGATCAATATGTGACAGGCCTATCTATTTTAGTATGTTTTCTTGGTACAAATTATGACAGAAATACTGTAAGTCAGTAATTTTAGATTCCTTTGCATAGACATTGTCACTGTAATTTTGCCAGGAGGGAGATAATAAATCATACTTTTCCATCTGACTGATGTTCTGTTTCCCCTGTCTGATTTCAATGGCTGTGTGCTATCTTCAGAGCTGGCATTGTTCATGGCTCCTTTTATTAAAGCACAGGCACGTTATTGAAATTTCTTTTGTATTATCATTTTCTAGCCATATGTGAAATTGCAGAACACACAAGAAGGGAAAAAAAAAAACCCCACTTGTTTGAATCATAGTTGAAAACAAAAAAGCCTGCTGCACACATCTTGGAGAGAAAAATGCCAATATTACAATGGGGGACCCATGCTGGCCCTCTCCACCCAGGGCTGGCACACTCTGGTTTCTCAGAGAAATGTTCTCTAAGAGCACCACCCCAAGGGCTCCATTCATATTTGATGAGCTTGCACTCCAAGGCTGGGTACCTGGTGGTCTGAGCCAGGCTGTTGTTCACACCACTTAAATTCTATTTCTGTTCAGAAATTTCTATTTTTGGCACACTTCCGGGGGGTGGGGAATCCCTTTTTGGTTTCACTGCCTCCTTTTCTCCAGCATCAGGGTGGACACACTGTATTTTAGGGACTGAGAGCTGCATACCTGCCTGCATGTGCCTTTTGATGAGAGGCCTTGCTTTGCTCAGTTAAATTCAGGTAATTGCATTAATAAAACATTTTAAAGAGAATTACCAAAGGAGAAGGAGGTGCCACTATTCTGAAGTAAAGGTTTCCATAATGAGCTGAGAATCAGTGGATGATAATGCTATGCTTACACAGTCCCTCATATATTTTGGGTTCTGATTACACCCTGAAGAGCCCTGCTAGAGCTGTGTCCCTACTGTGCAAAGCACTGTTCAAGAAGACATAAAGTCAGCAAGATACAAAAACCTTCACTGAAGGATTACAGGTGATTTGTGGACAAAACAAAGCAATGAACTTAAGATATAGTGGCAGGGAACAGGGGAGAGAAAAATAAAGTAGAATTTTAGCAATGAAATCCTGCCTCTTTTCAAGTCAGCAAAAACTTTGCCCTGGAAGGAAAAATGTCACCTTCCCTGAAAGAAGCCACTGAAGAGCACCCAAAAAATGTCCAGAGTGTTTTCCAAACTCAAGTTCCCAACTGCAGGTTGAAGCTGCCCTTCTCACTGGAACATCATCAGGAAGGCCAAAGCTCTGGTGTTGCCACCCAAAGGATAACTCACCCAACTGAGTTATTCTGCCAGGCTGACACAGATATTTCAATGTCTGTGCTTAGGAAATCCCTGCCACTGCCCTGGAGGAGGATGGCACCGTGCCCACCCTCCTGCAGGGACAGGGAGCAGTCCCTGCCTGTCACTCTAAAATGGAGAGAATATTTCAAGATGTCAGCTTGACAATCTCTTGTGAACTGACCATTTATCTCCCAGCAATGGCATTTTGCTACACATCCAGAGGTCTGCAGGAGGTGATTGTGGATGTGCCTCTGCTGGGTGATGAGAGACCCAGGAAGTTCAGAGCTGATAGTGGACTTTCCAACCTGACAACCCAATCCTCTTCCAGGGGCTCCTCACTGTGGCTACAAACACACTGCATCCATGCCACAACTGCATTTCTCAGAGGTGTGCTTTTCTGCCAGTAAGTCATGCAAGAGAGCAAACACTAATCAGCACTTGGGGACACTGCTGCCTCAGTGACATTTGCAGAGCTCTCCATCAGCTGCCAATGAACATCCATCACACTGCAGAACACTGTCTGCCCAGCTTCCCATCAGTGCTGGCTGGGGACACTGATCCCACACACAGCCATGGGGACCTGCAATAACCAACACCAGTCTCCATTTGCTTCTTGTGTGGCTCTGAAAGATCTCTGCTCCTACAGGTGAGCACAGAGCACCTGGGCTCAGAGCTTAACTCAGACTGAATAAAGCAGAATGTGGAGATCTTGTCTACAGTGAGCCAGAGCACCTGGTCAGAGCTTAAACTGCAGGGAATCAAGGCAAGATGATGTGGAGAGATCTGTTACAGGTGAACAGATGCACTGGCTCAGAGCTTAACTGAGGACTAATCAGCAAGAGATGTGGGAGATCTGCTCCCAGTGAGCACAGAGCACTGGCTCAGCTACCTCAGGACTGATCAAGCAAGGAGAGTGGAAGAAAAGCAGCTGCAGTGACTGGAGCCTGCCAGTCTCTGAGAAACAGCTAGACTTCAGCATCCTTCACACCTTCCCTGCAGCCAGCACAGCTGCCTTCAGCCCTGCTCTGAGGGGGCACTGGGGACCTGAGATACCACATTGCAGTCCAGCAAAGAGAAAAGCAGAGAAAAAGATGGGAAATAGAGAGATGGATCCCAGTACAACCCCCCAGACCTGCCCTCTCTCCTGCTCCACAGGTATCAGAATCATGACCTCCAGGCATCAATCTGCATTTTAATCTGCACATTTGAATCAGATCATGGCTAACATTACAGAGATTGTGCTGGCCTTTTCTGCAGGTGGAACCCCAGCCTCAGCCAAAGCTGGGGGCAAATCCCACTGAAACCAGGGAATGAGTCAGGCCCCAAACCCACCAACATCTCCCAGAACCCATAAGAGATAAAGATGCTACGAAGATGCTGCCTGGGGTTACTAAGCCATCTGTCAAAGACACAACATTTTACAAAAGGATACAAGAAAAATTCTCAATGGGTTTGGATTTATAATTGAACTTCAGCATTTCAGTTGTACATGTTAATGATTGAGGGGCACAAGCATAAATATTTGGACAGCTGTCTAAGCTACATGGCTTGTTGGCATGTTTGTATTTTGTGCTTATGGCTGTTATGACTCAAAAAATCAGATGTACAAGATCTGTTCACTAGAAGAAAGCTAAATATTCAAGAAATGGGCCTTTGTAACTACTCCTTTACCCTGACAGCACTGCAGTTACTGCCAGTGGTAAGAAAAAAAGATTGAATCACATTTCGATTTCTCACCCCAAAGCTGAGAAAAAAAAAATCTAGAAACAGTTCACCCAACTGGAAACCTCTCATAGATATTGATATCCTAGGAAAAAAAATCCAAGAGAAAAAAATTAATCCCAATTTGTGAAAGATCAGGCAGCTGAAATTTCTACAAGATGAGTCAGTCCTGGCACACACACACAGACACACACTTGCAAAAGATTTTTAAATAGAGGCTAATTTCAGCTGAAACTCAGCAGTGACAAGCACTTCTATAGATGACTATTTGGAATCTACATACCAGCACGAGTAAATCAAGTGGGTGAAAGGGTTCTGAGACCACATAAAACAGTGCCTCTGTGTCCACTGAAAGCAGCCTGGGCTTGAGGCAGAACAGCCTCTGACTTCAGTGTGTGTGCAATGGATGGGAGAAAGTTTGCAGACATTATAAATTCAACAGGATGAGGGAAGAGCAGAGCTCAGAGCCTGTAAAACCTATGAACTGCTCCAGATTTCATCTGCAGAGATAGCAGGTATAATCTTTCTTCTGCTGAAATAAACAACAAAATGCTTGGATGCCTCATAAAGTCAAGACTTCAGAGCAGCAGCTTCCTGAATCTCAAAGTTCTGCCTTTCCTATAGAATTTATAAAGTCATAGTTCACAGGTGCTTCTTTATTCCCCACAAAACAGTGATCTTCCATTGTCTGACTCTCCTACAGAACTTCGAGGGGAAACAGTGGGTTCACAGTTTATTCTAGGTAAACACAGAGGTTTCCAAAACATTGGTTTCTGCTCTATCCCACAACATATTGAGCTTTCAGCAAAACACAGGTCCAGGTCAAAAGTTTGCCTGCCAGCTAAATAAAGTGTGAAGGATGTGCCATTAGCTCTGACAGAAGGTTACTGTGTGTCACAGTGGTGTGACACTGTCTACTTTGTGCTTCCCAGAGGGTGCTGCAACTTTGCTTTCCACACAGCACCCCGAGTGCTTGAATACAGCAAGCAGGGAACCAGATGGCTCCTAACTCTCTCCAACAGCTTTTCTCTCCTCTATTCTGTTTTCCTAGAGTTTAAGCTGTTATCAGGATGAAATTATTTCTTTCAGAAAAAGAGATCACTACTTTTCCACTTAATTCACACACAAAAGATACTTTGATGACAAGATCTACTATCCCACTGAAATCTCTTCAGAGTCCTTACAAATTCCTGCTTCCTACAAACGAGCCCTTATAGCTCTCACATGTAAACCTGACCACCTAGGTGGGGTATCTCACCACTTGACAACAGAGCTGTCAAAGTGGGACCACTGAAATGTGATCATGGGATGGACTTGGGCCTTGTCAGGGCAAGAAGAAACTGTTATCTGAGCAGTTATATCAAGTTCAGCATCTTCACATCCCTCAGCAAAGCAGAGCAGGTTGGTCAGGGTGGCCCTCAAGGAGATGCCCCTCATACATTTGCTTTATCCTGTGCTTGTGACATTAAACTGTTTTGTCCAGATTCAGTGACTGCAGTTCCAGATGGACAGAGAAAGACAAACACAGCACACATGATAGAAGAAAGGAACTACTAACTGCTACCTTCCCTGAAAATGCCCATTTCTGTGAAAAACAGAAGTGCCATCTATGTTACTGAGAACTGGTGAAGTACTCACACATGTATGAAATTATTTTCCTTGCAGGAAAGACAACAAACTGGCCAAGTGTATAATAAAATCTGGCACTCAGCCAGGGAGAGTTACAGGCTATTGTTAATTATGGAGGTTCAACTCAAAGCCACATGACCTGAACAACAAACTTGTGTACCTAGAGCTTTTAAAGCCCCTGTTCTTCACTGGGAAATGCTGTTTTCAGAATTGAATAGCACAATTGACAGCTCGTGATCAAACTCATTAGAATGAGAATTGCGGGTTGTGTAGTGGTTTTGGAAAACACTGACTTGTTTTTAAGATACATTTCAGGATTTCTTTATGACATTCCTTACAATAACTCCACCATTACAATGAATCCCCATGCTTCTCTTTGCTTGAGATGCTCATCTGCCTAGGATTTCATCTTCTCCATTCTAGACAGCCTCATCACAGTTGAAATGAAAAAAAATAAATAGAGTTTACCATCTACTTATTTGCAGGCTCATATAGTTGTGAGTAACAGCCCTCAGTACCATGGCATCAATTTTTTGCTATCCAAATTGCAAAAGGGGTTCTTAAAAAGCACTCAGTAGTTACACAGCCTTGGCAGTCCAGCATGAGCCATGCTATGAGCAAAGCAGGCAGATTCCCTCAGGGGCTTTGACTGACCACTGGCCCTCAGGGATGCACACAAAGGGGAGGTGACAGCTTTTACATGAGCCAGATCTGCATCACAGCTAAAAATGACTTCAACTTCAGCATTCATCAGTGGCAGTAAGCAAATACTGAGTGCCTTTGAGAGCTCCCACCAAAAATACAATTCCTAAAGCATACTAGTAGGAAATACTGAAGAAAGGTTCCATACCTTAAATTCCTCCAAGATTTTGTAATTTTTCCCATGATATTCACAAAAGTTTTTCACTTCTTTGCATTCTGGACAGCATCCATTGTGTTCCACTTTTGTGCACTTTGGGTGGATTTTAGGGCATTCTGGTTGATCACAAACAGGTCCATCCTCAGTACAGACACAGGGACAGTTGGAATGTCCTGGGAAAAAACGTTCTCCCAGTTTGTACACAAAGCCACTGTCATCCACACAGCCCTTCCCCCGGTAATCATCAAAGATCAGATTGTCATTACTGGAGGTCTGGTCCCCTTCGTCAGCGGGGTAATCTTCATGGTTGATGGCAGCTGGAGTGACCAAACCAGGGAGCACAAACAGAAGTATCCAGGCTTCATGGATGTGAAGAGCCATCCCCCTCCTCAGCTTCTCCATGGGACCTCAAAGCCAGATACAAACAGTTGCTTCCATAGGGAGACCAGTGTTGTGGTCTGAAAACAAACAGTTTCAAGTGAGAGAAAACTCAAAATTCAAGGAATACTGACTTATAAAAGTCATTGTTTCAACCAGTACCAAGGAATAAATCGAAGTTTTTAACTATCACTGTTTCATTTGAATTAAACCTCTTGTTAACTATTGGCAAAGAGAACAAAGCATGTGAAATACCTAAAATTAGATACACATGCCTGGAAGCATATGACCATAAAATACCTCTGAAGGAATGGTGGTTCACAGAATCATCTAATTTTTACTTTCCTCATTTTTGCAGCTGAGTTTTTGGATGCACCAGAAATTAAACCAGCTGCCTGAAATCTCATGGTGATGGGCAGCTCGGAGGGTTTTGAAGCCAAGTTTAAGGATGGTCTAAACCTCCTGTGGTGGCCACTGTCCCCTGGTGCTACGGATGGAGCACAGCCCACTTCATTAAATCGAGGTGGGAAACCCGAGCTGAAAAAGGAGTTAAACATAATCTGCTGTCAGATCTGTGTCTGATTTGAAAGATGGTGCTGGGTTAACTTGGGCTGCGAGAGGTGAATAGTACAGAATCTTATTTACAGCATTTCTGAAGAGGGACTTTTGGGCTACCAACACAGCCCAGCCTGCAGCAGGTACGTTTAACCCTGCCAGAGGCAAAGATGCGATTCATCACCTCCATTATTCAGCATTTCAGTGATTCCCAGCAAAAACCGCCGAGTGCAGGACGTTAAATGCCTGCATAATGCATGGAGCCGCTGAAACGTGTCGGCCTGATTAGGCTGGAAGCTTTTTAAAACTTCGGGAGCGACCTGCGGTGAGCTGCGC
The DNA here is from genome assembly GCF_028769735.1 of Zonotrichia leucophrys gambelii. Lineage (NCBI taxonomy): Eukaryota > Metazoa > Chordata > Aves > Passeriformes > Passerellidae > Zonotrichia > Zonotrichia leucophrys. Next base: position 10,637,316 of record NC_088177.1, read on the forward strand.
TGGAGCGGAGGAGTGAGCACGGAGCCCGGCAGGGAGAGGGGCTCTCAGCGACCCCCGGAAAGGCTCCGTGCCGGTGCCTCGGGAACACCTCTGGCTGCCCACAGTGCCACATCACCGCCACCAACCTGCCCACACACCAGTGCAACCCCGGCAGCAAACTGGTTTCTGACCCCTCTTAAAAAAGTATTACAGGAAACTTTGAAATGAGATGAAATAGCAGCATTACACGGACTGCAGAACTACGGAGGCAGATGCTGGCACAAACCAAAACAAGAAGGGCTGTTGGGGTGTGTGTGTGTCATCATCCCTTCTCTTCCTCCATTCCCAGAGCATGCACACACAGGCACACGGAGTCTACACAAACATGCATTAACCCACACACGCGTACTGCCCCCACCCCTCGGGGTGACATTTTTATATACTGGCTTTTTTGGTGGACTGCAGATGTTCAGCAATTAATTCTCCCCTAATTGAAGCAAAAAAGGAGCAGCAGGAGGAGAAAGCTTTAATCCCAGAGAAGCAGCTAAAGGATCCTGTTGACCAAGCAGTTTTCCCGAAGCCACAACAGAGGGAGACACCGGATATTACACAAGATTTATCAAATTCGAAAAGATATCTTCTTAATTGAAGTACTAGCTGTGTTTCCATCACAAGGACTGTGCACTCCTATCAGCAATATCTCGTGTAACATGCTGTTTGGAAATCCAGCGATTCATGCAGATACGGCTGCTTTACATATCTATAGAGCAGAGCATCTCCCCACCTAACGCTACAGGTAGGTTGCAACACTGCAGATTTGTGGGCATTTAGGGGGGAAAAAAAGAGCTGCAAACAGAGCCATTCATATCTGAGGAAATGTGAAATACTTGTGAGAATTTGCTGGAGTTTTATGAGGAAGCTCTCAAAACAAATGTGTGCATATATATATATGTATATAAAAGTTCTCCCCAGATATTTTGCTACAGCAGCTGAGATGTCCCACAGCAACTCCCAGGCACTCGGCTCATCCTGGAAATCAGACAGACTGCAGACGTCTTGCACGGACACATTTCAACAAGTAAACAAATGCTGCTAGGCTCAGAATTAGTTTACAGCTGGAACTTTCTCATCATTTCTCATCCTGAGAGGGGCCAGGATCGTAGGTAAGTCTCTGAAACGTTTCCATCCGCCTTCCCTCACCCCAAGTAAATAATTCACACCTACCTGATCGGGCTGGATGTGAAAGCTGAGAGGGGTCACAGGCCAACATGGACTGAAAGGTTAGAAACAGATTAGTGAAAGCAGTTCATCCTAATCACGTTTTCGGTGTTGACTCACGGACAATCCCTTTTCCTCCACCTCCCATCGCAAAACGGGAGCGCGGCAGCCCAGCAACCACAACATGAGAACTGAGCTTTAACCCGGCGCCGACGATTCAGAGGGAGCAGGATTCAGGCGGTCCGGAGGCTGCGATGCCGCGGAGAAACCCCGGTGCCAGCAGCAGAGTCATCGCGGCGAACTTGGGCTGCATCTCCTCAGGTCTCGGGGCGGGCGGGGGAGAGAAAACAACCCATCCCTGTCCCCTCCCTGTGCCCGGCGGATCTCCTGCGGCTCCAGCTTCGCCTCGGCGGGGGAAGGGGGGGAGCGATCGCGGGTTAGGCGGGAGGCAGGCGGGGGAGGGCGGGCGCAGGAGCCCCGCGCCCGGCGGGCGGGCGGCCCCCGCGCCCCTCCGGGGACTCCCCGGCCCGGGCGCCGGCCATGCCCGCGCCGCGCAGCTCCGCGCTCCCTGCCTGCCCCTATCACGATTAATTTTGCTTCTAGGGAGGTGGTGGTAAAAAAAAAAAAAAAAAAAAAAAAAAAAAAAAAAAAAAAAAAAGAATAAGAGAGAAGAGCCGGGGGGGTAAAACCCAAAAAATAATGCAGGGGCGGGGCGCCTCCGCCCCGGCCGCTGCTCCGCCTGCCGCCGGCTGGGGCGACGGCTCTGCCCAGAGCTGCCGGTCCCCCTCAGATCCACCGGCTGCCGTCAGATCCGCGGGCTGGAGCTCCTGTCAACCCGGCTCTCTTCAGCCCAGTTCCCCTCAGATGCACCGGCTGGGGCTCCCCTCAGCCCGGCTCCCCTCAGATGCACCGGCTGGGGCTCCCCTTCAGCCCAGTTCCCCTCAGATGCACCGGCTGGAGCTCCCCTCAGCCCGGCTCCCCTCAGATGCACCGGCTGGAGCTCCCTTCAACCCGGCTCCCCTCAGTTCTACGAGCTGGGGCTCCCTTCAGCCCGGTTCCCCTCAGCCCAGCTCCTCTCGGCCCCACAGCCCCCTCAGATCCACCGGATGGGGCTCCCTTCAGCCCAGTTCCCCTCAGTTCTATCGGCTGGAGCTCCTCTCAGCCCGGCTCCCCTCAGCCCAGCTCCGCTCGGCCCCACAGCCCCCTCAGATCCACCGGCTGGGGCTCCCCTCAGCCCAGCTGCCCTCGGATCCGTGGGCTGGGGGTTCTCTCAGCCCCTCCGCTCTCTCCAGCTCCGGCTCAGCGCCGCTGCCCCGGCGGTGTCCGGGAAAACATCCCCCATGGCCGCATTGTGGAAACTTCGCCTCATCTTCCCACAGGCGGCTGCGCCGGGGAAGGGGCGCCCCGGCTCCTGTGGCTCGCGCTGCGCTACATTAAAAATCAATCTCCTTGCAATTCGGCTGCGCCGGCATTAGGCGTCATTGTAAAGCTGTTTCTCCAGAAACCGCCAAAAGAGAGATTCTTGGCCTTGGGAAAAACGCGGTGACAGCAGCAAGAGGGAGAACTAGAGGGGTTTATTTGGATAAAACGCTAAATAATGCTCCGTTTGGGCGAACATTGCCCGAATAGCGCAAAGACGAGCTAGGAAGCTATAAGCGCGCAGTGCTGCCGTCAGACCGCTCTCGTGGAAGGCGATGTCATTGAGTGTCACTGTGCCCAGCTCCAGAGACAAACCCTGCCATCGGCACCCGCGGACAGCAGCGAATCCTGGCTGTGGAAGCGCACGCAGCGCACCTCGACCCCGGGGCCGCGCAGGATGGAGAGCTGGCCCACGGCCAGGGACAGCACCTTCACGGAGCCCTCGCTGCTGGCCAGAGCCACCAGGTCACCTGAAACACACGGCAAAGGCATCATCGAGGTTGGCAAAGGCGCGGAAAGTTTTGAGATGTTGGCTTTAAAGAGACTCGCGTGTACTCCTGTTTTCTGAGATAAATTACCAGAAAGTTGGACGGATCAATAACAATGAGATTGGAGTTTGGAGTAATTTGGCCAGTCTAGAGACCTCATGTTCTCCTCACAAGGAGCCTGGCTACTTAGACAGAATGACAGAATCTGCTCAGTTGGAAGGGACCCACAGAGATCATGGAGTCCAACTCCTGGCCCTGCACAGGACACCGCAAGGGTCACACCATGTGCCCAAGAGTGTTGTCCAAACCTTTCTTGAACTGTCAGGTTTGGAGCTGTGACTATCCCTGGGGAGCCTGTGCCATTGCCCAAACACCCTCTGGAGGAAGAACCTTTCCCTTATATCCAACTAAACCTCTCCTGACACAGCTTCAGGCAAACTCTCAGGTCCTGTCACTGGTTCCCAGAGAGCAGAGATCAGTGTCTGCCCCTTCTCTTCCCCTCAGAAGGAAGTTTCAGGCCCCAGTGAGTCCTCCCTCAGTCTCCTCCAGCTGAACAGACCAAGTGCCCTCAGTCACTCCTCACACAGCTTCCCCTCAAGGCCCTTCACCATCTTTGCTGCCCTTTGGATGCTGTCTAATAGCTTAATCATTTTTTTATGTTACACTGATGAGAAGTGCACACAATACTCAAGGTGGAGCAGACCAGAGCAGGACAATCACTTATATTTAAATACAGTTGTTCAGGGACAGATTCTGAAACACAGACTGAGCACCAGAGGAGTAGATGCTCTCCTAATACCTGTAGGTATCAATATCAGACCATGATTTTGACACTCCTTTTCTTGTACCACTCTGAGACATGAGGATATGAGTTTTCAGCTGAATTTCCAGAAGGTCAGGCATCTAACTATACTGAGTGCTTGCTCCCTTGTATCCTTATGGAAAAAATTATAATTAAATCCTTAGTATAGAACAGGGTTTAACAGTAGAAAAAATAAAAGAAAACCTAAAAAAGGTTCTAAGGAATTCTCAGTTTCCATGTGCTTTTTGCAAATCAAATGGACTCAGTTTTGAACACTTTTAAGGAAGCAGCAGTTTATTATCTTCCTGCTTAAATAAAAGCAGAGGTAATAGCTGGTAAGTGACATGTTTGAAGTGCCTCATATCCAGCCTCCAGATAAAGATTCTCCTTTAGAAATTAACTATAATAATCATGAGTTTCATGTACAAAAAAAAAAAAAAGATCAATACATTCATTTCAAATCTAATGTGGCCCTAACAACAATGGGATCACTGTAGTGTCAGTCATGATCTTGGTCAAACACTTTTTTCTATTTAGAGCAAGTTCAATACACCCTGCAAGTGATTACAGCTCTTCTTATGTATTGAGATTTTCTCTCTGAAAGCAAAGACATCACCAGCAGAAGAATAATTGAAATTGACACAGACCAAGTCCATCTGGCACCAAGGTCATAATTTTTGGGAAGATTATGAAAAACAGGAGATATTTTTCTATTTTTAGTAACTCAGGTTATTTACCAAATAGCCAATGGGAACATACTGCCCAACAGACATGAGCATGGAGGAATTTATCCCAGTTTTAACACTTCAGGGCCCTGGGTGTGCCTATGTGATGCACAGTTTATGCAGGGAATATATTGTCCCTCTGTTCAAACTAAGTCATAACAATGATGCTGTCTGTTCTGCTCATGAAGATCTGATGGCTTCATTTCACCATTTATCAAAAGAAACACGTAGCCTCAAACAGCTTACAAATGCACTGAGAATATCTAACCACAACTTATGCTCAGTGTGGTCACGGATATTTGTGCAAGAAAGGGAACTAGCAAGTAGAGCTAACCATGATAAATATGCCCTATTTGCAAACCTTTACAACTACCCGGCTTCTTCATCTAGAACAAAGCCTGACACAGCAAAGATCTGTAGGATGGATTAGAGTGCCCAAAGCAGCAGATGTGAATATTTATTATAAACTCTCCTCCAGCAAGTCTTTGCTGACAGAAGCATTGCATATGGATTGCACTTGCAGCGAGACTCTCCAGGCAATCGCTGGATGACTTCTCCAGGAGCCAAACAAATGCCATTCTGCCTGCAGCCCTGACACCACAACAGCTGGGCAGGGGGTTAATGTCACTTCCAGCTTCTCAAAACCACTAATGAACCCAGTTGTTACAGACAGGGACAGGCAGGAGAAAAGATCTGGACAGCTGCTGTCCACTTCCAGAAAGCAAGGGCAGGACAGAATGACAGCTGAGACAAAGCTTCAGCTCATTCCCTCCTTGGGCTGAGCAGGGCAGGGGCAGGCCCCAACCCTGCATTTTCTGCCTGCTTTGCTAGGTAAGCCACATGCCTGAAGCAAAACCATAGCACTCATCCTGTCAGTCCATGCCAGTATTTTGGGAAACAACAAAGCCAAGAGGAAACCAGAGAGGGGATCAGTAAGAAGCAGCCAGCTCGGAGGTGCAGGAGTACCTGCACTGCCTCCATCGCTGGCACTCACTGGGGGAAGGATGGAGCTCACCTGGCAGCCCTGGTGAAGGATGATCCATTCCACAGGAGTTTTCCCTGAGTTAGGATGTATTACTATCACTGCCCACGACACAGCCACCTCCTGGCTCAGCAGCAGCAGGATGCACAGGCAGATGTGTGCGACGGGGAATGCACAAAATGACAACATCTCATTTCCCTCACCCTTTATGTCAACACTGATCTACAGGCTCATAACCATTTGCTCATTATAATGTAAATTTACTCCCTCCTTCCTTCCGAAAGGAGATGTTTCATTTTGGGAAGAGGGAACAAATTGTGTTTTATTGCTCTTTCAAAATTTTTTCCAATTAGCAAAGCAAACAAAAACTACTACATAATTGTGATGCAAAGCTGTATTTTAATGAAGGATACTTACTTGTCACTAACAAAGGCACTTTGATAGAACACTGGAGGAAGATAAAAGCCTGAAGAGAGGTAGTTCCTCATACCTCTGACCCAACTGTCAGGTGGGGCTGGTCTGTGCAAACTCACTGAACTGAGCAGTCAGGCTGATTTGCATTGAAATGAATAGATTCTGCTTAGAAGATGCAAAGTCTCCAAGACTCTGACCTCTAGATCTCACAGCCTCTAGATCTCCAGCTCACAAGGCTTCCAGAACCTGCTCTGGATCTCTTGGTGCACTTGGCAACATGGGGAGATAAAGTGAAGCTTTGCTCTGGCTGGCCCCACGCCAATCCTGAGCTCAGCCTTCTTCCTCAACCTGGCACACAAGGAGTGATGACAAAGCACATTGCCACCACTCAGAGACCCTAGAGCAGCAGCCTTTGTGCTAGTCACAGCTGATTTGCTGTTGCCCAGTGCTAAACACAAGTACTAATTTTTCTGATGTACCCCTATTATGTCCTTAGAATAACATAAGCTCTGACCATCTGGACACTTGCTTCAAGAGGGATGTAGTGAGTTGGAAAAGGTAAAGAAAGGTAGCAAAGCCAATTAAAGGTACAAACAACTTGTGTGCAAGGGATCCTTGAGGGGATGACAGCTTAGCCAAGAAAATGGCTAAGCTGTGCATTAAAATGTACTTGGCTCCATGTGTAAACCTCAGGCTTCAGCCCTTCCTTGGGGATCCACAGAGAAATGTGGAGCCAAGCCAGACCCAGATCACCCCCCAGAGGTGGTGAAACACAGGGTTTCCATGAAAACTGTATGTATCTCACCTCACCTGGGAGCTGCAGGGCAGCCAGGATCTGGAATCTCTGGACAGTCACCTTTCTGCTTGGACCAGACTGAGTGTTCTCTGGGGAATCACTGCAATTTCAGAACTCTTTTTTGCCCAGTACTGCTGTAGGTTTCCAGTCCCAGTGTCCTACAGAGAACTGCTCTGTTCTTGTCTCTGGACTGGCAATGCTCTTTGGTTTAGGCATTGATTAATTACAATGCAGTGCTGTTGTTTGGGCTGGAAATACATTTGTACTTAAAACAATAAAAATCATCCATGCCCTTCTAGAAGAACTATTCCTGCTACTGAAACTGTATATCTACATTGTTTTGAGACAAGAGCTGAACCCTAAAATCATTTAGTACCTCAGAGACAGTAATATTTTAGTAAATTTTTTTTTTTTTTTTACTTTTAGGATACATACCCCACTCTGGAAAAGGGGGTGGTTAAGATTAATTATGTTGTATGCAAATCTGTTCTTGTACATTTTCCAAATGTACATAAAGTTATGGGTTTGATAAAGACCATAGCCATAAAGTGCCAAAAGCAGGAATCTGGCAAAAATCCCACCAAATTTACTGGAGTGTCCATACTGACCTAAACATGTGAACTTAAAAACAAAGTTACTGCATTCAGTGAGGCTCAGTTGTGTTAGATAAAAGTAAGCAACCTGCTTTTCCTCATCTTGCAAGGAACTTTACATACCTAAGGAAAGGAATCCTAAGGAACCAAAGCCCCTTCTGTGAAATCAGTATGAAATCCATCTCCTAATTTGAACTGGTGGATAAATTTAAAATAGGGCAGGCATGTTGAAGCAATCTAATTTGTTACTGCATTTCTTCAGAAGACAGAACTAGACAAGATTAATTTGCTGGGTTGATGGTTCCAAATTACTTGGGGTAAAAGGAACAAAATCTGTACTTGTCAAAAGACAGTTTGACAATTTATGTTTCAGGAGAGCCTAACAGAAATCACAGCCACGATAACTGTGTTCTTTGTACAGTGAATTTTGAGTGAAACCTTGCCAGGACCACACTACACTCTGCTTTACATGTCCAAACAGCTGCAAACTGTGACAGGTTTGGAGCAAACCATCCCCACTGCTCACTGGTGAGCTTTTTTATATGCCCATTAAACATTTAACTTTTCTTTGGGCAAATTAATTTACTCATTCTGTAACATCTCATTATCAAATAGTCTGAAAAATTCTGTTTTAGCCCACCAGTACTTCATGTTTCTGGAGCAGTCTAGCAGCTTCAATGCTAATAAAATATTGTTGTAACAAAAGTCACAAACTCTACAGGTCCCCAAGCACATTCCTCATGATGACAGGCACTGTTTGCTCACTCCCAGTAACATTTCCCATAGACTCAGCAGCTCAGGTGAAGTCTTCTGCTCAGAAATGGGGCACAACAAGGACAGTGACAGATCAAACCCTCTCCTCCTCTCAGAGACAACAGAGCAGTCGAGCAGCAGGAATTGGGCAGCTGTTTCTACTAAAAGTACAGCAGTTACTTTAGATTTCCTTGCAAATAATTCTGATGTGATAACTTCCCCAATTTAAAAATTACTTGCACTGCCTAACTATAAGCAAAACATCCACCTTCAAAGACAAACCCAGCTATTTCTGGGTTTCAATTAAAAATAAAAAATCTTGCATGGATTGAAGAAATTCTGTTTATCATAACTGCATACAGAAGCGTGAGACCATTCCTGATGGCAGAGATGAAATAACATATCAAAGAAAGAAAGCAAGAAAAGCTTTGATCAATAGGGAAATGGTTTTTATACACATCAGAACCAATTTAAAGAATTCTCTAGGATCAATTTAGATAGACAGAAATGCTTCTCAGCATTTATTACCTGTGGAGGGAATATTGATCCTATCCATTGATTTCTCCTGTGCATGTAGAGCAGCATCTGGTTTTGTTGTGTGGGTTTCTTCCCAAAGAAAGATGACTCAAAGTGGAAGGTATCAAGAAACTACTTATATTTTAAGGATTTACATTAATGGTTCAACCAATGTCATCACTCAGAACTTTTAAACTCTGTTCAAGAATAGTCAGAATGGAATTTTGCTTAATTTTGGCACATGATTGTTAGTCAATGGAATATATTTTAAGATAAGTGGGGTTTTTTGAACCTTACTTACCAAAGGCTACCATTTCCTTACATTACACAGTGCATCAAACATATTTTCTTTCCCGTTCCCTTTGTAAAAGGAATGTCTCTTCACAATAATGTTACAAATTGCACAGCCCTAATGGATTATATTCCCTCTGAATTTAAGTCTTTTATCATTATTGGAGCTGCAACTATTTGCATCTTCATCAGGATCCCTCAGCCTGGAGTCTCCTAGGAATTGGGCACCTCTCAAGTGAGGTGTGAAAGGTAAAAATACCCAGTCCCTCCCTTTAGTAATCTGCCTAACAGTTAATGTGCTTGCCTACATAAAAGTAAAAGGGCTGCAAACTATGATTGCAGTGGCTGTAGATAAAATTCTTCATTACTGTCACACTGAGCAGAATGTTATTTACCAGGCAACTGATTTCAATATATGATAGATGGTGGACAATTTTTTTTGTTCTATAAACAACTTTCAACAAATATAACAACTATTTCTTGTATGCTATGTTTTGCTTAGGAATGCACTTTTTAGGCATTATTATAAGTCCTCCATTCTCAAATGTGAGTAAAACCTCCTAAATATTCTTGTGGAAATAATCATGACTTCCTTCCTCCCTTTGTATTTGCACTCTATTTAGATCTTTCAAGGGTCAGGGCATAGAAGAATAATCTTGAGCAGTTTGTAATTCATTTGCAGCAATTAACTAAATATTCTCAGTAATGAAGACCAAAAGGCAAGCTGGGAAAGAGAGAAGACGTCCAAGAATCTGCTGATACAGGTGTTTAATACACTGGTACCAAAATAAAATCCTTTTGTCATTCTCTCCAGAGACCTTTATTTTCCCCCTTTCTCAGAAGTATTTAAATAGCCATAGATTTGGCAAAGCATATTGGGGAAAATTAGCTCATCTCAGAGTGCACTTAGGCTTGTGACTCACAGTGCGCATGTGAAGTCACTCAAATCAGTGCAGTCACGTTCCCAAATGAGGCAGCATCAGCACACCACACACACAGCCAGTACTGCAACAAGGACTCACAGCACTCTGAGGTCCCAGAGTGAGCAAACTCACTCTTTGTCTGGCTTTCAGCAGGACAGCAGCAGTCAGGCCTCCCAAACAGAAAGGCAGCTTGTTATGCTGAGTAAGGCCATGTGGTGCAGGTGTCCTAGACCCAAGGATCATAGGAAGGTAATAACAGGAAAGTCAGCACAGAGAAGTTTCTCAGACATATTATTCAGTAGAAATTTACAAAGGTAGAAAGGGATTCCCCTGGAACACAGAAAGTCTTCAAATTACCCAAGCAGTGTGTTAGCAGAAATTCAAATCACATCTTTAAAAATCTGCATGTGGAGATTTGGCCTGGCTGAATAAATGAGTGTGGAGTGGGATGATGTGGCCTGATGCATTTCCCTCCAAAGAGTAAAGGCCAGGAGTCATGTTTGGCTGATGGAAAAAGGGGACTTCTCTTAACTTCTTACTCTGTGGGACTGTGACCTAGATGAAGGGGCATTATTCCTGGAGCTTAAACAGATCTCAGAACTTGACAAATCTTTTTCAAGCAAGAAATCACCAGAAAGTTACTCAGAGCAAAGAAAGCATTTATCTGATAGAAGAAAATCCTTTATATAAAAGAACTTAAAGCCTTTTTATATGGATTTCTAGACCCAGACCATTACTGTAAAGCTCCCTTTCAGCTGGACTTGAGCTTGTTTCTATTACATTTTAGTTGGCCTTTTTGATAGCATTTTGTATTTTTAAAGTAGCTTCAAAACACAGCAAAAAGTATTACAGCAGAAACTTTTGAAGTAGAGTCTTCAAGATGTCAAAACCTTTCTGGATGTGTTAATGAGGCATGTTGAATATATTAAAAATAAAATCTTGGGAATAAAAGGAAAATACCTTCTTGTCTGAGACTGGTTTTTTTAAAATGAAAACATCTTTCAGAACAGAGTACTTTTATGCATATAACAGAAAGGCATTTGTCTAGCTTTCAGTGTTACCTAGAATACCTGTATGTGGGCACATGTGTAGGTCTGTGTTTCCAGGGGAATCTACCTTGAGGGAAAAAACCAATGAGAAAGGATCAAGCCATCCTGGCAAAAATCCTTGGATTGCTACCAAGTGCGGGACCTCAGGCTCACCAAGCTGCTCTGAAATCAAAAATCCCCAAAGGCAGCACCTGGTTTTTTAGTCACCACTAAAGGGGAGGTGTTGAGTGACACTGCATCCATGGGGAGCTGCAGTAACAGGCTGGCTGAGAAACTCCTGAGAAGGTGACATCAGTCCTGGTGCTGCTGCAGTTGTGCTTGTGCTGCTCAGGGCAACAACATGACAAAAATGTCACATTTTAAGAAAGCAACAGAGGAAAAGAGGAAAGATCAGTATCATCTGATGCTCTTCAAAAAGGAATAAATCACCATAAAATTATCTGCAGGAGTTGCCAAGCCGAACCTCTGCTTGCAAAGAAACTTTTTATGTGATAGCAAATGCTGCAGAGCATGGTTACAGTTCACATTCAGATCTTGTTCTGAAGAATAAGCTTTTCTCTTCTCTTAAACTTATGTATTGGAAGCAGCATGCCAAGTACTGTACTGCAAGTAACACTATCTCCAGAACACATTAGTTGTTTTCTTGGTGTTTCAAGAGTTGCACTTATATTAACTAAAAACTTTCATTAAGAAAAATAATACTTACTGATGAGCTAACTGAGAAAAATTAAGTCACAGCAAAATTTCTGTTACCACAAATTGAAAATTATTCTAGTTTCTGCTACAAGTGAGGTCCCTGAACACAGATTTGGATACACAAAACCAAACTTCTTACTTGGCTGCAGCTGTATGTGTTTTAGGCACTGGTGTATCTCACTTTTAAGAATTCAGTGAAGTTGAGTGATGTATAAAGAGATGAAAAATTCCAGGTGTGTAGGAACATAGCTCTGACAAATGGAAACACTGCTTTAAAAGCATTCAGAGAATAGAAGATAACCTTTGTATTAATCCTCTGCTCCTTCTCCTACTTTGAGATGCCTGCAGTCATTCAGGTAAAGCCTCCCTGATCCTCCTTCCCTTCTCAAGTGATAAGATGGATATGCTTGTGTTACAGGAGATGAGACTGGGATATGAACACTGATTTATTTTTCCCTTGGACAGCATATGCATCATCCTTTCCATTAACTGCAAGGGAATGACCAATGTGTAATCTCTTTCTGGATTAATCTCATCTGACCTTGCCATCCTACAGTGGGTTCAGTTCATCCAGGCTCCCTCTGCAGCTACCAGAGAGGAAAATTCCCTTTTCCCAGGAGCTCCCTGCCTCTCTGGGACAGCAGGTGGCTGCCTCTGTGTGCTGACTACAGAGGGACCTCCACAGCTCCTCCTCAGACACCTCAGGCAGGGTGACACTAAATCCCATGCAGGAGTTCCAAATAGGCACCTCAAAGGCATTTTAAAAGAATTCCCTAACTTGCACTGCTGGCAGATGAGTAACTAGCAAATGTACCTAGGCACCTGCATCCATCCAGGGCTTTAAATACCACTGAAAGCCAGACTTCCATAGGCAATGACCCCAATTAAACACAAGTCTTAATCATTTGGTGCAACTCCCATGCTGTGGCAACAATCCATAATTTCAGTAGCATTTGATAGCAAAGCAGATCATGTGCATTGTCAACATTTTGTAACCCTATTAACTCTGAGATAATGGACTTGTCTCTGCTATAGTTCTAAGCTTATTGGAGTGGACTGTAATTAGCACTTCCTTTTTTTAATACAAATCTCTTGACCCCCAGAGCCAGTTCTTACACCACAGCTAATAACCACTGCAGGTGAGCAAAGCCTGAGATGGAGGTGGGACACAGACCTAGAAGCCAAACTTCAGTTTACTTCCAGAGTTTAAGCAAGTCATGGAAACTACTACTTCAGAGATAAAGTGCTCTTAAGGGATGGTAATATTTATTTTGATTTGCCTCAAAATTATCTGTTCAGTGTCCTTATGAGCCCAGACCTGAGCAGCTCTGGATAAACATTGTGGATTCCTAAAGCTTTTTTCACTCATCAGTATTTCCTAGCAAATAAACAGGAAACACTTCTGTTTTGTCCTTAAACTAGTTTCTTGTTATCATTATTATTTCAAGCTTAGAGGATGATCTAATGTATGTGGATTCTGGTTTCTGCCAAGCCAAGTCCTTTGTTACACGATGCTCCCGGGACATGGAGCCTCATGTGGGGAAGGTTAAAGCCCTGCTGAGGTGGCTGGGAAAGCCAGGCTTGGTTTGTGCCCCCAGCTTAGCCTGAGGTTCCCCTCCTGACTGTGCAGTGTCCCATCTGTTGGAGCTGTCTGGGCATCTTCTCTGGTGACTGGAGAGAGATGAGTGGCATAAAATGTGCTCTGCACACCTGCACTCTCCATTCACCCCAAGGCTAGCTCGAGCAAATGATCTCATTTTTAGGTGGTCAGATAGATGGGGCTCAATGCCACTCTTCATCTCAAACTTCAGCTCTCCCAAATCAAGTTGGTTTTTTTTGTCTGTTTGTAAAACTTGCAGGAGAAAAAAGAATTGGAGATTTTAAATCTTAATCAGTGCAGCCTTCAGATGTTGCCTATGCTATGACAATGATACAGGTGAAGCAGCGTTTCAGAGTGGCTTTTATCTTTCTTCCACAGTACAACTAAATAGCATTTCACTATGGTAGTAAAACCAGACAGACAAACACACAGGAAGACTCTGAAAACAAACACACAGGAAGACTCTGAAAACAAAACAAAAACCCTGAAGTAGAAAACTGGGCTTAATAATAACTTCTCCAATACAAGCTCCGAGAGTCTCCCTTTAACTTAAGCATGTTATTGTCAACAGTGGCATCTTTGTTCAGCTGTTCCCTTAAAAACATTCCTATCACTGTCATTCCTCAGGTTGTCATATTCACTGCCTTGACAGCACAAACACTGTGCTGTAAAATCTGTCAGGGAGGCCACTTGATTTCCTACATCTTCTGACACTTGCAGGTCTTTAATATCAGGCTGTCAGAACACCTGAGCGAGAGGCGGGTGCTCCCCTGTTCAGGCTGTTCCTGTGACTCCCTTCACACACACTTGCATCATTAGCCTCACACTGCTGGGAGATCCTGAGCTTTATGCCCTTGCAGTCCCATGTCAGAAAATGCTGCTGGCATAAATCTATGGCAGAGGTTAGCTGCCTCACTAACCATGGAGTTCTACACCAAGTAAAATGAAGCCTTTATGTCTTTATATTTTACAAAGCTTATAGAGTGTTTTCTTAAACTTTGTTCTGTGACTTTTAAATTTTTTTTTTTCCCAGAGGGGAGCTGTAGTAGGTGTAACAATTACTCAGTGACAGGTGTAGGTGAAAGTCATCTGCTTAAAATAAACCCCTCTGTGCCAAGACCCTTTTGTCTTTGGGTGTACTCATGGAGCAGATGAGCTTGGTGGGCAGTGAGTTTTCTGTAATGCAAAACTCCTTAGATTCAATATTAAAATGAAACTGAGAGAAGCAGAACAAGAATAAATCAGACCAGAACAGTCCCTGGTCTTTAACTGTTTATGGCACTCCCTTTACAGAGATGAGAGCATCTGTAATCCTGCTCCTGCTTGGCTGTTGTCCCATAAGTGACAGTGAAGTGTTCCTGGGGCAAATAATTATCCTGGGATACTTGGATACAGAGAAAAATAAACGAAGAGCTGTTAAAAAAGGTTTTATAGCCCCCAGATCTGGGTGCTGCTGCTACCAACAGCCCAGCTGATCCCATGGTGTGACACAGTGCCACACGGGTGATGGATTTAGGAAATCCCATTCCAAGAACAAAGTGTGATAAGCAAAGCATGTACTTCCAGGTGGTGTGAGTCAGATAAGCCACCAGGAATGATGGATGAATGTTGTGTAGCTTTAAGTGACTGTATTGATGCTCCAAGAGTTTCTGCTCACAGAGAGGAGAACAAAAAATTAGGTCTTTAGTGCTTTAATTGCTAGAGAACATGTGCTGCAGGAACCTAATAGCTTTTTTTTGTGTGAATCCACGAACACCACGCAAGAGCATTACTGGAGAATCAACAGAGCTGTGGCTGAGGCAGAGGTAGGACAAGTTTGGAGATCAGTTCCAATAAGTGCCTTGCAGCCCAACAGCACAGTTTGTTTAATTTCCCTGGGCCTCAGCTCCCCATCTACATCAGAAACCTGAATCACCACTTTGTTCAGCCATCTCTTTAGGCTGACTGGGGTGAGAACTCCTACAGCTTGTCCAGTGGAGCCTCTGGGCATTCTTGAAAAAAACCATAAATAATCACAGAATGAGTTGGAAGGGACTTTAGAAGTGGTGTAAGGCAGCAGCAGATGCCCTGGCTCTGTGTGCACACAAGGGATTGAATGAACCTTGGGGGATAACACAGAGTATCACCCCCTGGGCTGCCAAATGCCCCTGACCTGTCCTTAGGGCATGGCCAAGGCTGGGCAGGGAGCGTGGGCTGGCTGCTCCTGCCTGCAATGGTGCTGCTGTGGGGGTAACAAATGCTGTCCCCACGGCATTTATGGCACTAATGCTGAACTGCTGGACAGCATCCACAAAAACCTGTGCTGAGGAAATGGGACACAGCTAGAGAGTGCTGAAAAGGAATCCCCAGCTAACACAGCTCTGATGGTTTTGAGTGTACACAGAATACCTTGTAGTACTACAGCTAAGTGATAGTTAAATAAACAACAAAGGTACTTGTAGGGTACTTCAGTCCCTTTGCAGATTTATGGTGCTTTGAAGGCAGCTCCTTGCCAAGGTTTTCAGCAGGGTTAACGCTTTTGACTCCTATGCTTTAGTGTCTGAAAGATATGAATTGTGTTTCACTCGCTGGCCTGGACTGACTGGGACATTGCTACTTTTATTCACAGCCAAAAAATATTTACAATTCTTTATGGATTATTCATCC